>NC_081418.1:31624954-31953940 GCF_949786415.1 Peromyscus eremicus
GTTCCAGCATCTCAGACTGATGGAGAACTCGCCATGCTGAGCTGCTTTGCATGTATAACCATGGCATGCATAATCATTGCTACATGATAACTATAATTTTGCTACTGTTATGAATAGTAATGTAAATATTGTGTTTTCCAGATTGTCTTAGGTGACCCCAGTCGACCCACAAAAGGATAGTGATCCACAGGTTGAGAACCACTGGTATATGTTGTTTTCCTGACCAGAATTTCTCCAATGATAGTAGAAATTACTATCACATTGAAGAAAATATTTGTTCTATAAAACACAATTTGACTGTACTCTGCAATCATAGCTTCAGCTGCTCTTTATCAGAAAGACTGACTGGGAGCAATGAATAAAAGTGCCTTTGAAAATGATTAAAAGTGCCTGAGCCACAAACAGGTTTCAAGCATTAGACACTTTATTTAAATATCCATCTCTTTAATTCTCTCAGTTTTGAAACGAACATGAGTTAAAAGTAAAAGATTTATCACAGAATAGTGTGTAATTTATGGTCCAGAATGAATTATTAACAGATAATAAAAATTCTTACAGATACTTGAACACGGCCTGTTCCACATGCTTAAATAAGGATTACTAAAAATGAAAGCATTAAGTACCCCTAACATCCCCAAATTTGAATTCAGTGTAATTTTAACTATTTCCATTTTTTTTGAATTTCTACTGTAATTTGTAACTCTGTATCTTGCTTACAATATATACATATGTTTCCATTCATTTTTATTGAAGCTAAAGTGTGTATGTGTGTGTATACATACTTTGTGTTCATTTATGATTACTTACCTTAGATAATTTATTATTGCTAAGGCAAGTTGGAATAGGATTTCCAAAAACCAATAGAAAGCAAATAGTTCCCTTAACTCCTCCCCCTGCAACATATTGCATGCCATTGTTGAGAACTGAAAAATTCGATAATCTAAAACACAAATAAGCAAATGAAAGAATAAATGGAATTTATAAATATTGTTTCTCTCAGGACTGTTCCTTAAACGATTCATTTCTGTTCTACAACACCAAGATAAAAAATAATGAGAGAATTTGTAAAGAACATTTCTTCAAAACTTGCTAATAATTGAAAAATCATGTATAATAGTAAATAAAGTCTATCACAGCAAGTACCCAGCTCCGTTTGAGAAGCCTTTAACTGAAGCGTTCACGCATCATTAACCTTACTGTAAAGCTTCCTAGAGCTGCCGTGGTAATATGTTTACAGAAAGAAATGGAGGGTTTGGTTTGGTTTCTTTACAGAATTAGCAGTCTCATTAATGCCTGGGAAATGGTTCTTGCTGCAGGTGAGTGTGGACATTTTAAAACAGGCATGATTGCTAGTGCAGCAGTTCACAAACTTTTTCGTACATTAGTACCACTTCGGGATCTTTAAAAAGTTTACAGCTTCAGCTCTATTCCTTTCCCTCCTAGGCCAGTAGAATAATAATCTAACCCAAATTAATTAAGTTATAATCTCTAGAGGTGGGGAGACAGACGGGCGCATATGTTTCCCATTCATTTTTATTGAAGCTAAAGGTAGACACATTCAGAAACAACCAATGGCTTGGCATATGGTTCAGATTTCATGGCTTATATTAGCAGTAAGAGCAGGCACTCTGCATTAATTTTAACTCTCCACTAAGTCCTGTTAAACCTTTATTTGCATGCCTACTAGACCTGCTATGGAGAAAATTTTATCTCTGGAAATACTGATGTATATATTTATTATTCTTCTTCTATTGCTCTCCCAAGTGGCTGGAATATATTTTTCTATTGTGAACCTAGCCGCATCTGGATCCACAGTTCAATAGCACTGTTGCAAAGATTTATTCTTTTGGTATAATAGTATAACAAGTAAGCTCAATAAGAACAGTAAACAGCTTAGCTTATAGTGTTTTAAGGTATGACATAAGAATATTCTTTAAAAATATTGAAACGCATAGATCTCCAATGACTTCAAGTTATGTTTTTTTATTAAGAAAAAATTTCCACCAGGCGATGGTGGCACACACCTTTAATCCCAGCACTTGGGAGGCAGAGCCAGGCAGGTCTCTGTGAGTTTGAGGCCAGCCTGGACTACAGAGTAAGTTCCAGGAAAGGCGCAAAGCTACACAGAGAAACCCTGTATCAAAAAAAAAAAAAAAAAAGAAAAAATTTCCATTCATTGTACATACCAATCAAAGATCTCCATCTTGTCTCCTCACGACCCCCAGCCTCTCCCTCCCATCCCAACCCCCACTCCTCTCCACAAGAAGGCAAGGCATCCCATGGGGAGGCACATCCAGTAGAGGCAAGTCCAAGCCCCTCCCCCTACTTCAAGGCTGCATGAGGTGTCCTATGGTAATGGGCTCCAAAAAGCCTGCTCATGCACCAGGGATGGATTCTGATCCTACTGCCAGGAGGCTCCCCCAAGCAGATCAGGATACACAATTGTCTCACCAAGCAGAGGGCCTAGCCCAGTCACATGCAGGCTCCACAGCCATTGATCCAACTTTCATGAGTTCCCACTGGTTTGGTTTGGTCATCTCTGCAGGTTTCCCCATCATGATCTTGGTGCACTTGCTCATAGAATCCCACTTCTCTCTCTTTGACTGGACTCTTGGAGCTCTGCCTGGTGATTGGCTGTGGATCTCTGCATCTGCTTCCATCAGCCATTGGAGAAAAGCTCTGTGATGACAGCTAGGATATTCATTGATCTGGTCATCAGGGCAAGCCAGTTCAGTTCAGGCACCCTCTCCACTATTTCTAGTAGTCTAAACTGGGTTCATCCTTGGGGATTCCTGGCAAGTTCCCTAGCACCTGGTTTCTCTCTATCCCCATGATGTCTCCCTCTATCATGGTATCTCTTTCATTGTTCTCCCCCTCCATCCCTGTTCCAGCTCCACCATTCGTTCCCCTTATATTCTCATCCCCCATCCCCCACCTCCCATTGTCCACCCTTTATCCCCAGGTTTTATGGAGATCTCATCTATTTCCTCTTCCCAGGGCTATCCATGCATTCCTCTTTGGGTCTTCTTTGTTAGCTAGCTTCCCTGGAGTTGTGGATTGTAGTCTGGTTATCCTTTGCTTTACATCTAGTATCCACTTATAGTGAATACATACCATGTTTGTCCTTCTGAGTATGGATTATGTCACTCAGGATGTTATTTTCTAGTTCCATCGATTTGCCTGAACATTAAGTTATGTTTTTTAATAAAAGATGTTAGCTGACTTATCATAATTGTTATTACAACTCTGCATCTCTTTTTCCCCAGTTTTTATGCGTGGTAAGCATGCATATGTTTGCATATGCATGGACATATGCATGTGAAGGCCCAAGGTTGATGTTGGGAGTCATCTTTGTTAATTCTTTTACTTTATTCATTGAGACAGGTTCTCTCAATCAAACCCAGAACTTGCTGATACGTCTTATCTTAGCTGGTTTGTTCTGAGGATCACCTGCTTATCTTTCAAGACTGTAATTGTAGGTTAAATGCTATTTGCATGTTTAGAAATCTAATCTCTGGTCCACATACATGCATGGCAAATGCTTAATTATATCCACAGCTCAATTTGTGAATATCAAATTTCTCATCACCTATTTATTTAAAAGTTGTCTGTTATTAAAAGAAAATAGTGTCTCTATTTCTTTGCTTGTAATTTGCAAACAATATATGGTTGGCACTTAACTTCTCAAAGGAAGAAAAATAGAAAGCATGGACAATGATGGCTTTCACTCATACAGACTCATTTTAGGAAATGAGGCAAACATGACATGGGTGGGATTTCTTTCCCTTGTTTGACAGACACTGAAATGGCATCTCTAGGTGTGTCTGTAAGATGGTTATGGCTACACTCTTTTCTTGAGAGGATAAAACCTGATCTTTAGAGGTTCCTTAAGAGTTCCCGTTTTTTGTTATGGTGATCTGAGTTTGTCAATGACTCCTATTTAACTATATAGACTATATAGCTTTTGTTTCATAGAACCATATCTTAGAAGCTAACAGTTTCTAGGATTCACAGCCAGTGTCAGCACAGCAGAATTTACACTCTTTACACAGATAATCAAGAATCTCATCACTTAACCTTTCTCTTGCTCTCAGGGTTTCTGACCTCGGTCAGTTTGTCCCTTTTTGGTGATTCATAGTATCCCTCTCATGAGAGGTCACAATCACAATATGGATGGTAAACATTAAAACTGACACTGGATTCTCAGAACATACACTACAGCTCAGAACATCTGGACTGAAGAGGTCTCTTGCATCAGCTTCCCAAATAGCCATGACAACAAACAATGGTCATCCACCTCCATCTCTGAGTTCACTAAGTAGTTATACTTCAACACTTGTTCCTTAAAAGAGAGGTAGCAATTTCTACATTGACTTTCTTTGTAAATATTGCATATGCACAGAAATTATTTTCAAATATTGGCAGACCTTACATTCATTTTCCCATGCATTGGATAAAACAAAGATAAATTTTATTCCAACATCCTCTCTGTTTATATACTGTCCTTCGGTGTAACCTGTCTCCACCATCCAAGATAACAATTACGAGGGCAGTCATACTCACCAATCATTTACGTGGGTTTTAGGGGATCTGAACTCTTCCTGAAACAAGTTGACAACAACACAGAGAGAGAGAGAGAGAGACAGAGAGAGAGAGAGAGAGAGAGAGAGAGAGAGAGAGAGAGAGACATGTACTTTCTTATATTACATATAAAAAATTAAATGCTGAAATTATAGAGTCCATTAAAACTTAATTAGTATCTAGGACCAGGAAGGTAACTATGTAATAAAAATATATAGGTATTTTCAAACTGTAAAGAAAATGAAATGATATTGTTTGCAGGAAAAGGATTAAGCTGGAGGTAATCACATTAAAATCAATTCAGTCTAACAAAAACAAGTATCATATGTCTTCTCCTATTTGTGGTCCCTAGAAGTTATGTAGGTACATATTCTCAAGGAATGTTCAGTGACACCACAAGGGCACATGCTCAACTATGTTCATAGCAGCATTATTTGTAGTAGCCAGAACCTGGAAACAACCTAGATGCCCTTCGACTGAAGAATGGATAAATAAAATGTGGTACATATACACAATGGAATACTACTCAGCAGAGAAAAACAATGACATCATGAGGTTTACAGGCAAATGGATGGATCTAGAAAAAATCATCTTGAGTGAGGTAACCTAGACTCAGAAAGACAAACATGGTATGTACTCACTCATAGGTGGATACTAGATGTAAAACAAAGATGACTAGACTGCTACTCACAACTCCAGGGAGGCTACTTAGAAAACAGGACCCTAAGAAAGACACAGGGATCACCCGATGACAGAGAAATGGATGAGATCTACATGAACAACCTGGACATGAGTGGGGGTAATGAAGGGCAAGGTTTGAGGGAAAGAGAGCTTAGGGGAGCGAGAGATCCCAGCTGGATCAAGAACAGAGAGGGAGAACAAGAAATAAGAGACCATGATAAATGAAGACCTCATGGGAATAGGAAGAAGCAAAGTGCTAGAGAGGTCCCCAGAAATCCACAAAGATACCTCCACAATAGGCTACTGGCAATGGGTGAGAGAAAGCCCAAACTGACCTACTCTGGTGATAGGATGGCCAAACACCCTAATTGTCATGCTAGAAATCTCATCCAATGACTGATGGAAGCAGATGCAGAGATCCATGGCCAGGCCCCAGGTGGAGCTCCAGGAGTCCAATTGGCAAGAAAGAGGAGGGATTGTATGAGTGAGAATTGTTGAGTCCATGATTGGAAAAAGCACAGGGACAAATAGCCAAACTAGTGGAAACACATGAACTATGAACCAATAGATGAGGAGCCTCCAACTGGATCAGGCCCTCTGGATAAGTGAGACAGTTGATTAGCTTGAACTGTTTGGGAGGCATCCAGGCAGTGGGACTGGGACCTGTCCTTAATGCATGAGCTGGCTGTTTGGAACCTGGGGCCTATGCAGGGACACTTTCCTCTGCCTGGGTGAAGGGAGGAGGGGACTGGACCTGCCTGTACTGAATTTACCAGGCTGAGCTGAATCCCCAGGGGAGTCCTTGCCCTGGAGGAGATGGGAATAGGGGAGTGGGCTGGGAGGAGGGCTGGGGGGAGGAGGAGGGAAGACAGGGGAATACTTGGTTGATATGTAAAATTAAATTAAATTATAAAATAAAAAATAATTACAAAATTTTAAAAAAACAAAAAACAACATTTCAAAATAGAATATGATGGTTTATCTTTACCCTTTTAGAAGTAATTTATTATAAAAATATAACTATTGTATATGAACAATTGAATAAGTAAATGCTCATTGCTAGTTGAATGTGTTGAAATTTTAACTAAATCATTGAGTCTTCTAAAACTATATCTTCTGTTTTAATTTAATTGCCCCTACCATTTCATTAGGCATATCTGTTTGACATTGCTATCATGATGGTCATGTCTGATTCTTTAGAATATAAAAGCTAAATATTTCTGTATGAAATGAAAGAAAATTTGAACTTGGCAAGCCAATTGATTTTCATAAGTATGCCATTATAATAATGAGTAACTAACATTTATCAAGGGTTCAGTTTGGATGGGAACTATACTAAGAGATTTAAACAAATGTTCTCTTCTGATGTCCATATAATCCCAGGAAGGTAAAAAGCATAATACTTGCCATTAATACATCTGTGGATAAATAGTAGAAGAACCCAAGGATTGTCATATCCCAAGTCATAGGCAATAAATGTTTGATTTCCAGCTGAGGCAGCACAAATTCTGTACAGTTTTATTAACTATGACCTCTTACTCTGTCTTAGTTTTGTCTATAACACAAGTAGCCCTGTTAAACTAAATGATACCTACATATTAACTTGCATACTAATGCTTATATAATGGATTAAATTCAAAGATATTTGGATCCTAGACACATTTAGCTTACATATGGCACCTTAATGTGCATCAATAATTAAAAGTCTTGTTTATCAAAAGTCACCTATTTTTGGTTAATAACACCTGCTTCCACTATAAGTGATTAACTGAATGAATGTCCTATGACATAAAAGGTTCAGGTAATAGAGCAGTCCATGAATACATAAGACTGTATTTTTGTGCATGCCTTGATACTCCAACAGTTACTCATAATCTTTGATTTGGTTAAATCACTTCTTCATTAGAAAAAAAAATCTCTGTTCCACTTAAAAGCAAACAGATGTGGACATCATGTATAATTGCTTTCTTATACATTTAAAGAAAAGATATTTTTAACCTACTATTTTATGCAAAATATACACAAGGTAGACCTGTTCCTAAAATAACAACAAAAGAGCCGTGTTGCATATTAGCAACGTAAGTAGAGTGTTTCCAACAAAAGGCAAAACAGCTGAAGTGTGGAGGAGAGATAAGGAATTTCACTTCAAATACAGCTTCTATCGGTGGAAGTTAAATTGTTCCCTGATCGTGTGACTGATTCCCATTCACTTGGAGGAATTTTACAAGACCCATAGGAATGACTATAAGATTACTTCTCTTACTAAAATCAAAACACCAGGAATTAAGATCCTACCCACTGGCAAAATAAATATTTTAATCGACTATATATCTATATCAGTGATGCTGCTGTAAGCTGTCATTGATAACAGTGCTATTTAAAACTTTAATTTTAACACTACTCATGGTGATGCATTTCAAATCAGACAACCAAGAAACCCTCATTCCTGTGTCATTAAACACAAATTCAATTCTGGAAAATATATTGGTATCATTTTACTGGTCTGAAGTACTTTAGGTTTAGTATAATATTATTAGTGCTGGATTTCATAGTTTCTCCTCTGCCTGGCATGTACTGTAAGGAGAACAGTACATTATAATGATACCTTCACAGAATGATGTTGTGTATGTTTATAAATCTCTAACGAACTTGTTGTTGCATTTGTACAATACTTCTACTAAGATATAAAGTAGATTCATTCATTTTAAAGAAAAAAAACCTAAGTAAAGTGAAGAATTCCAAGTTTAAAGTCAGTTGCAAGATTCAGAAAACCTTTTAATTTTTGTCTTTTATTTTTTTGGACTGAACTATAATTGCAGCATTTCCCCATTCCCTTTCCTTGCTCTATAATCTCCTATGAATCCCTCTTTGCTCTCTCTCAAAACAATGTCCTCTTTTCTCATTGTTGTTATATACATATATACATGAATACATACATGCATACATACATACATACATACATATGTACGTACAGATATATACAAGTACAACCTGCTCAGTCTGTTTGATGTCACTTGTACATGTATGTTTTCAAGCCTGACCATTAGAAAACCTTTAATAAGAGCAATTTACCAAAATATTTTAGCAATTCTGAGCACCAATCCTATCTACTAGGCAACCAGGGCTGCTTATTAACAACTCTTTGATGTCTACATTGAAAAGCAGCAAGTGGATGTGCTTCAGAGCTTCTGCACTAGAGAAGCATTTGCTTAAGGGATGCCACTCACATGGTCATGTGCTTGAATAAGCATCCATTTTATTGTCCTCGCAAAAGCATCTGTCAGGTGCTGTACAGTGTGAGCATCACTGTCTATTAACAGTTACTGATACAAGTATTACAGAGTGGAAAAACACTACATTTTTGTGGAAAAAGACAACTGGGCAAAAACACAGGATCCTCACCCATGAATCAGTGTAGGTTCACATAGACTAGCATCTGATTTGAATATTTTGAATATGCTTTTCTGTTTGTCAAAGGTGTGAAAATGAGCATAGTGTGAAATACACAACCTTTAGTGAAAGCCTTTGAAAAGCAGAAATAGGAAACTTAAGAGCAGAAATATGTACTTCTGCTAGCACTGAAGCTGATGAGCATCTGTATTGAATGATGCTATGAAGAGCTGGCTATTTAAATTTATTTGACCTCTTCCTCAATACACTGACACTTAGTTGAACCTCCCTGAGTGGGTCATTCTGAAATTCAGATGTCCCTCTCCACATTGCAGAGGCACACAGAAATGGAGCACAAAATAATGTTTATTTTTAGACTAGAACTGGGCACATCTGTTCAGTTAGAATTTCTGCAAGAAAATAAAATGAACTGTATATAAAGGGACAGGCAGGATGTAACTGGTATGCCCAGCAAATTCATATCTGGCTCAGAGCCTGTAACAATCACGTTACAGATACTAGAAAATGACATTTCAAGTTGAATCAGCCAAAATGTCAGAATTTTAAGTCACCAAGGGGAAGAAATTAAAGAAATAAATACAACTATAGAAATGTGAATATTCCACTGAAGAGATGCATTAAAGCAGAAACTGCTTTAGATATTTTTCTTGATGGATTCCTTTCCAAAGTCAATAAGTAAACTGACAGCAGATGACATGTATTTCAGAGAGATCAGCAATGACACATACAAATTCAAAAACCCAGCCTAACTTGTGAGCCAAGTGCTTGGTATATACAGGTATCAACTATTACTTAAAAGAAGTAAAAAAGGTTTGCAAGTGAACATCATGTAATGCATCTTCATAACTGACTCAGGGAAAAGAATCATGTTTTCCTGTTGATTTATTTTTAAGTACCCTTTTCTCTGGCATTTGGAGTCAGTAGGCCATTTAATTGCATCAGTCACTTAGGGCAGCTTTATCTGTCATTGGACTTGTGTAGGTTTGTAGATGCCAGATGATGTCAACAATTGCTACTGATATTTAGAGTTTTTGATACCTCAGAACTTCCTCACTGAAGCAGATGCTGAATCTCATCTCAATCACTTGTGTTTCAGTAGTTGCCAGGAACATGGGACTCAGTGGTTAAGAGCTTTGACTGCTCTTCCAGAAAACCTTGGTTCTATTCACAGAAGCCACAGTATCTAAAAACTGTCTGTCTTGACATTTCAGTTCCAAGGGATCTGATGTCTTTTGGCCTCCACAGATGCTGCATGCATGTGGTGCGTAGACATACACACAGTCATAAAACCACATATATATGAAACAGAAATAACTAAATCTTAGAAAATAAACAATTCTGAATGACCAAATGATATTCATTCAGAAATTGTAACTATCCCAAATAAAATTTGAGATCAGAGAAAAATTCTAAATGGCCAAACTTATATCACTCAGTTGACTTCACATAGACCATTTAAATTCACTTCTTACCAGTATGGGCAGTTAAATTTGCAAATTTAGGACAAATTAAAAGGTAATTCTGAAAGCTTTCTAAAAGCAGGTTTTGAAAACAAGAAACTTATAGACTCTAACAACTAAGAATATAGATATAAAAAAATCAGTAACTAAACTAACTGAAAAATAATAGGATCTTGATCCAGGTAATATTGTACCTACCTTTAAACTCAGCACTTGAGAGACAGGCACATTTGGATCTCTCTTAGTTTGAGGCTATCCTGGCCTACATAATGAGTTCCAGGCAAGTCAGAGCTACATTGTAATTCCTTGTCTAAAATAGAATAAATAGGTTCCTGGGTTACATCATTGGTATCTGTGTAGTTTGAATGTAATTGACCCCCATAATCTCATAGGGAATGGTACTAATAGGAGGTGTGGCTTTGTTAGAGTGAGTATGGCCTTGAGGGATGAAGTGTGCCACTCTGGGGATGTTTCCTGTTCTCAAGATAACTCCCAGTGTTTCTCTCAACTTCCTGTTACCTGCAAGATGTAGGACTCTCAACCACTACTCCAGCACCCATCTGCCTGCTTATTGCCATGCTCCTTGCCATGATGATAATGGACTGAACCTCTGCAACTGTAAGCTGCCACCTCAATTAAATGTTTCCTTTGTAATAGCTGGCATGGTCATGGTATCTTTTCACAGCAATAAAAACCCTTACTAAGACAGTATTATTAAGTACCTCACTAAGCATCTAGATTTTTGATATAGTGAAGAAAATATTAAAATGTTCAAAATAGAGGTTTATTATTGACATAGTTACTTACACAATTAAAAAGAATTTTCTTTTGGGCTGCTATATGTTAACCAGTGTACTAAGGAACAAAGCAATACTGTGATTACCCCTCAGCAGTCCTTATACATGTTCTAAGGAATCCAGCAGTTGAGTAAGAAATAATTAATCCTTACTACCCATATATGATGGTTAATCTTGGTTGTCAACATGACTACATCTGGAATTAACCGTAATTAACCGTTATTGGCCTACTTGGTCCATAGCCTATGAGTCAGTCTAGTAAATCTCCTTATTTCAGTTCTGTTCCTGTAAAGAAACATGACAAAGACACTGTGCAAAACAGAACTCAAACCACTTAATTGGCTGTTTAGGAAGTATATTTTCAATGTAAGAAGTGACTCATTGGCATTGACTACAATACAGTCTCTTGAATATTTCTTCTTTTGATTTCATATATTTTCTTACTGTTGTACAAACTGATGCTAACCTGTGACATACACACATACAAAAAAATAATGTTCTCACTGCATATCCCTGGAACAGGTCGATGCAGAAGGCCCCTTCATTTACTTCCGTGTATATAACTGAGATGAATTGCTAGGATCATGTTAGGCATGTGGTCTACCTCTGTGACAGAGCACTAGCTCTAGATTAGGGTTTTCAGAAAAATTACCTATGTGATAAATACGCACAATTATCTTGACTAGAAATGTATTCTAAAGAAAAATAGTTTGGTGGAGCCAGAAGCTTAGCATATCCTTCCTAAATATTTTAAGCCAAAATGGTTAACTGAATAAAATTGTTCAAATTTGCAATGTAATGATTTTTGAAATTGATCATAGGTCCACAAAAATTAAAAAGTATTTATTTTTAAAGGGATACTGAGTCTGAGGTAAAGCCAACTAAACAATAAAAATAATAAAATAGTAATAGAAATCTATTAAGATTTGGCCCAAGGCTATTCCACAAATTTATTTTCTTCAGAGTAGTACTTTATATTAATTGGCATATTATTAATAACGTGCAAGTACTCACCAAATTAATGTAAGGACTGCATGCATACAACACATATCAGAATTTCTCTTAGATTTTTAAACAGAAATTGACATATTCATTTTTAAGTTAATGAAAATGCAAAGATCCAGAGTAGTTTATTGAAAAGAATAAATTTGAAGGATCTCTTATTCTATTTAAAAGCTTACTATAAGTCCACACTAACGAAGACATTCTGATATGGTCAAGAATGTACATATGAATTAATTGACTGAAATGGAATGTCCATGAATTGCCTACTGCTTCTGTTGTGAATTGCTTTTAATTGAGAGTGAAAAGATATTTCAACCAGAATGAATTATCTTTACAACAAACTGTGTTTCAGGAACTGGCTATGCATTCCCAAAATAATAGTTATATTTCACCTTAGGGCATATGCAAGAGTAATCTTGGGGATCAAGTAGATGGCATGGTTGATCAAATACTTATTGCATGAGCAGACCTGAGCTTTGTGTGATAATGTTCACTTCTAATCCTGGTGCTTGGGAGATGAAGGTATGTGGGTCCTGGGGTTTGCTGGCCAGCTAGCCTGGCCTAATCAGTGAGTAGCAGGCCATCTAAGTGACCTTAAAAAATCCAAGGTGGTTGGTGACTGAAGATAGTATCTGAAGTTGACTTATGTTTTCCACATGCAACACACATACACTAACAACAACCCCTTTATCCCCCCAGCCCACATACACATGTTCAATCATAGTCATACATCTGGACAAAGGCCGGTACATTTTTACAGCAGCATTGTTCATGTATTCACAAGCCGGAAACTGTCTAAACTTCTAAACTGATATACAAAATATGGTTATTGTACAGTAGAATGTTATACTCTAGAATTTACAAAAATAATGAACTTGTAATGGGTGCTACAATGTAAATGAAACTCTAAGACCTTAATGCTAAATGGATTAAGTCCAGTGTAATAGGCTTTATATGCTTTGGTTCTACTTATCGTAAGCATCAAGGGAAAATAAACCCATTCACAGGTATTTATGATGGTCTGGTACTGGGCATCAGAACAAATATTGTAAAAGAACACAGCACAAAACAAAATATTTTTCAAGTGATTTTAGTGCTCTAAAATTTGGTTGTATTGATGATGGCACAAATCTTATAAACATCATCAAACTATATAATGACAATGACTGACATTTTATAGGCTGGAATTCATTCCCCTTAAAGATGTTTTAAAAAAACCCCATCCTGATTTCTTTTTCATATTGTCTTTCTTTCTTTATTTTATACATGAATAGAACATATTTATTATGTAGAGTGAGTAGAAAATTTTCTTTTTTTCACATTTATTTATTTATTTATTTATTTTATAATTTAATTTAATTTTACATATCAGCCACGGATTCCCCTGTCCTCCCTCCTCCTGACCCCCCCCTCCCCCCAGCCCACTCCCCCATTCCCATCTCCTCCAGGGTAAGGACTCCCCTGGAGATTCAGCTCACCCTGGTAGATTCAGTCCAGGCAGGTCCAGTTCCCTCCTCCCTTCACCCAGGCTGAGCAAAGTGTCCCTGCATAGGCCCCAGGTTCCAAACAGCCAGCTTATGCAGTGAGGACAGGTCCCAGTCCCACTGCCTGGATGCCTCCCAAACAGTTCAAGCTAATCAACTGTCTCACTTATCCAGAGGGCCTGATCCAGTTGGAGGCTCCTCATCTATTGGTTCATAGTTTATGAGTTTCCATTCTTTTGGCTATTTGTCCCTGTGCTTTTTCCAATCTTGGTCTCAACAATTCTCGCTCATACAAACCCTCCTCTTTCTTGCCAATTGGACTCCTGGAGCTCCACCTGGGGCCTGGCCATGGATCTCTGCATCTGCTTCCATTAGTCATTGGATGAGATTTCTAGCATGACAATTAGGGTGTTTGACCATCTTATCACCAGAGTAGGTTAGTTTGGGCTTTCTCTCACCCATTGCCAGTAGCCTATTGTGGAGGTATCTTTGTGGATTTCTGGGGACCTCTCTAGCACTTTGCTTCTTCCTATTCCCATGAGGTCTTCATTTATCATGGTCTCTTATTTCTTGTTCTCCCTCTCTGTTCTTGATCCAGCTGGGATCTCTCGCTCCCCTAAGCTCTCTTTCCCTCAAACCTTGCCCTTCATTACCCCCACTCATGTCCAGGTTGTTCATGTAGATCTCATCCATTTCTCTGTCATTGGGTGATCCCTGTGTCTTTCTTAGGGTCCTGTTTTCCAGGTAGCCTCCGTGGAGTTGTGAGTAGCAGTCTAGTCATCTTTGTTTTACATCTAGTATCCACCTATGAGTGAGTCATACCATGTTTGTCTTTCTGAGTCTGGGTTACCTCACTTAGGATGATTTTTTCTAGATCCATCTATTTGCCTGTAAACCTCATGATGTCATTTTTTTTCTCTGCTGAATAGTATTCTATTGTGTATATGTACATTTTATTTATCCATTCTTCAGTTAGAGTTGATGATACATATAAATTCAGTGAACATTTTGGGCGTGTTCTTTTAATCACCATATATTCCAGGAAAATTCTTCTTCCTTTCCACTCTTTGAATGAGAGTTTTTGCCACATGATCTGCTGGGTATATCTGTTTCTCAAAGTGATTATCATGGGTAGGGATCTATGTATGTATGTATGTATCTATCTATCTATCTATCTATCTATCTATCTATCTACCTACCTGTCATCCATCCATCCATCCATCCATCCATCCATTCATCCATTCATTGCAGAAGTTTAGGGTTTTTTTTTTTCTGTTAGTCTGTGTTCATATTCCAAGCTACATGTAAAACAGTTCTACTTTCAGGTAGGACACAGAGCACAAAGCACATACATATGCTTTTCCCTAAGCCAAGCCCAAATCAAATACAAAAAGATTAATCATGTCTTTATGGAGAAGTTTTATTCCTCTCATATAAACACAGGAATTTAAGCGAATAATTATGTTCAAACAAGCACTTGATTATCCCCCCCACACACACACATTTTTCTCTAAGCTTGTCCCTAGTCTAGCACATGCGTGGAATTGAGAGAACTCTCCATTAAAGAATGAACGATGAGTCATTATATTGGTTACATGAAAAAACATGACATTTATTTTATACTATCTTTATCAGATATCTTTGGGTTCTTGTTTGTGGCTGGTCTCATTGTGTACCTTTGGCTGGTGAAAAAACCTTTATTGTCCTGACTTATCATTCCTAATATGAATTCTAGTATTATGGAATATGCTACTACACTGAACTCATAACATGAGTTGATTCATAGTGGTGGTGCACTCTCACTATACTGTACCTATAAATACGTAAATATAGCATTGTGGTACAATGTGTAAGAAGAAATCATGGGACTAATGAATAAAGATGATTTACTCATGCAGGTCAATGAGTTTCTTAAAAGTAGATTTTTTTCCAAGGAAGTGAAGTACTCTGGACCAAAGACCTCAACATAAAACCAGATTAACTGAACCCAATAGAAGAGAAAGTGGGGAATAGCTTTGAACTCCTTGGCACAGGAGACAACTTTCTGAATAGAACACTGTTAGCACAGGCACTAAGATCAACAACTAATATATGGGACCTCATAAAACTGAAAATCTCATGCATAGCAAAGAACATCATCATTTGGACAAAGCAGAAGCCTAAACAAGAGGAAAATATTTTTACTAACTACACATCCAATACAGGGATAATATTAAAAATATATAAAGAACTCAAGAAACTGGATATAAAGAAAACAAACAGCCCAATTAAAAAACGGAGAACAAGTCTAAATAGTTCTCCAAAGAGGAAATTAAAATGGAGAAGAAACACTTAAAGACATGTTCAATATCCTTAGCCATCATGGAAATGCAAATCAAAACTACTTTGAGATTTCATCTTATACCATTAAGAATGATTAAGACCAATAAATCAAGTAACAGCTCATGGTGGGGCAGATGTAGAATAAAGGGAACACTCATCTATTGCTGGTGGTAGTGCAAATTTGTACACTCATTATGGAAATCAGTGTAGTGATTCATCTACAAGATGGAAATCAATCTACCTCAAGATCCAGCCAGCTCTACGACTCTTGGGCATATACCCAAAGACTGCTTTATCCTACCAGAGAGACACTTTGCTCAACCATGTTCATTGCTGCTCTATTCATAACAGACAGAAATTGGAAACAACTTAGATGTTTCTCAATAGAAGAATGGATAAAGAAATATGGTGCATTTACATAGTGGAGAATTACTCAATCATTAAAACACTAAAATTTACAGGTAAATGGATGGAACTAGAAAAAAAAAATATCCTGAATGAGGTATCCCAGAATCAGAAAGACAAATACCACCATTGTCTTGCTTAGGAATCATCAGAGAAGAGTCCTGCAGCAAATGGGACCCATAGCCAGACATTATTCCGAGACTAGGAGACCATGGAACACTTGGCTCTAAATAGGATGACTCCTTCAAGGCTCAGGGAACACTGTCAAAGACAAAGCAGAAAGAATTTAAGAGCCACAGGGAATGAAGAACAATGAGAAAACAGGGCTTTCAAATCAACTTTATCAAAGCTCATATGAACTCAAAGAGACTGAGGCAGCATGCATGGGGCCTACATGGGTCTGTACCAGATCCTTTGTGTACATATCATGGCTTCCAGTTTAGTGTTTTTATGGGATTTCTGAGTGTGCAAATGAATAGTTCTCTGTTTCTTGTGTTTCTCTTGGGCTTTCTTCCTTCTGTTTGTTTTATCCAATTACGATGTGTCAGTTTTTGTTTTATCTTACTTTGTTATTTTTCCTTAGAAGCCTGTTAGTTATCTAACAAGAGACAGTGGGGGAGGGCAGGTTCTGGATGGGATGGGAGGTGGGAGGAACTCTGAAGAGTAAAGGGAGCAGAAACCATAATCAGGGTGTATTTTGTGTGAAAATATCTATTTTCAGTACAAGGGAGAAAAAGAAAGAAGTGATGTATTCACAACGTGAAGTATTCCATGTGTGTGAAGTCAGACTATTTCCTCATGATGAAATTTCCAAGTGTACAGTGAAATGGGCAATCTTCAAGTTCTCTGAGGAACCTAAAATGAGAATGTATTATCATAGTAGGCACTTTGGTTATTTTAATAAAAGCAAGTAGCACAGTTATTGTGGCTGTCAACCTCAGATTTTGCAATTATGATATAAAGTTCTCACTCATTTCAGTTTTCTTTTGCTCTTATTTCTGTCTTTTGTCAATTGAAGCTTACTTTTTGTATATATATATATGAGAAATATTCTAGTCAGTGGTATTTGTCTTCATTTTGTTTGAAGTTCAAAGCAATTCTAGCTCCTGGGTTTGGATTGTGAACAAATGAATTGGGTTTAGCTTCTAGCAAAGAATTCCTGGAACGGGGCTCCACACAACAAGCCTGTGCTGCCTGCATTGTCTTTTCTTTTTATTGACTGTTTCATTATGGATGAGGACATGTTCCAATGTTCCACCTTTGTTAACCAGTCTGCTTGCTCTTGCTAAATATCAGCTTCTTAAAGGGCTTTTGGGATTGAAAACAACCTGAAGCTCTGCTGAGATTTGTGACTGTCATCCTTCTGGCTAGAATTGCTCAAAGCTTGTGTAACAGTAGCGAGGATGCATCCGTAATAGCTGTCAGCAGAATGGTCATTAAGCGCAGTCTGCAGTCAAGATTTCTGTGCCAGATGGCACCTCAGGAACACTAGACAGAGCATTTGAAGCTGCCAAGATTTGTGCTGTGCCCTTTTAACTTAGTACTGGTGGAAAGATAAAGCAGGCTACCTCTGAAACTCAACTCCAAGCAGTAGCATTCCAGCCCTGGGCTCTTTGTTCATAGACAGACAAGTCAATATTTGTATTTAGGAATATTTATTGCTCCTAATATTGTATGATATACAGCATTAATTATTTTCATAAAACTTACTCTTACAATACTACAGTGAAAAGGGATTTTTTTCTATTTTTTGTGTCATATTTCGAAGATCCTTTAACCAACATTTCTGATTGAAACATTTTTTTGTTTCAAAACTGCATTTTTCTGTATCTGGACATTGTGAATGGTATGGATTTGCAACCTAATATTCCATCAGTGGGATGTTAGTAATTTAGGAGACTTTATTATACATATAATTGTCATGTTTTTTAGTTTCCATATTACATATTTAAATAACGGTCTTTTATAGAATATTATTCTTGAATTAGAATATAAATTACTTTATGTATTCTGTAGCATACATTTTATTTATTATCTTCTTGAAATACATTATGAAAATAGCCAGCAGATAAGAATCTTTTGTAAAATATTAATTTTGACTTTATCTACTTATAAAATCCTCCCATTACATGTTGCATTATTTTGTCCTTAAGGAAAGAGCCCGTTGGGAGAGAAGTAGATATCATTATAAACAAGCATGAACATTTTGTGATTTTGAAAAGAAATCTAAGAAATTTTCTCATTGATAATATACTTATTTTACAAACACATTCAGATTGTAGTATCTTGTATAATTTTAAGTCTAACCATGTCAATTTAATCAATGCAATATTAGAACATGTCTGAATTTACAACAATGAAACCATCATAAACAATATTGTGGAGGAATTAACATAATTTCAATCAAATAATACATACTTTTAGGTACCTAGTGTTAAAGCAATAGTGGTCCCTCTAGGTTCGCATAACATGAGGTTCAAAGGAAGCCAAACCAGACTCTGAGAAAGTGCAACTTTTCTGTGAACTAATCTTGCCCTTATCAGGGATTCTGCTTGTCTCAGAAGAAAGAATGGAAGAACAGATTGTTCTACTACAGTCTTTCATGTAGAACAATAGTGTAAAACAGGGGTACTCTGACTAGGATCTGGGGATGAATCTCATCTAGGACCTCACTAGAGGTAGATTATGTGGAAGAGAACTTGAACAATTATTTCCTGCTTAAGGGTCAAATGCCAGGAAATTGCAAGATAAAGAGCAGTTATTGAGCTGGGTAATGGTGGGACATGCCTTTAATCCCAGCATTCTGGAGGCAGAAGCAGGCAGATATCTGTGAGTTTGAGGCAAGCCTGGTCTACAAAGTGAGTTCCAGGACAGCCAGAGTTACACAGAGAAACCCTGTCTTGAAAAACCAAGTCAAACCAAACCAAAAACCAAACAAACAAAACAATAAAAAACAAACAAAATAAAAACAGAAACAAAACACAAAAACAACAACAAAAAAACAGTTGTTGAAAACTTTTACAAATTACTTTTTTTTCTTTTAAAGTTCTTTTTTTTTTTATTTTACATACCAACCCCAGCTCACTTGCAACTCACTCCCACCTCCAATCTACTCCTCAGAGAGGATAAGACCTCTCATGGGGAGTCAACAAAGTCTGGCCTACCCCCTGTGTAAAGGCTGAGCAAGGTATCCCTCCATAGGGAATAGGCTCCAAAAAGTCCATGCACTAGGGATAAATCCTGGTCCCACAGCCAGGGGCCTCACAACTGCCTAAGCCACACAACTGTCACCCTCATTCAGAGGGTCTACTTTGGTCCTAGGTCGGTTCCCCAGCTGTCAGTCCAGAGTCAGTGAGCTCCCAGCTTGGGTCAGCTGTCTCTATGGGTTTCCTCATCATGATCTTGACCCCCTTGCTCCTATAATCGCCCCTCCCTCTCTTCGACTAGACTCCAGGAGCTCCATTCAGTGCCTAGTGGTGGATCTCTGCATTTGCTTCCACCAGTTACTGGATGAATGCTCTATGATGAAATTAGGGTAGTCATCAATCTGATTACAGGGAATGCCAGTTCAGGCACCCTCTCCACTATTGATTGGAGTATTAGCTGGGGTCATCCTTGTGGGTTCCTGGGAATTTCCCTAGTACCATGTTTCTCCCTAGCCCCATAATGGTTCGCTCTATCAAGATACCTCTTTCCTTGCTCTGCGTCCTATTCTCTCTATCCCTCCCGCAACTCTACCACCCCATTGCCTCATATTTTCATCCCCCCTCCCCTCAGTCCCACCCACCATGATCATAGTTTACTCAAGATATTTTATCTATTTTTCCCTTCCTAGGGGGATCCATGTGTGTCCCTCTTAGGGTTCTCCTTGTTACCTAGCTGTAGCTAGAGTTTTCCAGTCCTGCCTGGTCCATGGTCAGGACAAATCTCTCACACCTGCCAGTCCCACAGCCACTCAGACTCAACCGAGTAAACACACAGTGACTTATATTGTTTATAAACTGTATGGCCACAGCAGGCTTCTTGTTATCTAGTTCTTATATTTTAAATTAACCCATTTTTATTAATCTATAAGTTGCCACGTGGCTTGTGGTTTACCGGTACCTTACATCTTGCTTGTCATGGCGGCAGCTGGCAGTGTCTCTCTGACTCAGCCTTCCACTTCCCAGAATTCTTCCAATTCCCAGAGTACATACCATGTTTGTCTTCCTGGGTCTGGGTTACCCCACTCAGGACAGATTTTTCTAGTTTCATCCATTTGCTTGCAAATTTCATGATGTCGGTTTTTTTTTTTTTGTTGTTGTTTTTTGTTTTGTTTTTCTGCTGAATAATACTCCATTGTGTAAATATACCACATTTTCTTTATCCATTCTTCAGGTGAAGGGCATCTAGGTTGTTTACTGGTTCTAGTTATAATGATTAATGCTGCTATGAACATAGTTGAACAAATGTCCTTGAAGTATGATTGTGCATCATTTGGGTATATGCCCAAGAGTGATATTGCTGGGAGTTGAGGTAGATTGATTCTTAATTTTCTGAGAAACCTCCATACTGATTTCCAAAGTGGTTATAGAATTTTGTACTCCCACCAAAAGTGGAGGAGTGTTCCCATTTCTCCACATCCTCTCCAGCATAAGCTACCATCAGTGTTTTATATCTTAACCATTCTGACAGGTGTAAGATAGTATCTCAGAGTAATTTTGATTTGCATTTCCCTGATGGTTAAGGATGTTGAGCAGTTTCTTAAATGTCTTTCAGCCATTAGAGAATCTTCTATTGAGAATTTTCTATTTAGATCTGTATACCATTTTTTAATTGGATTATTTGGTGTTTTGATGTCTAATTTCTTGAGTTATTTATATATTTTGGTGATCAGCCCTCTGTCAGATGTGGAGTTGGTGAAGATCTTTTCCTATTCTTCAGGCTGCTATTTTGTCTTATTTACCATGTCCTTTGACTTACAGAAGCTTCTCAGTTTCATGAGGCCTCATTTATTAATTGTTGCTCTCAGTGTCTATGCTACTGGTGTTATATTTAGGAAGTGGTCTCCTGTGCCAGTGTGTTCAAGGCTGCTTCCCACTTTCTCTTCTATCAGGTTCAGTGTAACTGGATATATGTTGAGGTCTTTGATCCATTTGGACTTGAGTTTTATGCATGGCAATAGATATGGATGTATTTGCATTCTTCTCTACACGTTGACATCCAGTTATGCCAGCACCATTTGTTGAGGATGCTTTCTTTTTTCCATTGCATATTTTTGGCTTCTTTGTCAAAAATCAGGTGTTCATATGTGTGTAGATTAATGTCAGGGTCTTAAATTTGATTCCATTGATCCACGTGTCTGTTTTTATGCCAATAACAGCTGTTTTTATTACTGTAGCTGTAAAGTAGAGCTTGAAGTTGGGGATAGTGATTCCTCTGGAGGTTCTTTTATTGTACAGGATTGTTTTGACTATCCTAGTTTTTTTTTTTTTCATATGAATTTGAGTATTGTTCATTGAAGATCTGTGAAGAATTGTGTTGAGATTTTGATGGCGTTTATATTAAATCTGTAGATTGCTTTTGGTAAAATTGCCATTTTTACTATGTTAATCCTACCTATCCAAGAGCATGGGAGATTTTTCCATTTTCTGATATCTTCTTCAATTTCTTTCTTCAAAGACTTAAAGTTCTTGTCATACAGGTCTTTCCCTTGTTTGGTTAGAGTTGCCCCAAGATATTTTACGTTATTTATGGCTATTGTAAATACTGATGTTTCCCTGATTTCTTATTCAGCCCATTTATCATTTGTATATATGAAGGCTACTGTTTTGAGTTAATCTTGTATGGTGCCACATTGCTGCAAGTGTTTATCAGTTGTAGGAGTTTGCTGGTAGAATTTTTGGGATCACTTGTATATACTATCATATCATCTGCAAATAGCAAAAGTTTGACTTCTTCCTTTCCAATTTTTATCCCCTTGATCTCCTTTTGTTGTCTTATTGCTCTAGCTTGAATTTCAAGTGATGTATTGAATAGATATGGAGAAAGCTGACCATCTTGTTTTGTTGCTGATTTGAGAGTAATCGCTTTGTGTTTTTCTCCATTTAGTTTGATATTGGCTGTTGGCTTGCAGTACATTGCCTTTATTATGTTTAGTTATGTTCCTTGTATTCCTGCTGTCTCCAGACCTTTATCATGGAGGAGTGTTGCATGGGGTCCTGCCCCACAGGGGAACTTAGGTCACCTCTGGAGAGGTGGTTTGCAACTGAGGAAAGGTAAGTGTGCAGCTGCCCCTTTCTGTTTCCCAGCCTTCTTCTTACCTGGAGACAATAAGACCCAGCATGGAATCAAGTCAAGGAAGAACTCATTTATTGTTAGGGAGTAAGCCTCTTTTATAGCAAAACACGTCAGAACCCTAGGAGGGGGTGCAAGGAACCAACCAATCATTTTAAAGGTCACCCTGTACTCATTTCCTTGTGTATGAGTTGTTTATGCACCGACATCATCTCCTGATCTTTGTATCTTATCTCAGTGTGAACGCTTTGAGCTAACATCCTTCGGCATTATTTGTATCTAATCTCTGCTAAACAACTTAGGCTAACTTCCTTTCAGCACCATCTTTGTAGTTCATGTATGCCCCGCAGTGTTAGATTTTGTCAGAGGCTTTTTCAGCATCTAATGAAATGATCATGTGGATTTTTTCTTTCAGTTTGTTTATATGGTGGATTAAAGTGACAGATTTTTGTATGTTGAACCATCTCTGCATCTCTGGGATGAAGCCTACTTGTTCATGGTGGATGGTTTTTGTTTATTTGTTTGTTTGTTTGTTTATGTATTTTTGGATTTGGTTTGCCAATGTGAAGGCCTAGACTTAACTTTACAGGCTTAGGAATATGCCATGATAACTCAAAGGATACAGAGCAGTATCCTCCTCCAGACATCCTGTCTCCTCTTTAAAAGAAAGCCTAACAGGATCCAGATACTCCTGCAGACATCCTGTTTGCTATTTATACAGGAAAGGAAAGCTTAACAGGATCCTGTCTGTGATTTATGGCCCTCAGAGATATCCAGATAATCCTGCTGAGCAGTCCAGATAATCTTGTTCAGCGCATTATGGTTCCCTGCCAAAAGTCTAGACCAATAGTTTAAAAAAAAATCACCTTACCCCTTCTACCCAATCCCAAGTTACCTGGCTTGTGGTTTTTCCCTATAAAAACCCTCTGCTCCTGAGCTCGTGGCCATCACCACCTTTCCTTCCATCTGCCATGTGGCAGCCCAGGTTGAACCTGAATAAAAGGACCCTTATATGCTTGAATCAGAAACCGGCTCCTTGGTGGTCTCTGGGGTTTTTGAGAAACTGGTACAACAACAGTATTTTATTGAGTATTTTTTCATCAATGTTCATGAAGGAGATTGATCTGTAATTCTCTTTCTTTGTTGCATTTTTGTGTGGTTTGGGTATCAGGGTGACTATAGCCTCATAAAAGAATTTGGCAATGTTCCTTCTGTTTCTGTTGTGTGGAACAACTTGAGGAATTCTTTGAAATTCTGTACTGAAACCATCTGGCCCTGGGCTTTTTTGGCTGGGAGACTTTTAATGACTGCTTCTATTTCCTTGAGGGTTATAGGTCTATTTAAGTTGTTTATCTGCTCTTGATTTAATTTTGGTAAGTGGTATCTATCCATAAGTTTGTCCATTTCTATTAGATTTTTCCAATTTTACAGAGTACAGGTTTTTGAAGTGTAACTTGATGTAATGATTCTCTGGATTTCCTCAGTGTCTGTTATTATAACACCCTTTTCATTTCTGATATTGTTAATTTGGATATTCTCTCTCTGCCTTTGGTTAGTTTGGATAAGGGTTTGTCTATCTTTTTGAGTTTCTCGAAAAACAAACTCTTTGTTTCATTGATTGTTTGTATTGTTCTCTTTGTTTCTTTGTTATTGATTTTAGCCCTCAATTTGATTATTTCCTATAGTCCACTCCTCCTGGGTGAGTTTGCTTGGTTTTTTTCTAGAGCATTCAGGTGTGCTGTTAAGTTGGTAGTGTAAGATTTCTCCAAATCTTTATCTGGGCAGTTAGTGCTATGAACTTTCCTTTTAGCACTGCTTTCATAGTGTCCCATGTTTTTTTGGGTATATTGTACCTTCATTTTCATTGAATTGTAGGGAGTTTTTAAATTTCTTTGTTTCTTCCTTGACCCAGTGGCAATTCAATTGGGCATTGTTCAATTTCCATGAGTTTGCAGGCTTTCTGTGTTTTGTGTTGTTGTTGAATTCTAACTTGAGGCCACAGTGATCTGATAAGATACAGGTAGTTATTCTGATTTTTTTTTTGTATCTGTTGAGATATGCTTTATGACTTAGTATGTGGTCAATTTTAGAGAAGGATCTATGAGGTGCTGGGAAGATTGTATATACTTTTGTGTTTGGGTGAAATGTGCCATATATATGTCACATCCATTTGAATCATAACATCTGTTAGTTCCCTTATTTGTCTGTTAAGTTTCTGTCTGGTAGACCTCTCCATTGGTGAGACTAGGGTGTTGAAGCCTTCCACTATTAATGTGTGGGGCTTAATGTGTGATTTAAGCTTTAGTAAAGTTTCCTTTACAAATGTGGGTGCTCTTGTATTTGGAACATAAATGTTCAGAATTGAAACTTAATCTTGATGGATTTTTCCAATGATGAATATGAAATGTCCTTCTCCATCTCTTTTGATTACTTTTATTTTGAAGTCTATTTTGTTAGATATTAGGATAGCTATACCAGCTTGTTTCTCAGGTCTATTTGATTGTAAAATCTTTTCCCAAACCTTTACTCTGAAGTAATGTCTGTCTTTGAAGTTGAGGTGTGTTTCTTGTATGCAGCAGAAGGATGAATCCTGTTTTCATATTTATTCTGTTAACCTGTGACTTTTTATTGATGAATTGAGTCCATTGATGTTAAGAGATTTTAATGACTAGTGATTGTTAATTCTTGTTATTTTTTGGTTTTGTTATTGTTGGTGGTAGTGTGTTTGTGTTTCTCTTCTTTAGGATGTACTGGAGTGAGATTATCTATTGCCTGTGTTTTTGTGGTTGTAGCTAACTTCTTTGGGTTGGAGGTTTTCTTCTAGTACTTTCTGTAGGGCTGTATTTGTGGTTAGTTATGTTTAAATCTGGTTTTGTCGTGGAATATCTTGTTTTCTCCATCTATAATGATTGGAAGTTTTGATGAGTATAGCAGTCTGGGCGGCATCTGTGGTCCTGTTAGTGGTTGAAAAACATCTGTGCAGGACCTCCTGGTTTTCAGAGTCTCCATTGAGAAGTTAGGTGTACTTCTGATAGGTTTGCCTTTATATGTGATTTGGCCTTTTTCTTTTGCAGTTCTTAATAATTTTATTCTGTATGTTTAGTGTTTTGATTATTATGTGGCAAAGGGACTTTTTTTTTTGATCCAGTCTTTGGTGTTCTGTAGACTTCTTTTACCATTATAGGCATGCCCTTCTTTAGCTTTGGAAAGTTTTCTTCTATGATTTTGTTAAATATATTTTCTGTGCCTTTGAGCTGGAATTCTTCTCCTCCTTCTGTCCTTATTATTCTCAGGTTTGGTCTTTTCATGATGTCCCAGATTTCCTTGAGGTCTTGTGTTAAGAATTTGTTGGATTTGACATTTTCTTTGACTGATGAATCTATCCTCTATCGTATCTTCAATACCTGAAATTTTCTCTTACATCTCTTGTATTCTGTTGGTTATGCTTACATCTGTAGTTCCTGTTCATTTGCCCAGATTTTCCATTTCCAGAATTCCCACAGTTTGTGCTTTCTTTATTGGCTCTGTTTCAATTTTCATGTTTTGGATTGTTTCCTTCACCTGTTTGATTGTTTTTTTTTCCCCTTGACTTTCATGGCTTTCTTTAAGGGATTGATTGATTTCTTCAATTTTTTGTTTGTCTTTTTCTCCATTTCTTTAAGGGTCTCTATCATCTTCATAAAGTTAATTTTAAGGTAATTTTCTTCTGCTTCATCTGTGTTGAGATGCTTATGTCTTGCTGTTACAGAACTAGTGGTTTCTGGTGATGCCATATTATTCTTTATGCTGTTGAATGTATTCTTACACTGCTGTCTACCCATATCAGTTTGGGGTAATTATAGGTGCCTGTGCCTCAGGGGCAGGGGGTGGTCTGATGCCACTGGAGCTGGTGGTGGAGTAGCCTGGCCACAGGAGTCTTGCCTGCTGACTTGCTGTTGTAGCTCTTCATCCAATTGGTGCATGTGAGAGTTATTCCTCTGGGACCCTCTGATGCTGCTAGGGATAGTGATGGAGTGGCATGGCCATAGGAGACTTGCCTGCTAACTGGCTGCTGGGTCTGCAATGAGTGGGGGCAAATTAATTTCTTTTATTTTTAAAATGACCACAAGGCCTCTTCCTCTAGGTTGTGCATGTGTAGTTATAAAAGAAATGATGAAAGGCTGGTATTTCTCAGTTATGATACTTTATATCCTCATGTGGCTGCTACAGGAAGGAAATGTTGATTCTAATAAACATCAGCACACTGATGTACAGGTGGAAATATTCAAAGGACCTGTAAAATAACCAGACATCTAAAATAAAGGTGTGTAAATGGACTGGAAAACATCTTCAATCATGAAGATGTGGCTGAAAAGGTTTCTAGAAGTTTTAATTGGGAAAATCTGAAATGACCACTAATGGATTTTCATACCAGCACTGGGTAAGTGGTGAGATTAACTTGATATAATGCAAGTTGGCATTCTAGGGGAAAATAAATGGTGACAGACCCAACAACCATGGTGCTGTTAACTGCAGAGTGCATTCGATTAGTTTGCACAGCTGGAAGATTTTGACAGAGAATCATCATGATGTGTGGTATTGTCAGACCATACTTTCTTCGGTCAAGTGAAGACTGGCATTTTAGCTCCACTCTCAACTTCCTAATTTCCAAAAGAACTTTCCTTGGGGCTATGACCCAATGACTCTATACTTTAGTTACAAAGGATGAAGGTCTGTGCTCTGGATAAGAATAGCCAGAACATGGAAACAACCTAGATGCCCTTCAACTGAAGAATGGATAAACAAAATGTGGTACATATACACAATGGAATACTACTCAGCAGAGAAAAACAATGACATCATGAGGTTTGCAGACAAATGGATGGATCTAGAAAAAATCATCCTGAGTGAGGTATCCCAGACTCAGAAAGACAAACATGGTATGTACTCACTCATAGCAGGATACTAGATGTGGAACAAGGATGACTGGACTGCTACTCACATCACCAGGCAGGCTACCTGGAAAACAGGACCCCAAGAAAGACACAGGGATCGCCCAATGACAGAGAAATGGAATGAGATCTACATGAACAGCCTGGACATGAGTGGGGGTAGTGAAGGGCGAGGGTCAAGAGAAAGAGAGCTTGGGTGAGTGGGAGATCCCAGCTGGATCAACAACAGAGAGGGAGAACAAGGAATAGGAGACCATGGTAAATGAAGACCACATGAGAATAGGAAGAAACAAAGTGCTAGAGAGGCCCACAGAAATCCACAAAGATACCCCCACAACAGACTGCTGGCAATGGTCGAGAGACAGTCCGAATTGACCTACTCTGGTGATGGGATGGCCAAACACCCTAATTGTCGTGCTAGAAACCTCATCCAACTACTGAGGGATCTGGATGCAGAGATCCATGACTAGGCCCCAGGTGGATCTCTGGGAGTCCAATTAGCGAGAATGAGGAGGGTTTATATGAGAGAGAATTGTTGAGACCAAGGTCGGATAAAGCACAGAGACAAATAGCCAAACAAACGGAAACACATGAAATATGAATCAATGGCTGAGGGATCAGGCCCTCTGAGTGGGTGAGACAGTTGATTGGCCTGATCTGTTTGGGAGGCATCCAGGCAGTGGCACTGGGTCCTGTGCTCATTGCATGAGTCGGCTGTTTGAAACCTGGGGCCTATGCAGGGTTGCTTGGCTCGGCCTGGGAGGAGGGGACTGGACCTACCTGGACTGAGTCCACCAGGTTGATCTCAGTCTGTGGGGAAGGCTTTGCCCTGGAGGAGATTGGAATGGGGGGCGGGCTGGGGGGAAGGTGAGGGGGGCAGGAGGGGGGAGAACAAGGGAATCTGTGCCTGTATGTAGAACTTAATTGTATTGCAAAATAAAAATTTAAAAAAAAAAAAAAAGAGTTACTGCTCATTATTCTTTCTAAGGTTTTCACTATGAAAATGAGTCCTGTGCTGTTTAAATGCATGTTCAGGAAATCAGTCATCTGTGAACAGGTAGAAAGTAGGAAAAGAAACAACTGCTATCATTTTCTTTATAAACTTACCATTTCTAACAAGATACCTATGGTGTTAGCTTTATTTTAGGGCCAGAGTTAAACACTAAGATGAACCATGTCAGTACTCAAAGGAGAAATAAAATAGACTTTCTACAAATTAAGTTAACACTCTCAAGCATTCTTAGTGACTGTCCTAGGGTAACCGTTGGTTTTTAAATTAATTATTGATATTTTAATTAACATTAAATTTTATACAATATGGTTTCAACACAAATAGAATTTGGTTCAACTTTCAACTCTGTCTGTTATATTATGCTAAAATGTAGAAACCCTGGAGAGTCAAAGTCTTCATTTTTAAAGAAGGGCAATTTTTAATTCACAGACTTTCCCCTGAAATTAATCATTAACATTTGACAAGGAATTCAGCTCAGAGTCCTTTCTGATTAATCATTGATCTGTGCCCTCATTTTTTAAAAAACAAGTAGATATGAAAAGTGAGGATATTTCACCATGGTGAACTTATTCTTACCGTGCCTCCAAAATACTTGTTATTTTGAACTTATTTGTATACATTCACATATACTTGAGGGACATATGAAGTCATAGAAAAGAAAAGAATAATCTTTATTTTAATTTTTTAATCTCATATATTGATTACATATATCAGTGAGTTTCATGATTACATTGTTATCCAAATACATACTGTATTGCAATCATGTTCAACTCCCTCGCTGCTTGGCAGAGGCCTCTTTCTATGTTTGACTTATTTATTTTTATGTGCATGACTCTCTGAGTTTCATTAGACTTGCTTATAAGAGTGCCAGTGAGCATACTGTTCCAGGAGTGTGTGTACCTCATCAGTAGGTACAATGCCGAGGATCAGGCTTTCTCCTCTATCAACGTTTAACCAGGCAGAACCTCTTAGAGAGAGGCAGGGACTTGTAAGTCCTGCCCTTTAACCTCTTACATGTCAGGGTATTGTTGACAGGCTCAATGTTGTGGAAATTTTATGAAAGTTACCTTTTAATAAAATTCATAGTTAAAATTACTCCAAAACATGTGGTTATTTTCCTTCCCCTTGAACACAATTTTTTTTTAGTCAGAAGCCAGTAATTCTCTTTCAGGAACACAAAACACCTTTGAGTTATATGCTCCTTTTTTATGTAATTTAACAGATTCTCAATATATTATCTCTTAAACAAATCAGACTTACGGATTTGTTACTAAATAAAAAATAATTTGTGACTATGGTCACAGTTATACAAAAACTAATAATTAAGAGGTATATTAAATATGAATTGAGAAGCTAGTTAGCTGACTTTTTCACAAACCAAAAAAATTCATTGTGTGCTGCTTGTAAGTTGACTTACTGAACATTAAAATCAGAAGTAACTACTTTGGGATCTTTCTCATTAGAACCTTTTCAGTTATACTTTAGTAATCTGAAAGTTATACTTTATTTGTACTTTTAATGTATGAGCTAACTATTAACAAGAATGAACTATGCACACTAGGCAGGCATGGTAGTATAAAGGCAGAGGGAGATAAATCCCTCTGAATTGAAGGCCAGTTGTCTACATCACAAGTTTTAAGCCAGCCATGATAAATAATGAGACCCTACCTCCACGCCTCCACAGGAAAAGAGAATAAAATGTGCTTAAATCCTAGGTAAAGTTCAATAAATTGTCAAGGAAAAATGGAGGGCATAATGTTGGCTTATATTTCTGTAGTTCTGTACTTCACCATGTAAGCAACACAGTATATTGGTGGAGCCAGATGGGAAAGAATCAAGAGAAGACCCACTTATCTCTTAATATGAACTTCCCCAACCCTGAGATTATTTATGGGATTTAGACTCTTTTTGTAACACTTTTGATTGAATGCTCTTATGGTCACATGCGACAGATTTTATGCTTACATTACTAGAAAACCTGGCTTAGAGTTTCTTCTAATGCACTTTTTAGGTAATCACAATTTCCAATAACTAAGATTGTGACTTCTTTGCACTGAAATGTGCTGAGCTAATGGTTGCATTTCTAAAGATCAAGTTTGGAAGATGAATACAAATTTATTGATCTTAACAGTTAGTGGAGACTGAAATTAAACTACTCAACACTAAAAGTATTTGATTTATCTCTCAAACAAAAAATGTCTAGTAAAAGCAGTTGAGAAAAACCTTTTTGAAAATGTTATTAGACTAATGAGGGTTTTTTTTTTTGTTTTGTTTTGTTTTTGTCTTTCGAGATAGGGTTTCTCTGTGTAGCTTTGCGCCTTTCCTGGAACTCGCTTTGGAGACCAGGCTGGCCTCGAACTCACAGAGATCCACCTGGTTCTGCCTCCCAAGTGCTGGGATTAAAGGCATGCGCCACTATTGCCTGGCCATGAGTTGTTTTGATATTTAAATTTTAAATGAAAGAATGATTGAAATGTTTGAAAATAACTCCTGTGTCCTGTGTCTAGTTCGGAACTGGCATCAAAACAGAGTGGCTAAAATTGATAAAATCTCAGGCTGTTGTTCACCTAAAAACAAACAAATAAACAAACAAACAAACAGATAAACAAAAATAGACTTTGTCAATTGTTTCACAGGAAGCAGACACCTTCTTCATAAGAATTAGTAATTTTGTTATGTGATGTCACATTAAGTACAAACTGGTTTTTAAGTGTTTCAAAACATAGTAACTAGTACTTTTCTCCTTTCTTTCTCTAACAATTTCTTGACTCAGGTAAACATCCTTCACCAAATAAAAATACATTGATTCCATTATTGGTAAGTGAGATGATTCAATGGGAAGTCTACAGCTACAATTCCCTGTGGAGGTCATGGCTTCATTGCAGGTACCTAACTTTCCCCTACCCTTAGCTCCAAAATAACCTTAGTGATAAAGAGAGATATAATTTTTTTGTGTGTGTGTTTTTACATCCCAATCAAAGTTTTCCCTCCCTATTCTTTCTCTCCCTAGTCCCATACACTCCTCCTCCTCTGTTTCTCTTCAGATACAGGCTGGTCTCCTATGGATATCATCCATACATGGTATATCAAGTTGCAGTGAGACTAGCCACCTACTCTTCTATTGAGGCTGGATAAGGCAATCCAGTAGGAGGAATGGGTCCCTAGAGCAGGCAACAGATTAAGAGACTCCTGCTCTCACTGTCAGGAGTTTCAAAAGAAGACCAAGTTACACAATTGTAAGATATTTGCATAGGGCCTAGAGAGGTCCTATGTAGGCTTGCTGGTTGTCAGGTCAATCTGTGAGTCCCTATGAGGCCATACTAGTTGTTTATGTGGGTTTTCTTGTGGTACCCTGGACCCCACTGGTTCCTACAATTCTTTCTCACCTTTTCTTTAGGCTTCCCCAAGATCCACCTAATGCTTGGTTGTGGGTCTCTGCATCTGTTTTCATCAGCTGCTGCATAAAGCCTCTCTGATGAAAGTTGGGCTAGGCACCAATCTATGAATATAGCAGAATCATTAGGAATCATTTCATTAATTTTTTTCCCATTCATTTTTGATTCTATCCTAGTTCTCTGGGCTATCCTGTTATCTCATTTAGGGTTTTTATTGCTTTGAAGAGACATCATGACATGGCAATTCTTATAAAGAAAACATTTAATTAGGGTGGCTCACTTATTTTCAGAAGTTCAGTCCATTATCATCATGACAGGCAGATGTAGTCCTGAAGCTGAGAGTACTACAATCTTGCAGACAACAGAAAGTCAACTGACTGTCACACTGAGGGAAGCTTGAGTAAAAGACAGCTCAAAGCCCATCCCCACAATGACACACTTCCTCCAACAAGGCCACACTTCCTAATAGTGCCACTCCCTTTTTTTCCAAACACTACACCCACCTCTGGGTCCTTGCCCTCAGGGATGAGCTTGCTCTCAGGGTATGGGTCTCCAGATGTATAGTCAGTCATTAGTTGGGTCATCCCACAATTTCTGTGCCGTCTTTACCACTGCACATCTTATATGCATGGAAAATTGTAGGTCAAAGGGTTTGTGACTGGGATGGTATCCCACTCCCTCCACTGGAAATCTTGCCTGGTTACAGCAGGTGGTCAATTAAGGCTCCAGCTTAGCTAGGGTCATCTTCATAGATTCCTGGGAGTTTCCATTTGGGAAGGAGAGATGACTCAGTCATTAAAGGCTAGGTTCACAACCAAAAATATAAGAAAGGATCTTTTTAATTACTTACATCAAGTAACTTTTTGAGAGAAAAACATACTAAAAACATACCTAATACTGTAAGAGATCAATGTAAACTTAGAGACCAGAGGATTTAGTTGATAGAAGACAAAACAACATGATTCAAAAGAGAAATAGGTTTTAGTTTGAAATAATACTTAGGATGCAAAGAGCACCTCAGAATTACTTATAAATGGTTATAGTCTCCTGTGTCTGCAAAGTTATATTCAGTGATGACACAAACCAAAATAATGTTACACAGGTGCTGTGGGATGTATGGCAAATGTGTTGCTGATTAATCAATAAAACACTGATTGGCCGTTGGCTAGGCAGGAAGTATAGGCGGGGCAAGGAGGAGAATAAAGCTTGGAAGTGGAAGGCTGAGTCAGAGAGACACTGCCAGCCGCCACCATGACAACCAGCATGTGAAGATGCCGGTAAGCCACGAGCCATGTGGCAAGGCATAGATTAATGGAAATGGATTAATTTAAGCTGTAAGAACAGTTAGCAAGAAGCCTGCCACGGCCATACAGTTTGTAAGCAACATAAGTCTCTGTGTTTGCTTGGTTGGGTCTGAGTGGCTGTGGGACTGGCGGGTGACAGAGATTTGTCCTGACTGTGGGCCAGGCAGGAAAACTCAAGCTACACACAGAAACTGTTTTGTATTGATTATTGTGATGCTAAAAGTAATCAATATAAAAAAAACCCTGAAAATAAAGGTGAAGTTATAGATTGCATTTAAAGCTTTCAAGTATAAATTAACACGTATATGAAGGACACTATAGAAGCAAAAATGAATATAATTATGAAAGTTAGAATATGGGACAAAGATCACAAACAGATTCTTTTTTATTCAGTTGAGTCAAGTGTTTCTCACCTTGTCAGCATGTTAAGTGATGCAGTTTGGAATCACCTGACTTTTGTGACCAAATTTCAAAATGTTCATTTGTCACCAAGAAGAAATCAACCAATACTGGAGGAGCAATTCTGGTTTACCATCAGGATTTGAATTTAATATCAGGGTTAGAAGCAGACACAACTGCTTCTAGGGAATTTAAAATGCCATTTGAATAAAGCACACGAGGAAGGAACAGTAGCACAATAAAGCCCTAAAGTTTTGCAAAATAAGGGGGAATGAGATTTATGGAAAAAAATAAATGAGATGTCATTCATGAGTTAAAAAAAAAAAAACAAAAAAACAAAAACCCCAAACAAAAAACTAAGAACATCACATCCAATACCCAAGGTAAGTTCACAGCTACATACATAGTAAGGATCCATTTTAACTATAAGTTAAAGCAGTACTTCTCAACCTGTGGGTCTCAACCCCTTCGGGAGTTGCATATCAGATATCCTGCATATTGGATATTTACATTATGATTCATTACAGTAGCAAAATTACAGTTATGAAGTAGTAACTAAACAATATTATGGTTGGGGGGGTCATCACAACATGAGGAACTGTGTTAAAGGGTCGCAGTACTAGGAAGGCTGAGAACTACTGGGTTAAAATAAGTAAAATGAACTCTAGGTCAAAGCAATTACTTGGAACTTACAATATGTTTTTAAGCTTTGAAACATAACAGGTTTCATAACTAGTAAAATGTATTTAATACACATTGTTTGACTGGGAGTGGAAGGGGATTCCTCAGAAATCTCCAAAAGGCTAGACTCTTTACATAGCACTGGAGGGGTTCCAGTCAGAGACTCAGCATGGGACTTGGTCAGCAAAACAAGTAGATGAGTTGAAGGATGGGATGTTTTTTGCACCCCTCTTGCTTGTTCTTCTCTTACCACATCCTCTAGATCAAAGTTCCCCCGTGACTGGACTCTGTAATTCTGCAGAGCACTTCACATGTCTCAAACAAAGACAACAAGCAAGATATATATCAGAACAACAAGGAGACCAAACCCTGCTGCAGATGGGTTGGGGTGTGAGGCTCATGGAGAGATTGCGAGTTCAGTTGTGGTGCAGCCTGGATCACAGAAACACCAATGAATTAACTTCAGGGTGATTGTAATATGACCTGAACAAAGATCAGGTGTGTCCATAAGGATGATCTGCAAGATCAATAATGAATGTAATCAATAACTGAAAGTATTTGGGCAACTGGGCTATCAGGATCTTTTTTCCCAAGCCTTCATGAAAAGGAGTCTTACTGTGAATCTCAGGGTTAAGTGATGGGAAGCTCTAAAGAGTATTGTCTTACTTGTTTGTTTTCCAGAAAACACACCATCTGAGACAAACCTCATTTTTTTGGTATTGCCAATGAGTGAACAATTGTGTTCTCAAGTATTGAAAATTATATGCCTAGAATCTGTTTTAGTAACTTACTTTTTTATGTGTTTATTCTTCTTTTCATACAATACATCCCAACCACAGTTTCCCCTGCCTCCTTTCCTCCAAGTCCCCTCACCTCCTCTCTGCCCCAGATCCTCTAATCCTATTTTCCTTTCAGAAAAGTTCAGGCCTTCCAGGGATGTCAACAGAACATAGAATAACAAGATTCAATAAGACTAGGCAAATCCAGTCATGTCAAGGCTGGGCGAGTCAACGAAGTAAAAGAAGTGTCCCAAGAGCAGACGAGTGTCAGAGATACGCTGACATCCACTGTTAAGAGTACCACATAAGCCCCAAACTAAACAACAACAACATATATGCAGAGGACCTAGCACAGACTTGTGCAGGCTTGGTGATTGCCACTTCAGTATCTGGGAGATCCTATGAGTCTTGCTTAGTTGATTCTGTGGACATAGTCTCCTGGTTTCCTAGATCAGGCACTAAATTTTTAAAGAATGTGATTTTATATGAAAAAGAATCCACATTCTGATAAGCCACATCACTGAAGTATAGATCATATTAAGACTGATGATGTAGATGGAATTCAGTTGCCTATGCCAATTTTCTTATTCTAAACAGTACTCCCACCACAGGGCTCTAGCTGTAAAAGCGTAGGCATCAATGTTGTTTAGTTAGATCAGAATCACAAGTTAGTTGAAGGTACCGACAGTTAGACTCAGACTGAATTGAGACCGCAGCAGACTTCAGGAACATTTGTTTTCTTATTTTCTGTCATACAGTTTTTCTCTTTGCCTTTTCCATTATAAGTGGTAATACTGAGATGATTGGGGAAGATTTCTAATATTTATCTGCTTTACAGAGATTAGACCCTATATTGCTTTGGGCATGTTTACTAGTTCTTAAAAATGAAACAAAGTGAAAACCTTACTAGCTTCACTTATTTTTTCATGGCATAATGATAATCAAAGACAGATGTATCTGCTTTATATTCAGACAAGTTTTCAGTTGGTAACAACTATTTCTTTACAATTTTTTTGCACAACATTATTATGGTTTGCTTTGCTCTTTTATCTTTTTCAGCAAAAATAAGCTGCATTTTTAAAAATTCATGGCTTTCACTCCCTTTATAAAGCAAAGGTATATTTATATAATCAGAGTGCAGGTTACTTATGTTATAGAGAAAAGCAAAGAGGAGGCAATCATCTTTATAGGTAATCATGTCTATCTTTATGAAATAAGAATATTTTATCTTAAAATACTACATTTCAATGGAATACAAAATAAAACAGTGTCTTCAAATATAAAATACAGTCTGAAGAAGAAAATTATACTTCTTCAAGATTAGCAAATCTTAATTTGTTATTATTATTATTTCCTAGTCAGTGTTATATAAATAATGATAAAATTTCACTACTAACAACTCTTGCCTAATTTCCCAGAAGTATATGTTTGGAAATGAATAATAAATACTCTCAATTGCAACCCAAACGCTTTAAGCATCACATAGCTACATATTTCTGTATGTATTTTATAGCCTATAGCAAGCTCAAGGCCAACCAATATTTATAATGCACAATGAAATCAGGAGTTGATTTCTGTTGTTGCCTGTTGAATGGCATTTATAATAGACTACTACTTACATGTTCAAATGTGTACTTCTTAACTTTATAATTAGATCTTTGAGGCTTAAGAAAATGAAATATTAACTGTTCATTTCCCATAAAAACTCAGGACTCTGCCAATCTAATTACCCTTATGTTGAGAAGCTGCCTTAGAGTCGCTGGAGTTTAGTCAAAATGCCACATCATTTTGGTTTTGACACAACATTGAGAGACATTTTTGTACCATTTGCTAGTGTATAGTATTTCTACTCTAACAAACAATGAATGTTTTCTATTTTTACCTTAAGCCTTCTAGCATTTCCTCTCTTTCCTTGCAAATTATAACCTTCATTGGACTCTGTGCTGTGTCATGTACACATTTTATATCACTACTTACCTATTCAAATTTACCTTTATTCTCAAAATATACACCAGCCATAATCAGCTTCTTGTTCAAGTTGAAAAAATACAATAGATATATTTAGTGTTCAGAATATTTAATAATAGGATATAAGCCCAGTTTTGAAGTAACAGCTAAGTTAACAAATATGGCTATGTCGCTGCACTCCAACAATTAGCTGTTAGACTTGAAAATATACAAGTTCACAGAAAATCAAGAGAGTTGGGGGAAATCAGTTTGGAAGACTAAGCTGGTTTCCTGGAGCAACTGTAACCAATTATCATACACTTGATGCTGAAAAGTAACATTAATCTGTCCTGACCAGGACTGGAAGCCAGAAGTCCACACTTACCCTGAGACAGATAACGATTCTTTCTAGAGAGTGTAAGGGCAACTCTATCCTAGCTTCTCTACAAGCCTCTAGTGGCTGCTCACAACTTTTAAAGTTGATTGGCAGAGATACTATAATTCCTACCTTTGCCACCTTTTTCTTTTTCTTCTTTCTTTCTTCTTCTTTTTTATTTTAGAATGGCACTCACCATCAGTTTAAGGGCTCATTATAAATCCAGGATGATATCAACTTGGGATATTTAACTTAACAACACCTGTAAATTCCCTAATTTTAAATAAAGCCTTATTTATGGGTACTGAACCCCAGGATTCCTGAACCTGACCAGACCAGGAGTGTTTCATCCAGCCTCCTCTTAGCTAATTTTTTTTTAACTTTCTTCCTTACATTAAGTACAAAAACTAAGCAAGAAAGCACAGAAGCAGACCAACATAAGGAAATAAAACACAAAAACCATTAGTTTTCTCTACTATGAGTTGATTACAGCTTTGAATCAGATTAGATATTTTTGCATGAACTGCCTTTCAGGGTTTCATTGGCCTCATCTTTGTTTTCAGAGGCCCTGCCATTATTCAGAGCCTTTCTGATCACATATTTTATTAATATGTTCCATCAATGTTTCCAAGTGTTTGTTCATCCCATTTCTCATCTTTTAGTTTCATGCTAGTATAAACAATATATGGCAGTTTAAACATATGTGAGTGTTTGGTAAATATTGCATTTTCAAATGCCTTGCCAAATGCGAAGTACTTTTAGTTTGTCTGTTGTATATACTAACTTTAAAATGTTACACTCTCAAAAATTAAAATTATAGAGATGTATAAGATAAAGTTATGAAGGCATGGTTGAACTTATTACATTAAAATTTGCATGATAAAGGTTGGTGATTCCCAAAGACTTTCAGTTAATGATTTGCTTTCTCTATAGGAATATTAGTTTATAAGATTAATGGAAAAGCTGGCTACAGGAAATACTCAATATGAGTTTCTTTGAAGCTTTTTAAAACCTGTTATAGTATACTTACAAAATATGAGTTTATCTGGGGACAAAATCTTATGGTAGAATGCCTCACTAGCAAGACCTGTGAGTATAAGGAAATCTCTCTATATTGGGTCTTGTGATAACATTTTGAATATATAAGCATATACTATTCTTTGAAGAATATATTGTCTTTTGAAAATACAATATTTGTAATAAAATATATTACTACCATCTGTGTAAATTCAAAATACTTTTACTGTCCTGGAAGTTATTAAGTTATGAAACTTCAATATATTTGACTAGGTACAGATTGCAATGAATTGTATATGAGGATAAAATTGTACCCTATCTTTAAGATTCATAAAATGTATTTATATGCATTGAATATACATTCTATGTCTTCTATATCTGCATAGAATTAGATATCAGAAAGAATTTCAGCAAAGCCAGGCATATCTTGTATTATTTTGCAGCAAAATGATCCTAAGTTTGGAACTTGCCCCCCATTGTTCAACTACACTTCATTGCCATAATTGTTTTACAATGTTTGTTCTCATCATACAAAGAGAAACAAAATGAAATCAGACAAAAGCAATGTTCTGACAAGTGGAATATGTCATACAAATACCAGCATGTTTGTGCAATATTATTTTAAGATGTTTTATATTTGTTTCTGCTGTGAAAAATTCGTGTAATGATACAAAGATGTGTTGCATTCTTTTATGTTGCATTTGTTTAACTCTGTGAAGCTATGTTACTTTCCCTGTCTAAAACATCTGATTGGTCTAATAAAGAGCTGAATGACCAATAGCTAGGCAGGAGAGGAATAGGCCAGGCTGCCACACAGAGAGAATAAATAGGAGAAAAAGAGATTGAGGAATGAGAAAAAGAGATGAGAAGACACTAGAGGCCAGCCACCCAGCAATACAGCAAGCCACGTCTTGTTCAGCTATGTTCATATCAGCATTGTTTGTAATAGCCAGAACATGGAAACAACCTAGATGCCCTTCAACTGAAAAATGGATAAACAAAATGTGGTACATATACACAATGGAATACTACTCAGCAGAGAAAAACAATGACATCATGAGGTTTGCAGACAAATGGATGGACCTAGAAAAAATCATCCTGAGTGAGGTATCCCAGACTCAGAAAGACAAACATGGTATGTACTCACTCATAACAGGATACTAGATGTGGAACAAGGATGACTGGACTGCTACTCACATCACCAGTCAGGCTACCTGGAAAACAGGACCCCAAGAAAGACACAGGGATCGCCCAATGACAGAGAAATGGAATGAGATCTACATGAACAGCCTGGACATGAGTGGGGGTAGTGAAGGGCGAGGGTCGAGGGAAAGAGAGCTTGGGTGAGTGGGAGATCCCAGCTGGATCAACAACAGAGAGGGAGAACAAGGAATAGGAGACCATGGTAAATGAAGACCACATGAGAATAGGAAGAAACAAAGTGCTAGAGAGGCCCACAGAAATCCACAAAGATACTCCCACAACAAACTGCTGGCAATGGTCGAGAGACAGTCCGAATTGACCTACTCTGGTGATGGGATGGCCAAACACCCTAACTGTCGTGCTAGAAACCTCATCCAACTACTGAGGGATCTGGATGCAGAGATCCATGACTAGGCCCCAGGTGGATCTCTGGGAGTCCAATTAGCGAGAATGAGGAGGGTTTATATGAGAGAGAATTGTTGAGACCAAGGTCGGATAAAGCACAGAGACAAATAGCCAAACAAACGGAAACACATGAAATATGAACCAATGGCTGAGGGGTCACCAACTGGATCAGGCCCTCTGAGTGGGTGAGACAGTTGATTGGCCTGATCTGTTTGGGAGGCATCCAGGCAGTGGCACTGGGTCCTGTGCTCATTGCATGAGTCGGCTGTTTGAAACCTGGGGCCTATGCAGGGTTGCTTGGCTCGGCCTGGGAGGAGGGGACTGGACCTACCTGGACTGAGTCCACCAGGTTGATCTCAGTCTGTGGGGAAGGCTTTGCCCTGGAGGAGATTGGAATGGGGGGCGGGCTGGGGGGAAGGTGAGGGGGGCGGGAGGGGAGAGAACAAGGGAATCTGTGCCTGTATGTAGAACTTAATTGTATTGCAAAATAAAAATTTAAAAAAAAAAAAGAAGTAAAGAAAAGTATATAGAATAAAGATAAAAGCCCAGAAGCAAAAGATAAATGGGATAATTTAAGCTAAGAAAAGCTGGGTAGAAACAAGTTAAACTAAGGCCAGGCATTCATAAGTAAGAATAAGTCTCTATGTATTTATTTGGGAGTTAGGCAGGCCCCCAAAGAACCAAGAGTAAAGAGTAACAGCAATCATGATGGGGAAAACCACGGAGACAGTCGACCTGAGGTTATAGGAGATCAGAGACTCTGAAATGATATCTGGGGAATCTGCATGGGACCAAACTGGACCCTCTGAATGTGGGTGATAGTTCTGTGGCTTGATTTGTTTGTGGGGACCCTGGCAGTGGTACCAGGACTTGTCCCGGGTGCATGAATTGGCTTTTTGGAGCCCATTCCCTGTAGTGGGATACATTGCTCAGCCTTGATGCAGTGGGGAGTGGCTTGGTCCTACCTCAACTCAGTATGCCAGAATTTGTTGACTCCCCAAGGGAGGACTTAACCCCCTTTGAGGAGTGGATGGGAGTCGGGGGGTGAGGGAGGAAGCAGGAGAAGGGGAGGGAGGGAGAACTGGGGTTGGTAGGTAAAATGAAAAAAAAAAATTAAATTGTAAAAATGACCAACAACACTGGCATATTTGTGTAATATCAAAGAAACCCCTATTGATCACAGAGACTGCATAGATATGTGTATACTGACCACACGTACCAACCACTCCCTTCATTCTGTGATGGATGACTAGTTTTAAATTATTGTGGTCACCTCATCCCTGAGTGTGAGGATTTCTTTCTGTCTGCCCCCCTCACCTTCTTTTGTCTCTTCTATTTTCTACTTATGTTTACACTGGTAAACCTGCATAGGAAAAACTAATAGTGAGTTTGGACAATTCTATTCATATTTGCACTGGCACATATTAAAAGAACTGAGGGACAGATCTTTTAATATAGTGAAAACTTTCTTGGTTCTGCTATTACCATAATATCTTTTCCTTAAAAAGAGGTGTGGAATTATTAAGAACCAAATGATCTTTAAGTCAAATGGCAGTAATATAAGTTTGTTTTGTAAAATAATGTACAAGGTGGGAGTCTATCAAGTTTATTCATATCAAGTAGAACATAATTATTACATGATAAAAGAGAATTTGATTCTTGCATATTGTCTGAGGCCCAAGACTTAGCGAATATAAAAAGAGTTCAAAATCTGTACATTAGTCTGAGATGTTTACAAAATAATATCTATTGATTAGAAAGCTGAATTATATGTAATAAATATGGAAACCAATTCACAAATTCCTGTTTTGAAAAATCAAGTCTTGAAGTTGATGTAAAAAGTGTGCTTTATAGATTATCACTACAATCTTACTGTCCTAAATTAACATTTACTATTACAAGTTCCTTCTCCTACTTTGGTTAGGGACTACAGTACTGTTTGGGGCTTCCTGCCAGAGAGTAAGGACGTGTTAATATTACGAACTCAAATGCATTCCACCATTGAAAATGAATAGGTGATCTCAGACACAGTCCAACAAGGCAGTATTAAACTGAAAGGATTCTAGAAACACCAGACTACTCAAAAACTTCAAAGGCCCAAGAAGTCAGTCATGAAATAACAGTAACAAACTGAATAAGGCAGTGGGAGAACAGCCTACCACATAGGTAACTTCCCAACACAAATATTGTAAAATCCCCACTTGGAATTAGAGAGGTAGGGCAACTGATCATTTAGATACATTTAGATAAAATCTGATGGTTAATATTAATATTATGTCTTGTTGTTTGTTGTCTATAATGGAATCTGGAGAGCCAAACCAATACATAGAAAAAATAAATCAATAAACAAGAAATTAGAGACTGTTTTAAAAGACTTGTGTTTTAAAAGACTTTGTGTTAAAGATGTGTTCATTGGCTATGAGAAAATAAGTATTTTTGAATATAAAATAGGTGAACACTGGGGCAGGAAAAGCTTGCAGCTTATAGAGGCTGCTGTTCATTCTGTCTGCATGCAGCCCTCTCTTCTTCTGAGGCCAAGTTTATGTTATTTGGTCACATCTCACACTAAAGAGAAAATGCTTCCTTAACAGAGATAGATATTGTTTTCAGCAAGTGAATCAAAATAGCAAAGCTCAAACACACAAAACACACATCAGTCCCCACACAGACAAACAAAGAAAAAAGGTGAAGAAGGAGAGGAACTGTTCAGTTTTGAATTTTTATGAAGTTCTTCAGAGTTTCTCCTTTCCAAGCAGCTAGATAAAGCTGTAATAAATTAGACCCACTCTTCCCAATATTCAATTTGTCTCCTAAATTGCATTTCACCTTTAACAAAACTTGAGTGTGTTTTCCAATATTGTAATAATGACAAAAGCAGCATCAATTCTAGGGACTCCTGTAGCTCACCTCTCAAAAATAAAGTTTTAGACTGAGGTCTATTCATTTGTTTTAATACTTCCTGAAAAACAAATCCAAGCAATTGTGTCTGCAGTTTGAACTAGGATATGTAGCTGGATGGGGAACTCAGACGCTATTAGAGGAAGCTGCTTCTTACTCACGTTTGCCTACTGTTGTCAACCAGTTAATTAACTACATGAAGTGCTTTCTCAAAATATGAAAAATAAGGAAACTGAAACTAAGTCTATTATACTTCATAAACTTGAATTTAACAGCTAATTATTAAGGATGATAGTCAAGGTGCACTTTTACTTGATCTGGACATTCAAGTGGTAGGTTTCAATCCTGTTTCTCAAATGTTCATTAAGTTGTCTGCATGGCTTGACATGTAATGATCTTCTAATTATTTTGTTCTCTGACCTAGGGTCATCTAGTGCCTGTGAAGATGCAAGGTACTAAAACTTCAAAGTGAACAACAGGTAATACATTATTTCAAAGGGTTAGTTTAGAAGAGAAGATAACAAATATGAACAAATGAGAGCAACAGAACAGACAGAACACGCTTAGGATGTGAATAGGGGAGAGATGAAACGGAGATCTTTGAATGGTTGACTACTCTCCTAAATAGGCAACTTACTACTTATCACAAATTTCAGTGTTGAGAACACCCACAAATCCCGATAATGTGTATTCTCTCTGCCCTTGTGAGCTCATTGTTTTAGATTCCACATATAAGTGCAAAGGAAGGTGTTTATCTCTCTGTGCTTTTTATTTTATTTGCTGCAACACTTCCCAGTTCCATCCACATAGTCCAGATAGTATATTTATTATTAAAGACTAAACATTCATGCATATGTGGCTTCAGTTATGCTTGTATTTATTTAGACTATTCCATTCCAGGGATTGAGCCTTGATTTTATCAATGGAATGCTAGCCCAAAGAAATCATTTTTGTTTTGAGCTGAGCTAACATAAACAAGACACAAACAAAGGCCTCTTGAGACTTGGGTGGTGGTTAAAGCAAATTACCTTTTTAGGTTTTTAAATCCTTGAAATGGATCTACTTATTATGATTCATCCTAGAACAGTAGTAAGAAAAGCATTGATGGAAGAGAAAAAAGTAAGAAAAAGTGAAATAGTAACAGCAAACAAATGTAATAAAGCTTTCATGCAGGTAGGTCATCCTGATCTAGGATGTAAAAAGGGTAGTGTCAAAGATCATCTATGATAGTACAGACTGGGGTATCATGTGAATTTTAGTTCTAAAAGAAGTCAATCTTCATGAACATTTACGCATCATGCGGTTTATTGGCACCCAATCTACCGCACGCATTACACAGATACTAGATACCACAAAGGAGTGAAAATAACAATGGCATATACACCTAATATTGTTTGGACAAAATTTGTATTAATCCTTAACCCGTTTCAATTCACTGAAATTGTATAAAAACATTCATTTTACATTTAATTTCTTTGTCATTCTTTTTTTTTGTCTTTAATGAATTTTCTGGAAATAGCATTGTTTTCATACACGGTTCCTTTGTTAATTTTCTAGTGAAAACTTAACAGGTCTTTGTGTCCACAGGATGACAGAATTCAACAGATTAACAATTAACAAATGTCTTCAGAATCCAGAACTTGGCAACATCAGAAGCACTTTATAATGTTATAGCCATTCAAGGTAAAAATGCTGTTAATGTGTTAGTTCACAGGCCACACTGTTCAGTCTTATTAGCTGCAAAGTGGTTTATCTTGCCCATAACATTCTGTTCTTCAGTTTCATCCTTAAGTTCTTCCAATACATTTCTGACTCCTTTCAAAACTATATTTTATATTCCAAATGGACCCTGATTTCTCTGCCCAATATCAGATGATTGAAAGCATTTTTAATCTTTATCTACATTTATTCCTATATTATTGTACGTTTTAGACATCAAGCAATCATGCCACGGAGGCTGATATGATTCAGAAAAATTACATGTCTCAATGAAACCAAAAATATGAAATCTGAATGAAGTGACACTGTTTATTTCAAATGGAAATTGTAGTTGTTATTAGAGTTGCAGGAAGAATCCTGGTATGTACTGGCTGAGAGAAAATGACTACTCAACAAAGGATGAGTGCTTAGCATGTGAATGTGACTTAATAATTAAAAAAAAATAACAAAATAGACTGTGTTTAAAAAATTCAGAAAGTATGAATGATACGTTTTAAATTATACTTTAGACATGATTTTCTAGTAAAACAAAACTAATAGATCTTGATGGCATTTCCCCATAACAATTTCCCTTCACCTGATTTTACACACACACACACACACACACACACACACACTCACACACACACACACACACCAAATCACACCTACTTGTTTGTTTGCTGAATTTATCTGTGTTACTCCAACTCAAAATTATCTTCAATTAAATGATTATATTTAAAAAAAATAATATAACAAAATTATTCCTAAACTTTCCTTATCTAAACATTAAGCTAGACATTTGCTTATGTTTATGAGTGATGTCATAATGCCAATACCCTGTTCTAACCCATCCCAATATTTTGATCTGCTAGGATCATAAAAATAAGTATGTCATTGTTTTATGCCGCTGTCATTACCTTTTTTGAGTTGAGCTTCAGTTTCTTTTTTATCATTTTGTTTTGTTCTCATCTGACACTTTTAGTTGTATATAACATAATAAAAATGACAAATATCATTGTGAATGTGAAAATTTGGAAACTTAGTTCACTGCATGTGTACGGTTTAGTTCTTTTGAAAACCAGTGTGGAAATTCCTCTGAAAATTAAAAATAAATCTGCTGTGTGATCCAACAGTGAGATTGAATCCTGTTCATTTATTTCCAATGGAAATGTAGTAGGGATTTTTAAAACATATAAATACATCCATGTAAGCGACATAATTATTTAGAATAGTCAAATATGGAAACAACACAAAAATCTATGAACAAAGTTCGGTATAAACACATATTAGGTCATAACTCAGTCTTCAAAGAAATAAGTGACTTGTGATGTACTCAGTTGTAGAGTACATGCCCGAGATTCACAGTGCTCTGGCTTAATACCCAACATCCTAGAAGATGGAAATAAATCCTACTGTTTGTGCTAATATATGTAAACCTTCAAGACATTATTCTAAGTGGAATTAGCCAGTGTCTGAATGACAAATGCTATATAATTCTGTGATTTCAACACTAAAACTTATCAAACCTGGAGAACATGAGTGGAGAGTTGTGATTCTATGGAGATTGCAAAGCATACTTTTTGATCAACAAATATAGAACTTAAAAATAAGTTACAGAGACCTCCTGTACAATATAGTATTTATAATTAATATTAAATTTTGTCATGTACTTAAAATGTATTAATGTAGATTGCATGTAAATAATTTTATTTTATAAAATGATGAACTTTGGATGTGATTGTTATGTTTAATATTTGATTATAATGTTACTTTTATGACCACAAATATGTGGACAAATTCATCTAAATATACTTCAGATATGTACAGAATTTTGAATACAAATGCTATTTTAAGCCATACATATATGGACACACATTAATTAGACTGTTTAAACGGGTTTGGAGAGATGGCTCAGTAGTTAAGAGCACTTATTACTCTTGAAGAGGACCTGAGTTTGTTTCCCGGAACCTACAAGATAGCTTACAATCATCTGTAAGTTGAGCTCCAGGAGTTTAACGCTCTCTTCTGGCCTCTGTAGGTGTTCTCACACATATACACACAGAATCATAAAAAATAAAAAACAATAAAAACAAATCTTTTTAAAAAGACCATTGTACCAATAGTGTTCTTTTGGACAAAAGACAAGATTTTTTTTTTAATTGTCAATACATGTATTATGCATAATATAAAGAAAGTGCTTTCTATATGACTGTAAACTGTTGGGGAACATTATTCTAAAGTATTTGCATTTTTTTCTACTGCTTTTGTTACCAATTCAATGATGTGTTTGATTAAATAAAATTAACCTGGGAACAGGAGGCTGAGTCAGCAAGTAACTGACAGGAAGTGGTAAGGAGGAACCATGTGTAGCAAGGGTTCTTAATTGGAGGCTGGGAGAAGGATGCTGGGTTTTTTGGAAGACACCAGCAAAGGGAGAAAGTTAGCTACTTGCTACTCAGCCTCTGTGAGCGAGCAGAGTTCCACCTAAACGGTTGAATCTCCAATTGGTTGAATCTTCAGTTCTTTAGATTTAGATAAAGTTTCCCTTAGTAGTTTTGAAAGAGTCAGTGGCTGAGGGAACAGAATCCCCTCAGGCTGCAGCCCTTGCAGCAAAACCACTGCTGTTAACAGCAGAGTTGCAGTCTCTGATTAGGACAGCCTTTGCAGTCACTGTAGGTAATAAAAAACAGTTAACAACACTACACTATAGGATTTTTTAAGGAGTTATTTTTATTTCTCTCTCTCTCTCTCTCTCTCTCTCTCGTGTGTGTGTGTGTGTGTGTGTGTGTGTGTGTGTGTGTGTGCCTGTGTGAGTTTATGTTCACCATGTGTGTGCAGGTGCTCACAGAGGCCAGAAGGTATCAGATCCCCTACAACTGAAGTTACAGGTGGCTGTGAGCTGACTGATAGGGATGTAGGGATGCTGGGAACCAAACCTAGCTCCTCCTTCACAACAGCATTAAGCATTCTTAATCACCTAACTACCTTTCAGCATACTATTGTTTAAGTAGAATGTTTATCTTATTTTGGCTTGAAAATACTTGATATAAACATACTATAGGTAATAGTTAATATTGAAAGTGGTCAACTTAATCTAAAGCTGTGTGTTTTTCAACATTGTTATAAAAATTGCTTGTTAGCAGTTAGCAGTTTTTGTTTTATTTCCTTCACATTTACAGTAAGCAGACAAAGTGTTTAGGTTCCTGTCCTTTCTCTTCTAAATAACTGAAAAATGAGACACAGACTACAGAGAAACAGTGCAGTCTCATGCTGTGGAATTATGAGAATATTCACTTTGCCTGAGGTGATTTTCTGTCTAGGGTTAGAACCACATCCAGGGGACATTTATTTACTTTTAGGAAGTGAATTTTAAATGAAACTCTTAAATAATTGTATAATACACAGTATTTATTATTATTCACATAATTCAGGTTCTAAAATTTTTCTTATTGATGCCTATGAGGAAATAAATACAATTTAGCAGCTTCTAATTATATATTTGATAATAAGGAAGAATCAAAACTATTGAGGTTGACATAGGAGACGTGAAACTACTGAGAGGAAATTTATTCTTCATGATTTATTTATCACTATGTTTGCACCATGACAGTGACCACCTTTGGAACTGAAACACTTTGTAGGAATAGGATTATGGATAATGATATATCAAGTTTATTTATCCCAACTCCTACATTGGTTCTGAAATGTTGCCTACAATACATACCTAGTTTGTGTCAAGTAGGCTACAAAATATATACCAATTAAACTCTCCAACTATAATACTTATATTTGTATCTCACATTTTGCTTCATAAACTCAAAATATCTTTTCTTGGGAGTATTTATGCACAGCATTCTTTTAAAATTCATATTTTTATCCTTATCTTTATCTTGTTACTCTTGAGTACAAGAGTAATCTGTTATTTGCATTTTAAGCACATCTTCTTATGTGTGTAATTACACATCTATCTACTTTGATTTTATTTTAGGTTCTTATTGTAAAAATAAGATTGATTTTGAGTATAGTACACTTCTTAAACATTAGAAAATCTGTTTTTAAGCATAGTTGTGTACTCATTTGTGTGTGTGTGTGTGTGTGTGTGTCCTAACACACATGTGAAGGTTAGAGAACAACTTTCTGTCGTTGATTTCTCTTCAGCCACTGTGTGTCTCAGGGATCAAACCCAGGTCCTCAGAATTGGTGGTAAGTACCTTTACCTGGCATGCCATTTCATTCTCCCAGATAATTCAAAAGTTAGTTATAGTAGCATGTTTAATATGATCATCCTTTTAAAAAGTTTGACAATGTTTTGTGTCCTTATTATTACATGTTGCTTTTATTTTTTCAAGTACTTAACGTAATTCAATAGCTTTCTTGAATCTTATCTTACCTACACTTTATTTTTTTTTTTTTTACATTCCAAAGCAGTTCCCTTATGATTATACAACTTATTTACAACCTGTGATGTTTTATTTATAGTCACTTACATGTTAGGGGCCACGTTAAAATTTTAGAACTGTAAAATTCTATTAAATCTCAACTACCCTTTGAAAACCAAATGTTGAGCTGAGACTCACATCTAATCTGTGTGAAGGAAAAGCAGCCTGCAGTGCTATGCTAAGAAAGATTTGGGAATACTAGTTGGTGGACTAAAGCTAAAGTGTCTATGAATGGAGTCTCACATTTCTCCAGAACAAGTGTGTTTTGCTTGCCCCACTACTACTGGTCCACTTCTTATTTCTAGGAATATTTCTATTCTGGACATTTTAATATGATTAGGATTATATAACATGTGGTTTTTGTAGTTGGTCCTTTCATTTAGCAACATATTTTCTAGCTTTGACTCATGGTTGTGGTGGTATCCCATTTAAAAAAAAAAAAAAACAAAAACAAAACAAAACAGAAATCTATCTCTTGGGGCCGTTTAAACCAAAGCAAGCCTAATCTGACACATGCAGCTCGCTCTGTCTTTCTCCCTCCCTTCTTCCCCTCTCCCCCTCTAAGCAGGTCTGTGCTCATTATTTATTGGACAGCACATAAAGCAAAGTATGGGAAACCATGAAGAATCATTCTCTAAATATGATGTTTCGCCAGAGTCTTACAAGGAAAGAAGTTACTTTATTGACCCAGAATGGCAAACAAAACCACAAATTGATGTTAGCAACCCAGACCCACATGTTGCTTCCAGCATTTATTGTAGGAAAATCATGGCTTTCAATGTCTGCTGCTTTCAGTCAATTATATTCTATTTAACTACCACCTCTCTTACTCTTCTCCCTTTACACACACACACACACACACATACACACACACACACACACACTCTCACACACATACACACACACACACTACTCTGTGTCAGTGGCATGGAAGGTACATAATTTAGAATTAAAGCTATGCATTTGGCTTAGATTGTAAAAAATATGATTTCATGGGAGAGTCCAAAGCATAATAAGGCTGATTACATTGTTTTCCTAAAGACAAGTTAAATTTAAACAAGCTGAATTAGGGAACAGATTGAGTACATGGCTTTAAATGATCTAAAATCATATTATTAATTTGGTTGAAAGGTCAGGTTGGAAAGTCCAATTTCAGAGAAAGTCATTTCCACATACATGGTATAGTATAAATTATTCTTTGTGCATTTGTTAGCAATATATATTATATATTATATTTATTATATATATTTATTATATATTAAATACATTTATATAATATATAATATATATTGCTAGGAGTTATATCTATTCAAATCTTTGGCTCTTGTCTCTATCTTGACAAACTTATATTTTTATTTTTGAATTATGAGAATTCTTTGTATATTTTAGATAGAAAGTGATGCTTTATACTTATTTACAAATATTTCCTCTGTTCTGAATAGTACATATCCATTTATTTCATGATTTTTTTTGAAGTATGACATTTGTCTTTTGGGGATGGACATGTGGGTAGGTGGGTGCATTTATGGGTAAATATGTTGGAGGTAATACATGAACCTTGAGCACTGTTTATCCTTCCTTTATATTTTAAACAGTGACCTCACTGAATAAGCGAGATGGACTGTCCAATGATTCCGAGAGATCTGCCTTGCTCCATCTGTCCAACATTGGCATTACAAGTGTGTGATACCATGCGTGGCTATTGAAAACAAATTTGATTTTTAAATTTAATTAAAATAAAATTACATCATTTCCCTCTCCCTCTCTTTCCTCCTACCCTTCTTATATCTGCCCCCTCTACCTCCATCTCCATGAAAGTCATGGCTTCTTTTATAACTATTATTGTTTAATATGCATGCAAATAAACACCATTAATACAACCAGCTGCATCCGTTCAGTGTTGCCTGTATGTGTGTGTTTCTAGAGTTGACCAGTTGGTATTGGTTCTTCCCTGGGGGAGATTAATTTTTCTGTCAGCAGTTGTTAATTGCTTGTAGCTCTTTATGCACGTACGGGTGAGGCATGATGAGAGAGTTCCCTATCTACTTTGAGACGTTAACTAGTGTTGTCATTATTTAGGTTCTATTAAAGGAGCCCTATCTTTGAGATTTAGAAGGCACAATCTCATGGCAGACTTCCTTTTCCTTTGGCTCTTACAGTCCTCCAAGATACTACCTAAATCTTAGGTGCAAAAATTGTGTTTTATACGTATCCATTGGAGCTGGGAAACTTATGCTCACTTAGTTTTTGCCTTTCGAATAGTTGTGGTTTTTCATGACTTTCATCTGCTGCAAAAGGAAGCTTCTTTGAAAAGGGGTGGGAGCGTCATTTATCTGTGGGTGTAAGAGTATTTAGAATGCAGTTAAGAATGATGCAGGTTTTTTAAAAGTGCATACCTTACTTTTAATTTTTTTTAATATTTCTATTTTTGCGATTTTAATTAATGTAGGTTATGGGAGATCAAATTCAGATCTCATGCTTATGAAGCAAGCACTTTCCTCACTATCATTTTCCCCATCCACAGAATATATTTTATTTTGAAATCTAAGTTATCATTTTTTCTTCTGGTTCTCATGCTTTTGGTGTCACATATGAGACCATTTTGCTATGATCACAGTCATGAGTTATCTCTGTGTTTGGAAACTACATTAGTTGAGCTATAACATTTCGGTCTATGATCTATTTAGGGTTGATTTTTGAATATAATATAAATAAGAGTTCACCTTCATTTATTTGCATATCTATTACATTTTCCCAGTATGTGTACTCTAGGCTTCCTTGTGCTGTGGCTGAAGAGTTCCATCAGGAGTAAGCCAAAGTAAATGTGTGCTGATCTCTTATGCTGCCCTTCTCTGAGGCTTACCAGCCTTCTGCTACCTGTTTTCAGTGTTTGGGCAAATGGGCCTCATACCTTTTGTCAGTTTTCTATCAGCCATTGTGGAAGCAGTGGCCTACATATTGAAGTTTTCTAGTGAGGGTAAGCAGATGCACTATTCCAAGGAATTAGATGATTATTTACAAGCTTATGTCATTGGGTCAAGTTTCCTTTTGGGCATTGCTTCAGCTTTAAGGGTGAGGTCACTAGGATAACTATGAGTTACACTTGGCATTGTAAGACAGCCGCTTCTGTGAGCACAGGCAGGTTGATAGAAAATTATGTCAAGCTTGATCTTGATTCCTGAGATACCTGAGTGTGATCAATAATTCTAGTTTTGTATCATTGCAGAGAGGGAGATGGAATAGAGTGTGCTATAGATATTATCATAGCTATGTGGATATAACAAATGAATTGTTATGGTTGCTTCTATATATTACATACAGGCACACACACACACACAAACACACATACATAAACATCTTTCAGTTACAGGAATAAATTATGATAAAAGAAACATCTGATCCCACCAGGCAATATAATCTTATCGGTACCAGTCTTACTGTAAATACAGTCTATTAGCAATATAGCAATATATAATCGTCATTATACTGCATATAACTATACTCATATTTGTATTTATATTGATTAGTATATATCTGTTAAACAGTTATACATGCATAGCATCAATCACTTATAAAATAATTGTATAACCATAAATTCTCCTTTTTAACAAGGTGTTTCATAGTGCATACATTTAACCAGAATTGAAAAATATGTATTCATTTCTCATGACACAAATACATCATACATCAGAATCAAGTCATTCAATAGTTTTGGTAGTGGATAGTTATATCCATTAGCAATATTTTGGAAGTATATAGGTCAAGCAATAGAACATGGATGTATATTAAGTCTTTTTATAAATAGAAGTAATTTTTATTCCTATTCATGGCAGTGACATTCATGCAACTTAATTTCAATTGACATATAATTTATAGATATTCACTGAGCTTTAATATTAATTTTATGTCCCTTTACAAGGTAAGCTTGCTACTGGCTTCAAAAACACTGCATTAACTATTATGTTCAAGACAGAGAGGAAGTGATTTGCCCATATTTAGCTTTGTGCTAATTATGGACATAGAGAAAAAAAACAAGAAACCTGATAAAATACAAATTAAAGGGATATTAGTAATAATAAAATAGTTAGACGTGAAATAGAAAGGAGAAGTCAACCGATGCTAAGTAGAATAGCCAGGGATAGAATGTCTGAGACCTAAATTAAGAAAAATTAAGCCTTTGACATAAGGAGGAAAATAGCTTTGGGTAGGAGGAACAGCACATAGCAACAGTTAGAGCTGGAAAAGAACATAGCTTTTTAATTAATTGAAAGAACAATGGTGTGAAGAGAATATAATGAGAAGAGAGAGATTGAGACACTATACAATTAGGGTGTGAGGAAGACACCAATTGCTGGAGGCCTTGGGGCCAGTATTAAAAATCTGGATCTTCTCCCACACCATCAGATGTTGTTTTGAGAAAGTTTTGAAAGGCCTTATAGGGATGGAGAGAGCTAAGATATATGTTTAATTATAAGAAACTTCCTTTTTTGCTGTTATTATTAAGTGAATAATTGATTGACGTTAATTAATAATGAGAAAGGAGAGATGTTAAGGGTCACATGTATTAATTGAAGTAAAAAATATTAAGAAATGTTAAAGAAGATGAAGAAGTGGGCCGTAGACAAGAATACGTGTCTGAACAACAGAGACATGAAGAGATTCAGGGACCGGTTTGGGCATTGGTGTGAACCTGCTGGCAGGTGGGTATGTTCTTGAGTTGGAGAACACATTTTTGAGGGACACAGAAGAATAAGAATCACTGTTTGCCTACAAAATTCTGAATTAGTTTTCCATTTTGGCCTGTTCACTTGTAGACATTCAACAGCAGCTCTAAATGTAAATATAAACATCAGGAACAAAGACTGGTTTCTGAAGCATTTAGATTTACACACAGAAGATCATTTATAAGTACATGGAAATTGCATTAAATGATCCAGGTAAATAGACGTAGAGAGGAAAACAGAAAGACCAAACTGGAATTCTATACAGTGCAAAGCATTAAGAAGCAGGGCAGGAAAATAAGCAGCTGGTAAAGGGAACAATGATAAATCAGTGAGGAGGGAAGACTGGAAAAGGTCAAGGCATTAAATACAAGAAATAAGGACACATCAAGATCAGGAAGTCGCACCCAGTATGACTGTTCTTCAAAGGAGCTGAGGACAAGGAAGTGTTGGCAACTTGACAAGAGCAAGTTCAGTGACATGATAACAGCAAAGTGGTTCCTCTGGGAGGCATGAGTTAAAACGGAGAAAGATGACAGCAACCGTTCAAACACAGGGAGTTGTGAGAGGTAGGAGACACTGAGTGAATTTATTCCAACGGAAAAGTTCTGTGTATGCTTCTTTTTGAAAACTCCATTTTCAGATTTCCATCAGGTCTTCCGATAGGATTTATAGAATATTTAGATACTTCTTTAGCTATGGTGGAGATAGATTCAGTAAAGTCCATTATAAGGGGGAATACTGCGAGTTCAAAACCATGAGATGGATAACGTACTGGGTTAGCAACAGGGTACTTTGCAGAGAGTTGGGTATGTCTTCCCCTGTTCATATAGCTGACAGAAAGCTGTGGCTCACTGTCAGTGCCTAGCATCACAAGATAAGGTCAGACTACACAGCTCCAGCTCAGGAAAAAATCGAAGTGAAATTTCAAAGTATGCTTGTGCTGATTGGATATAACTTTTCCATCAGTGTGAAAATAACAAACTTGTTATCTAAACATATCTCTGCACTTTGGAATAATAAAACAGAGTTAAATGTACCCTTTTTCAGCTATAAATGCATCATGTCTGATATATCTTATTTTCTTCCCACAAATAGACTTGCCAGAAATGATGTATGACAATACTGCATTTGTTTCCTGACAAGAGCAAACAACTGCTACATGTTTGCTATTTTTGAGGACTTTTATGTAAAAATCTAGGAGATTCCTGAGATTATAAAGCCCTGGCATTAGTTAGACCATCTTTCTGATTTTATTTCATACAGCTTATTAAAATGTGTACAGTATTATATAATTATATTCTATTAGTTTGCAATAAATTATAAGATTCTGGAATAAAAGTACATGACATTTTCATTTTTATAGCATACTACTTGTGAGTCACAGTTTATCCTAAAAGGAATATTTGATAGCTGGATAGAAGGATGGATGAGAGAGGCCATAGCCTAGACAGGAATGGAAGGATTAGTGTAAACCTAAGAAGAAAGAACACAAAGAGTGGACAGGAGAGAATTCCACAGTGAGAAAAGTAATAACTTGAATTCTGTATGGCCCATTAAATAAAACAGCATTTATTGTGAAAGTGCATGGGGAATGTGGGTTAGGAAAACAAGAAGGAGGGATCTACAGACTCTTCTGCAAAGTGAGCCATGAAAGCCTGCATGGGAAATAATACACCGATAAAAGTGTTGCTTTGCAATGAAACCTTAAGCAATAACTTCACATTGTCAAGGTAACATATCAGGTCAGTCAAAGATGACTTCAATCATTGAGTTTCGAACATTAACAGGATGACAGTGAATTTACGCGAGAAGATAATATGATTTGACTTTAGAGTCTGAGTTCATTTGAGACAATGCAATATTGTCAGTAAGGCTGAAACTCTCACTTTGCCTTTGGAACAGATGTATAATGCATATACCTGACATGATTATAAGTGAATTGCTCTGATTGTGATGAGTATTCTTGAAAAAAATACGGATGACAAATGAGATAAAAAATAAGTTTCAAAAATTAAACATAAGAAATTCATTTGATTTGAGCTCTAAAGATGATGAGGTGTTCAGAGAAGAAAGGACAGTAAGGGATGATTAAGACTTCATTTAGAATGAAGCCATCTGGGAAACTCAAAAAACTGTGTGTCATGTTCTTTTGGAATACAATTTTGTGTTATTTTCTCATTGAATTGCTATGAGAAATAAGAGAAGAAAATGTTCTCATTTCAATAGAGCCTCAGAAACATTAAAGAATATGTCTAAGGCTATGGTTTCCATCTGGCAGAGTAAGGTTCTTACTTTGGGTCAGCCCTTTCCTCAAATATACAGAATAAGAAATTGGGTTTTTCAAGAAGTATTCCATATTACAAGGTTCTGGAAGTGGAGTCACTCAGTGGTGGCAAGGGCCCGATATGGCAGCGTCATCCAGAGTCAGCTGGAAATCAGGACTGTGGCACTTGGATTCTACAAACATGCCCATTATCAAGAACACAACACTAGCACCTTTACTTACTTAAGTTAGAGAGTCTACTTAACATACTCTCAAGCGCTAAAGCTGAAGATAGCTTACAAACCATTTCAGGTATTTCAGTCACATTAGATTCTATTCATTTTATGAAGTGTGAGATTTAATTGGTAAGCCTGCAATCATACCCAAAGACAGTTTTAAACAGTATAGATATAAAGAAAATTCATTATTTTACTAAGAGATTATTATTATTATTTTATGGTTTGACACTGACACCATAGGGAATAAACAGAACTGATTATTCAGCCTCTGTAAATACATCTTTAGTGATGAGATACAATATTGATCATGTCTTTGAGTCTTCTGCCATGGTATTGGTAGTGTGGCTTTAAATCATGGAACAAAAATACAAATAGACTACCAATTAGCAAGCGGTGGGAAACAGTACTGAAGTTTACATAGGGCTGGTAAGTGCATGAAAAACACACAGGAGGCTTCCACAGATGACCTAACTAGAGAGGACTCCAAAAATGAAACTGAGTAGCAGCAACTGTGTGCTAATTTGTTGCTTTGAAAGTATTTGACTTCTTAGGATGCTATGATATGTATAGTAGATAATAACACTATAAATGTGTTCAAGAAAAGGAATTTGTTCATTGTTGGCCCTGAGAGCATGTATGGAGATTCTAGAACAAGAGCACAGTTACTTGAATACCCTGGGCAGAAGAATGTTGTCTTTCAACCTGGAAGGTCCCTCTTTGACTAAACATGAGACTTCAAGAGGGACATATCCGGAGCTGTGAGTGCCCTTCTGAAGGGGACACTCTCCTAGCCAGCAAGGTTTGCTGAATCAACCCTGGGGTGACAGATGTTACAATCAAATCACTCTTAGATCTGATTTTATTCATTTGGTGCCTAAAGAATTACTGGTGCCTAAAGAATTACTTATCTATTTGTACATTAACTTGTGCACATAGACATTCAAATTTTAGTTATTCCAGCATTACACTGAAATGTAATAGCTTCACAATTCCTTACTTTAAAAATCTGACATGAATAACTAAAATAGCATACTCAAGGACAAATAAAAGAGAAAAATGACTTTACATTTTAAGTATTTCTTCTTAGAATAATAACATTTTAAAAATTTATTTTTGGTTTTATTTATGTGCATGTGTGTATCTCTGTGAGTATGAACATATTCGTCCAGGTTCCTGCTGAGTCAAAAAGATGGCATTGAATTCCTGGAGCTGGAGTTTCAGGTGGTAGGGAACCCTTGATGTGGGTGCTAGGAATGGAATGTAGTCCTCTGCAAGGGTGTAAAGTACTCTTTTATTTATTTAAGAATTTTTTTTCTTCATTTTACACACCGAACACATACCCCCCTCTTATCTCTCCTCCCACTTCGCTTCCTCCCAGCTTTCCATTCCTCCCACCCCTAACACACCATGCATCTCAACCTCCAAAAAAGGGTTCTCATGGGGAGTTAGCAATGTCTGGTACATTCAGTTGAGGTAGGACCAAGCCCCTCCCCTGTGCATCAAGGCTGAGCAAGGGGTCCCCCCCCCCATACATGATGGGCTCCAAAAAGCCAGTTCATGCACAAAGGATAGATTCTGATCCCACTGCCAGGGGCTCCTCAAACAGACCAAGCTACACAACTGTCTCCCATATGCAGAGGGCCTAGTCCTGTCCAGTGCAGGTTCCACAGCTGTTGGTCTAAAGTTTGTGAGTTCTTACAAGTTTGGTTCAGTTGTCTCTGTAGATTTCCCTATTATGATCTTGACTCCTCCTTGCTCATATAATCCCTCTCCCCTCTCTTTGACTGGACTCCCAAAGCTTGGCCTGGTGCTTGGCTGTGGATCTCTGCCTCGGCTTCCATCAGTTATTGGATGAAGGCTCTATGATGACAGTTAGGGTATTCACCAATTTGATTCCTGAGGTAAGCAAGTTCAGGCTCCATCTCCACTATTGCTAGTAGTCTAAACTGGGGACATCCTTGTGGATTCCTGGGAATTTCCCCAGCACTAGGTTTCTCCCTAGATCCATAATGTCTCCCTCTATCAAGATATTCTTCCATTGTTCTCCAACTTCATCCCTCCCCTAGCTCAACCATCCTGTTCCCATTCCCTCATGTTCTCATCCCCATCCCCTCCTCTCTATTGCCCCCCCATCCCAGTTTACTCAGATCTCATATATTTCCCCTTCCCAGGGTGATCCATGTGTCCCTCTTAGGATCCTCTTTGTTACCTACCTTCTCTAGAGCTGTGGGTTGCATTCTGGTTAGCACTTGCTTTACATCTAGTATCCACTTACGAGTGAGTACATACCCATGTTTGTCTTTCTGAGTCTGGGTTACCACATTCAGGATGATGTTTTCTAGATCCATCCATTTGCCTGTAAATTTCATGATGTCTTTTTTTTTTTTTTTTTTTTTTTTTTTTTTTACTGCTGAGTAGTATTCTATTGTGTAAATGTACCACATTGTCTTTCTCCATTCTTTAGTTGAGGGGCTTCTAGGTTGTTGCCAGGTTCTGGCTATTGTGAATACTGCTGCTATGAACATAGTTGAGCATGTGTCCTTGTGATATGATTGAGCATTCCTGGGGTGTATGCCCAGAGGGGTATAGCTAGCTGGGTCTTGAGGTAGATTGATTCATAATTTCTGAGAAGTTGCCATACTGATTTCAAAAGTGGTTGTGCAAGTTTGCATTCCCACCAACAGTGGAAGAGTGTTCTCCTTTCTCCACATCTTCTCCAATATAAGCTTCAATCCGTGTTGTGGATCTTAGCCATTCTCATAGGTGTAAGATGGTATCTCGGAGTCATTTTAATTTGCATTTCCCTGATGAATAAGGATGTTGAGCAATTCCTTAAAAGTCTTTCAGCCATTTGGGATTCTTCTGTTGAGAATTCTCTGTTTAGATCTATAGACCATTTCTTAATTGGATTGTTTGGTATTTTGATGACTAGTCTCTTGAGTTTTTTATATAGTTTGGAGATCAGCCCTCTATCAGATGTGGGGTTGGTGAAGATCTTTTCCCATTCTGCAGGCTGTCCTTTTGTCTTATTTCCCACGTCCTTTGCCTTACAAAAGCTTCTCAGTTTCATGAGGTCCCGTTTATTAATTGTTGCTTTCAGTGTCTGTGCTACTGGTGTAATATTTAGAAAGTAGTCTCCTGTGCCAATGTGCTCAAGGTTTCTTCCTACTTTTTCTTCTATCAGGTTCAGTGTAATTGGATTTATAATGAGGGCTTTGATCAACTTGGACTTGAGTTTTGTCCATAGTGATAGATATGGATTATTTGCAGTCTTCTACATGTTGACATCCAGTTATGCCAGCACCATTTGTTGAAGATGCTTTCTTTCTTTCCATTGTACAGTTTTGGCTTCTTTGTCAAAAATCAGGTATTCACAGGTGTTTGGACTAATGTCAGGGTCTTTGATTAGATTCCAATGATCTACATGTCATTTTTTTGGTGCCAATACCAAGTTGTTTTTATTACTATAGCTCTATAGTAGAGCATGAAGTCAGGCATGGTGCTGCCTCCAGAAGTTGTGTTATTTTACAGGATTGTTTTGTCTATCTTGTTTTTTTTTTCCCATAAGAAGTTGAATATTGTTCTTTCAAGGTCTGTGAAGAATTGTGTTGGGATTTTGATGGGGATCATATTGAATCTGTAGATTGCTTTTGGTATGATTGCCATTTTTATTATGTTGGTTCTACCTATCCTAAGCATGGGAGAGCTTTCCATTTTCTAATATCTTCTTTAATTTCTTGCTTCAAAGACTTAAAGTTCTTATCATAAAGGTATTTCACTTCCTTGGTTAGAGTTAACCCAAGGTATTTTATATTATTTGTGGCTATTGTGAAGGGTGATATTTCTCTGATTTCTTTCTCGGCCTATTTGTCATTTTTATATAGAAGACCTATTGACTTTTTTTTTTTAGTTAACCTTGTATTATTCACATTACTGAAGGAGTTTATCAGTTGTAGAAGTTCCTTGGCATAATTTCTGGGGTCAATTATGTATGCTATCATATCATCTGCAAACAGCAAAAGTTTGACTTCTTCTTTTCCATTTTGTATTCCTTTGTTCTCCTTTTGTTGTCTTATTGCTCTAGCTAGAATTTCGAGTGCTATGTTGAATAGATATGGTTAGAGAAGACAGCTTTATCTTGTTCCTGATTTTAGTGGAATCGCTTTGAGTTTCTCTCCATTTAATTTGATGTTGGCTGCTGGCTTGCTGTAAATTGCCTTTATTGTGTTTAGCTGTGTTCCTTGTATTCTTGATCACTCCAAGACCTTTATCATGAAGGGGTGTTGGATTTTGTTTAAGACTTTCTCAGCATCTAATGAGATGATTATGTGTTTTTTTTTTCTTTCAGTTTGTTTTTATGGTGGATTACATTAACAGATTTTCATGTATTGAACCATTTCTGCATCCCTGGGATGAAGCCTACATGATCATGGTGAATGATATTTTTTTGATGTGTTCTTGAATTTGGTTTGCCAGTATTTTATTGAGTAAATATTCATGAGGGAGATTGGTCTGTAATTCAATTTCTTTCTTGCATCTTTGTATGGTTTGGTTATCAGGGTAACTGTAGCCTCATAAAAAGAGTTTGGCAATGTTTCTTATGTTTCTGTTGTGTGAAACAATTTGAGGAGTATTAGTATTATTTATTCTTTGAAATTCTGGTAGAATCCTTTCCTAAAACCATCTGGCCCTGGGATTTTTTTGGACATGAGACATTTAATGTCTGCTTCTATTTCCTTAGGCGATATAGGTCTATTTACATTGTTTATCTGGTCTTTATATAATTTCAGTATGTGGTACCTATCTAGAAAATTGTCCATTTTTTTTTTTTAGATTTTCCAATTTTGTGCAGTACAGGTTTTTGAAGTATGACCTGAAAGTTTTCTGGATTTCCTCATGGTATGTCTGCTTTTTTTGTTTCTAATTTTGCAAACTTGGATATTCACCTCTGCCTTTTGCTTAGTTTGGATAAGGGTTTGTCTATCTTATTGTTTTTCTCAAAGAACAAACTCTTTGTTTATTGATTCTTTGTATTGTACTCTTTTTTCTTGTTGATTTCAGCCCTCAATTTGATTATTTACTGTCCTCTGGGGTGAGTTTGTTTCTTTTTGTTCTAGAGCTTTCAGTTGTGCTGTTAAGTCACTAGTGTGAGATTTCTCCAACTTCTTTATGTAGGCATTTAGTGCTATGACATTTTCTCTTAGTGATGCCTTCATATTTTCCCCTAGAGTTTGAATAAGTTATACGTTCATGTATTGAATTTTAGGAAGTCTTTAATTTATGTCTTTATTTCTTCCTTGACCCAGTGGTGACTCAGCTGAGCTGAGTTTCTATGAGTTTGTAGGCTTTCTGCAATTTGCATTGTTGTTGAATTCAAACCTTAAGCCATGGCGATCAGATAAAATACAGGAGGTTATTCCACTTTTTTTTTTTTTTTTGTATCTGTTGAGATTGGCTTTGTGACTGAATGTGTGGTCAATTTTAGAGAAGGTTCCATGGGGTGCTGAGAAGAAGGTATATTTGTTTATGTATGGGTGGAATGTTCTGTAGATGTTTATTAAGTCCATTTGTGTCATAAAATCTGTTAGTTTTCTTATTTCTCTGTTAAGTTTTTATCTGGCAGATCTGCCTATTGGTGAGAGTGGGGTGTTGGAGTCTCCTACTATTAATGTATGCAGTTTGATGTTCTATTTAAGCTTTAGTAATGTTTCTTTTACATATGTGGGTGCCCTTGTATTTGGGGCATAAATGTTTAGAATTGAGACTTCATCTTGTTGTACTTTTCCTGAGATGAATATGAAATGTCCTTCTTGATCTCTTTTGATTAATTTTAGTTCAAAAACTATTTTGTTAGATATTAGGATAGCTACACCAGCTTGTTTTTTAAATTCATTTGATTGTAAGTCTTTTCCCATCTCTTTACTCTAAGGTAGTATCTGTTTTTGAAGTTGAAGTGTTTCTTGTATGCTGCAGAAGGATCGATCCTGTTTTCCTATCCATTCTTTTAGTTTGTGTCTTTTTATAGGCAAACTGAGTCCATTGATATTAAGTGATATTAATGACCAGTGATTGTTAATTCCTGCTATTTTTGTTGTTAGTGTGTGTTTTCCTTCTTCAGATTTGCTGCTGTGGGGCTGTCTATTGCTCGTGTTTGCATGTGTGCATCTAACTTCTTTAGGTTGGATTTTTCCTCCTAGTGCTTTCTGTAGGACTGGATTTTTGGATAAGTATTGTTTAAATTTGGTTTTGTCTTGGAATATATTGTTTACTCTGTCTATGGTGATTGAAAGTTTTGCTGGGTATAATATTCTGGGCTGGCATCTGTGGTCTCCTAGTATCTGCATAACATTTGTCCAGGACCTTCTGGCTTCCAGAGTCTCCATTGAGAATTTGTGTGTTATTCTGATGAGTCTGCCTTTATAAGTTTCTTGGCCTTTTTCTCTTGTTGCTCTTAATATCCATTATTTAGTCTTTATGCTTAATTGTTTGATTATTATGTGATGAGAGAACTTTTTATTTTGGATCTAGTTATTTGGTGTTCTGTAAGCTTCTTGTATCTTCATAGACATTTCCTTCTTTAGATTGGAAAATTTTTCTTCTATAATTTTGTTGAATATATTTTCTGTGCCTTTCAGCTGGTATTCTTCTCTTTCTTCTATCCCTATTATTCTTAGGTTTGGTCTTTTCATGATGTCCCAGATTTGCTGGATATTTTGTGTTATGACTTTGTTGGCTTTACTGTTTTCTCTGATTGACCAATCTATTTCTTCTATTGTATCTTCAATGCCAGAGATTCTCTTTTCCATCTCATACATTCTGTTGATTATTTTTTGAATCTGTAGTTCCTGTTCATTACTCAGATTTTCCATTTCCAGCATTCCCTCAATTTGTGTCTTCTTTATTGTCTCTATTTTAATTTTCAAGTCTTGTACTGTTTTCTTCAACTGTTTGATTGCTTTTTCTTGTTTTTCTTTGCTTTCGTTAAGGGATTTTTTTGATTTCTTCCAATTTTTTTGTTTGTCTTCTCGATTTGGTTAAGGGAATTTTTCAATTCCTCTTTAAAGGCCTCTATCATCATCATAAATTCATTTTTAAGGTTGTTTTCTTCTGGTTCTTCTATGTTGGGATTTTCAGGTCTTGTTGTAGAACCACTAGATTCAGGTAGTGCCATATTGCTCTTTATATTGTTGAATGTATTCTTGCACTGGCATCTGCCAATCTCTTCCTCCGATTAGTGCAAGCAATGACTGTGTAACAGGGATCTATTATTGGTTTAATTGGCACTGGTGATGTTTGTGTCTCAGGGAGCAGCTGAATTCTCAGGGGATGGGTGGGTTTGGGAGATGGAGTGGGGCTTGTATATTACAAGTCCAATGTGGGATGGTGGTTGACAGACCTGTCTACAAGGATTCTTGTCTCCTGGCCTGCAACTGGGGCTGCAATGCGTGGGAGTGGGGTGCATGCTTTGTGCCTTTGGGTCTAGGGCCTAGAGACTCGGTTGACCAGCTGGGAGAATAGTCATTTGCTTCTTGTTCCAATTGGAGTTGGCAGAGTCTGTGTTTCAGGGAGCAGCTGATGTCTTAGAGGATGGGTGGGTTTGGGTTATGGAGTGGGGCTTGTAGATTACAGGGTCCAATGGGAAGTGGTGGTGGGCAGGCCTGCCTGCAGGAGTCCCACCTGCTGGCCTGCAAGTAGAGCTTCAATGGGTAGGGATGGGGGCAGGGGCTGTGCCCCAAGGCCTAGGCTTAAAGACTGTGCTGTCCTGGGCAAATAGTCACTCACCTCTTGGTCCAATCGGAGCCTGCATAGTCTGTGTGTCAAGTACTCTTTAACCACTGAAAGTAGTTAGAAAGTAGCTTTAGGAAGTAGCCCTTTTAATAGAGAAAAAAGTTATACTATTGAAGCAATTGATAGATCTCAGATAGCAAACATGGAGTCTGTGACCTTCTCTTTATCTTTTCTCATTTTTCATACACTTGAGAACTAGAGTCCAATACAAATTTCACTAAGTTTTTCTGTTTTAATTTGAAATTGGCACTTACTTTTCTGGGAATGTTATTTATGAGAAAGCATCCTTGAAATCTTTTTTCAGCTCTACAAAGAACACCATCCCCCCTGTCTCTCTGTCTCTGTCTCTGTCTCTGTCTGTCTCTCTCTCTCTCTCCCTCATCCCCTACCATTCTTTCTTTTGTCTGTCTGTAGTTGATACAGGGAACTATTCACCAGCCCAGGTTGGCCTCATACTCTTGTTTTTCCTGTATCTGCCTTCTCCGTGTTAGAAATGCAGATGTATACCACCACAACTTTATAATGATAATTATTTTTGTGTGGTTATATAGAGATATCATAAGAGTATTGTATAAGGGTATACATTTTATGTATGGAGGCATATACTTCTGAAAAATACTATATGGTAAATACTTCCTTACACCTGGTTAACTGATTCTAAACTTAAAGTTTAGTTTTGTTAACATTAATATTGTTAACTGGCCCTGAGTTACAGAACAAGAGTGTTTATTATTGGGATATAGGGTGACAACATTAAACAAAATCTCATTCAGTGTTGAAATGTAATTTGAAATCTCTGTTGTGACCTTAAATAGCACATGGATTCCACCAAACATGGGGATTCTCCTGGAAAGAAGAAGAAACTGTTATTATTTAGAATCACTGTATTACATTCTTAAAAATCCTTATCTATTAAATATATCCTAAAACTCATACTTAGTACAATATTCAGAAAATAGTAACTTTTGGATATTGGATAACAAATTCTCAGAGCATAGTTTGTGGTTATTATTATCTGTGTAAATGTTATGATATTTATACTATTATTATATCTTTGGTGAAAAACTAAATGAAATCATAAGGCATGGTAAAGACATATGCTAAAATAAGATGTGTTTTCTTTTCTTATGTTCTTATTTTAGAATCTTCCAGCCCTCCCAAGCATCTTGTTTGTGCCACTGCTCAAGCAGGCACCTGCCTCATGGTACAGAGCCCACAGAATGGTAATCACTCAAAGATGTGACACTGGTTTCCTTAGGTAAGCAAAGTATGTTATTCACTAAGCTTTTTGCATTCCAACAGGGAGCATGTGCTGCCCTGGAGTAGAAGGCTTTGAGGATGCATGCTTTTTGAGAAATCTTAGGATTGCTCATTTCCTCTATCAGCATTGCCAATTGGAATGAAGAGCTCTCTGAATATGTTTATCTAATGTTGTGACTGTCTTGAGAGCTCCTTCTTTACATGGCACATGATTAGAAGTCAACAGCCTTTGAATTAATGAGATAAATATCACCAAGATTGAAGTAGGAAACACATCTGGTTAGACTGTAACTGGAGAAAAGTGTTACTGTGTCTTTCAGGCTTATAAAAATACCAATATTTTAAGTCTCATTTGATCATCGGGTACTAGAAAGAATAGTGAGAAACACAGCCAATAAATGCTTTATTTGATTTTCGTTCCCCAACTCAATATATTTTTTTTTTTACATTACATCTTCACTAATACACTTACCTGACAGGTTAAAGTCCATCAAATTTGCTGTCAGACAGAATGTAAAAGGAGGATTTTCTTGGACATGAGTATACTAAGCAAACTTGTTTTTTTTTCTCATAAATTTGACATCTTTGGAGAAGTGATTTTTCTAGTCCATATTAATTAGTATTTTCATATAAAGCAGTATATTTATAACCCAGTGTGAGTAGTAAATCTATACATAAGTCCATAGCATAAGGCTTTTCAGATTTATATTCAGATTCCACATTTAAATAATGTGATCATTTCTGTAAACAGGTAAATTGATTAGTTAACCAGTACAAAAACTCCACTAGATGCATTTAAAAGAGAGAATTCTAGAGCCAGAGAAACAGAAAAATGTGAGGCTAAGGGTAGTGGGGGGGGAGAGGCGTCTAGAAGCAATGAGACATGGGAGATTAATATATGAACAGAATACATTGTATGAAATTCTCAAAGAACTAATAAAAACATTATCAAAATAAATTCTGGATAAATTTAAAATCCATTAAATCTTGTGCTCCATGAGTGGCATTATTCTTTATTACCTGCCCCAATAATTTTAACCTAGAAGGTAATTAGACTACAGATTCTATTCAGTCATTATAGTTCTGTTTTGACTATAAGCAGTAACTACTTTAATAGATTTCATCATCTGTAAAAGTCATAATGCCTAGAGGCAGTTCTTACTCATTATAAAACTAACTTGACAAAACAATCTTACTAGTGAGCATGAATCCTATAGTAGTACTTTGTCCCATACAATAATTTCACTATGTAATTAGGAGATTTTTGTTTTACATCATGTAGGACAGGATTTCTTATTGACTTTAGAGATTTATTTAGTAATAAAATTCAATCATATCTCTCATGGACCTAAGGGAATTTTATGGTCATAAGATAAATAAATACATCTTGTGGTTCTATCATGACCTAGAAGACACATTCTGTGCACTCTATATCAGACATTTGTAGGCATTCCAAAGTGCTTTGTGCCTGTGGCGGCAATGTACAAAACCATCAGCTGGTAAATGACTTTGGAAATTAGTCAGAGGTTAATTCTCTGCCTCATTGGCACCCCAAAGTGGACAAATTGTAATTGATTTTGGTAGTATTTACAAAGCACTTTTTCTATTGAGTAATGGTGAAAACTCATGGAAATATACTACAGATAGAATAACATCTGGGTATCAATAGCATATCATTAAAAATTTGTGTTTCTATATTTAATAAATTGTAACTTAGTGGTTTTGTTACTTTATAAAAGATCATACATTTTAAATTCTCAAAGTGGATTGATATTTCTACCATTAGAATTTTTATTTGGATGTTTTGACCTGGCACAAGATTCTTTCTGTATATGTTATATAGAGAGAATTCGCTCTACATTTTTATCTATAACCTCCTTGGAAAACATGCACAGATTTCTGAGTAAGTAATAGGCTTATGTGCAACTAGAGAAATAGGTAAAATTAATCAGGTGCCTGTTCACAGTCAGGGACTTTGTTCAATAGTTAAATGGAAAAGCTAACTCAATATTTTTCTATTTAAATGAATTCCTTTAATGTCTCATTAAGAAATCAATTGTATCTGTATTCTTAAGGATGTGTTTTGAAAAACTTAAGCTTAACCTGGAAATTTTAGAGAAAAAGTTCTAGCTGTTGTTTAAAATACATCAAACCGCATGTCTTTATGATTTGTATGAGTTGAATAATACAAAATATCAAATTGATCCATGTGTATGTTTCTTACAAACTTATAGAAATAACTAGGTCCAGTTTTTCTGGTTTGCTCCACTATAGGCACCAGTAATTGAGTCCAATATATTGACAAAAAACAAAATAAAATGAAGACAAATGTTTGCTGAAAACTGCATTGTCATTTTTACATAGCTTCTTAAGTGCCCAGAACTGTTTAGCTTTAACAGTTTTCACTTTACAAATGTCACAGCATAGGCTTTAAGAGTAAGAGACTTTCCAAGGCCTAGGTAGTAGGTGCTGACACTGAAATTTTAAGACTTGTGGCAAATGGAAATGATTCACTAATCAATAAAAGTATTTTCAAGGCAACTAAAGCACCTTTAATAAAGTACAATGATAGAGGAGTACAGAGCCATACATAAGCTTTTATTTTGATACAGCTTATATCACAGTAGGAATTGGGCAGGAAGAAGATGCATGTGGGTTAGAATGTAAAAATATGGAGAAGTACTTGGTCAAACAGAAAGCATTCCTAAGCCCTCAAATCTCTGCCCAGGAGGTTAATTCATTTCCTTCCTTTATCTCCTCTTTGTTTGCAGCCTGAATCTTTCCTCTTATGAACGATTATTTACATGCTGCAGAAGAACAACTGCAATACAAACAAACATATGAATAAGTCAAGATATATGTTTTTCTTACATCAATTTCTTGGTGTTGTTACTAAGAGAGGGCAAAGGCTTGAGTTTTAAACTTAGTGTAGGAGTGAGATAATGCCCTAACACATACAGAACAATACCCAACTCATGGAACCTAAGTAGTCAGATTAGGTTATCGCAAAGACAAATGCAGTGGAATAAACTACAAAAAGTTGTTTTCTGCTGGTTTTTGGAGCTGGAATTCTGAAATAAAGGGAGATAAGAGCTTTCAGTGGGGAGAAGGTCTTTCCTCCTGGCTTGTAGGTGAACAACTTTGAAGTGTCTTTACATGACGGGTATATCACTCTTCCTCTTCATAGGAACCAAATATATAGTTAGATGAAATACTCATGTGACTGCATTTAATCCTGTATACCTCATAAAACTCCATCTCAAAACTTACTCGTGGAGGAGAATAAACTGGCATGTGAATTTTTCTATTTGTTGATTGGAAAATCAGTGCAGTACATGGAAACGCTACTCTTAGTTCCTTAAAAGTAACTTTAAAAAAATAACTCATTATTTTGCAAACCATGAAAGATTTAGAGATTCTAAAAACAATACAGGCTATTGTCGTTATCCTTGGTTACCTCCCAGAACTTGAAAGCAACTCCCTATTGCTCAAGCTACTATGTACTTTGGACATAGTACTCTGAATATTTGAATTGGATTTAATCTTAAGGCTTCCTACCTGGGGACTAGCTTTCATGGTACCAGAGGGTGTTGTGTAGTGTACCAAATGAAAAAAGCAATCAATAATCCTATCCAATTGTGACACCTATGAACAACAACCAACCTGGCGAGATTTACCCAGAGATGCAATAGTACCAATCATATCCTGGTGATAACCAATGGACGTTCAATTGTACTTAACTCTCTCACCAAGATAGGAATTATGCCTGGTCCTGGAAACCTGGCCAACATCTCAGGGCTCATGAAGTCATGGATCTTATAGAAAAACCTACCACCTCCACTTAGAACAGCACAATTCCTAACTGCCTACTAGATATCTATCCTTACACCCACAGACAAGTGTATCTCTCACACCTCATGAAACAAGTTCCTTTTTCAGTGGGGTAGACCACCACAAAAACCCACAACTTCTCAAAGTATAAAGAACAATCAATCATGGAGTTCCCAGTTCAATCAGATACATCTACAGTCTACAACACAATTCCTCCAGCTAAGGCTCAAGGAATGTTGTAGAGATGAAAGCAGAAAAATTGCAGAGCAAGAGGACTAGAATTTCTGTATGAGATTATGTTTACTGAGAAATTGTAGGGAATGTATACCCATGATACTACAGCAATATGACTGCTGAAATAAGACTCAAATAATGACAATACCAATAGTTGTGTTAATGTAGAAGGGGCAAATATCAAGGGGCCTCATCCCTAGACATAGAACTACAGGCAACGAAAGACAGCTGAGGGAGGAAGAATTCATCTTCCCCAGTCATGAGCCCCTAATGGATATCTAATACCATGCATTAGCCCTAAATCATATATGTACAAGTAACACTGAGGGGACATAGTTGCGTGCATATCTCTCTCTCTCTCTCTCTCTCTCTCTCTCTCTCTCTCTCTCTCTCTCTCCATATATATATATATATGTGTGTGTGTGTGTGTGTGTGTGTGTGTGTGTGTGTGTGTAGCTAGAGTTTTTTCCTCTGGGTCCCGCCAAGCCCCAGCAGTCCCTTAGCCCACTTATAAAATAAACATACAGACGCTTATATTATTTAACTTGCTTGGCCATTAGCTCCGGCCTACCATTGTCTAACTCTTACTCTTATATTCAGCCCATTTCTATTAATCTATACTTTGCCACGTGGCTCGTGGATTACAGGTACCTTATTACATCTTCCTTGTCCTGGTGGTGGCTGGCAGTGTTCCCCTCTGCCTTCCTGTTCTCTAAATTCTCCTCTCTGTTAGTCCCGCCTATACTTCCTGCCTGGCTACTGGCCAATCAGTGTTTTATTTACCAATCAATCATCCACAGCATATATATGCATATAACAATAATAACCATAGAAAAAGACACCGTGAATTTGAGAGGAAGTAAATGACAGTAACATGAGGAGGCTTAAAGAAAAGAGGCACAGGAGGGGTTAGAGGGAGGAAGGGGGAAAATGACATTATTACATTTTAATTAAAATAAAACTATTAATAAAATTACATAAAGAGTATGAAGAGATGGATCAGTGGTGAGAAGCATTTGCTGCTTACATGGAGCACCAGAGTTCAGTTCTCCACATCCAAGTTGGGGACTTACCACAGCATGTACCTGCAGGTGCATGGGAACTGACTCTTCTGGGTTCTGCTTGCATTTGCACATACAAGTAGTATACACACACACACACACACACACACACACACTCACACACATACACATACACACCATAAAATAAGTATTTTATGCTTGCTCATTAGTCAAAGCTCCAGAAGTTATTCACTAAGTGGAGATTGTATGGTATATATTGTTTTTTTCTGAAAGTTACACTGGTGCACTAACTTGATTTAATTTTTTGTCCTCCACTTCTGAGATTATTTGTGAGGAAACAAAGAGAATGTTCTATTTTATGCTTTTAACTCTGTGAACTGTGCTTGACATGGGAAAGTGCAGCTTCCTTAAGACTGTATGGAGCCAGTATTGAGACTACTTGGCATTACAGCTGCATTTGCTCTTCAGATTCAAGCTTTTGGTAGGAGACTATTACTGCCCAATCAAAGCTATTTGAGAGCTGGCTGTGTAAATAATGACAATTTTTTAAACCTTCTTTCTAATTGAAGCTATAGACTCCACAAACTCAGTTTCCTTTTTTATGTTTCTGGAAATCCTTGAATTCTCTATACATCTTTCTTTCATCTCTTTCAAAGATATTTTGAATATTGAATCCAATTCTCTTCCTTATTTTATTACATTATAATAATACGTAACATGAGAAGTGAGTTTTCAAAGATTAAATACACTAGACACTTCTAAAGTAATAAACTAAATGTTAATTCTACATAAAATATACTTATTGACACTGAAATCCATGACATATTTAATAGGTGAATTTTAGTGGAATACATGTGACTGAATGGGAAATACATCAATAGCATATATTCAAACTAAAACAAAAAGGATTTGAAATCATGAGATAGAGACAGAGACAGGGAGACAGACAGAGATTAGGATGAGAAGTAAGGAGGAGAAGGACAATAATCAGAAAAATACACCATAGAGCACAATCCAGGATTATTTCAAGTACCCTAAGATATGAAGGCTCAGATGTAAGCATCTCTACAAATTCAAATGGGAAAAAAACTAAATAAAGTAAGAACCACATCCAGCTGTACAGTCAATCAATGACAAAAAGAAGGCAAGAAAAACAAAATAATAACGTGTCCTTAAGGTTCCACGGAATAGCTCTGGGAGCAGACAACTTAGTAGCAACAGGTAGAATTCAGAAGTCGTGGAACACTACTGAAATGCTAGGAAGTATTTCCAAAAACGAATTCACATTCTAAACAGAAAGAATATATTCTCCATAAATGAGGTGAAAGAAAGAGAAGTTCATGCAAAAATTGGTCAACCTTGATTGGTCAATTGGTCAATATTCTCTAGAAGCATATTTGAAAATGTTCATGCAACAATCAGGAGAATTTAACAAATTGCCATGACATCAGAAACAACTCTAGTTGCAAGAGGTCAAACAACACAATTCAGTGTGTGATTGAAATCATATAAAAAATAAGTGGGGTTATTCCTGTGATGAAGAGATTGGAAATTGGAAAAGCTTGATGTGGGAGTTTCTGGAGGCTGAAGGTAATCTACATTTGGTCTGAGTGCTGTGGCTTCATGTGTTCTCTTTGTAAACAATGAGCAAGCTACAGTCTTATATAAAACTACCCACATCAAACAACAGAAAAATGTTCAGAAAAGTAATAATTTAATAACAGATATGAACAAGAATGGTCTATGATAGAATGTTTATTTCATTTAAAGCTTTTTTTTTATAAAATATGTATTTTCTGTCCACCAACTTTTCTATTTATTCATACATTTCTTCTTTAAATTAATCTTGGCTTCATTTTAAAAACTAGGTTAGACTCCAACTAATATATCCGGTATATTACACAAATAAAAATTTATTCAATATTTAGTAGGTGATATTCTTTTTTGTTGTTTGTTTGTTTTTGTTTTTCGAGACAGGGTTTCTCTGTCTTTGTGCCTTTCCTGGATCTCACTCTGTAGACCAGGCTGGCCTCGAACTCACAGAGATCCACCTGCCTCTGCCTCCCAAGTGTTGGGATTAAAGGCGTGTGCCACCACTGCCTGGCTAGTAGCTGAAATTCTTATTACCTAGAAATTCATTATTCACTTATGAAAATTATGTCATATTATACTTGAAATTCATATATGCAATCAATTTCAACTAGGTGTTAGTCTTAAATATCTGTTTGATGCTTTACTAACCATAAAAATATTAAGTAATATCGCCTTGAAAATGATAATTAAATTTATAGAAAAATGGCTTATTAGCTTTTGGTATCTTGTCTTAGATTCTGTAACAGATGTTTCACAGAAGGAAAGTAAACAAGGTATTAGGTTGACATTTAATTTTCCTAGTAATCAGATATTACTAACTTAAGAGGATGTCTAAATTTTTATTATAAGGATACTAAAAAAGTACTTAGAAAGTTCTTTGTATATTCTACTATAGGCAACCCAAAAAGTGGAGACAGTTTTTATGTAAGTGTATCTGACTTTTTTTCTGGTGCTGACAATATTGACCCTAGCCCCTGTGAATGTAAACAAGAATTATAACTGAGATACATCTCAGCCTTGGCTTTGTAAGACAGAGTGTCTCTGTGAACCCTGAGCTGGCCTTCAATTTTAGATTCTCCTCTCTTTGCGTCTCAAGTATTGAAATTGAATGCTTCTGCCACCACTCCAGGCCAAGTATTTCTATCTTGACAAATTACAATGTTTCACCACTTAGGCAATCCTAATTATAAAATGATAAATGAAGGAATGAAGGAGTGACAATGAAAAATACTTATAGAACATGGTGAATATTTGCATTCTTGTGAATTATTATATATGCAATTTACAAACGGTTATAATCATAAGAAACAGCTGTTTTAAATAGTTTAGAACTGTCCTGTAGCTTAAAAAACATTACAATATGACTATTCCTTTTCATTAATCATAAATTGAAATAAATTGAAGTGAATTTCATTATGTTTCTTGTTAACAATGAAAAGAGAATACATACACAATAATCAACTGACTCTGAGGACTGTGTGTAAACAACTCTATGGTTCAATTCGGGATTGCCCATTGTATGTTTCTTTCTGATCTTTTAAATAAATCATGTTTGATCTATGAACAGGATGCTCTAGTAAACTTTTTTTCCTGAAAATTGTTTTAAATCACACGTGTGTGATCTGTCCATCACTACATACGTGAATAATTATATTACATCAAGAGACTTGTAATTAAATTTCTTAAGTGTCTCCCTTGTCATCTTTAGCTTGATAAGTATCAGAATCCTGCAAGTCTGCTAACTTGTAAGTACTTTTCAAGGAGCTTCACACATTATTCCATTGTCCTTTTCCTCCAGTCTCCCTCACTGATGTCTCTTGCGCTCACAATCATGTGTACAGCATCACCATCACCACCACCTTTGACCAGGTGTTCCTGTTCAAGTAGGACCTGTGGTCCCTGAGATTGTTTGTGCCTACCCTACACTGAGGTCCAGTACAAGTGACACAAATGGTCTTATTTCCTCTACTGGTTTCTCATTTGTCACGTTTATCTTTTGGTGTTTTGAAGAGATGATGCACATTTGTACTGTCTGCAGCCTCTATGTCCACAGGCTCTATCCAGAGAACACAGGTTGGAGAGTCCAGCAACTTTTCAGCATATGAGACAAATCCTCACACTCACCTCCAAACGTTCACTACCATTGGTCCACGTCAAGCAAGATATGTCTCACCAGCAAAATACTCAGTCAAATATTCTCCAGGAAGCTGTGATCAGTGTGGGATTTTACCACAGCAGCCTGACAGAGATGGAGCTTGAGTGGGTTTATCACTGACATCAGGCCCGCCATGGAGAAGAAAATGTGTATGGAGGGATTATGAAAGAGCTTAAAAAGGAGACTTTGCAATTGCTTTTGTGTATTGTGATGGGAACTTATTATGTTTCCCTGAAATTAAGCTTTTAACTGAAACTGAAGAAGCCCCTGGGCTTCATCTCTGTTTCCATAATAGGCTGACTTACTTAATCTACTCCTTTATTGAGTTCTTTAAATAAGAAGCTGTTTTTGTTTCCTTCAGATGCAACAAACTTAAAAATAAGCTCAGGATCAGAATTATTTTAGACATTCTTTGGAACTCCTTTGTTTTGTATGTGTTATGCTGATAAATAGTCTGTATTTCAAAGAAAAGGGAAAATACTTCTTGATTGTGTTTTTTAGGACAGTTTTCTCAAACGTTTCAAAGCAATTTTACAAATGCAATAGTAATATCAAACCATTTCAGTGCGTGGCTTTGTACTATCCTGCACTACAACATGTGTGCATTCAAATTAATTTTTGAACTGTGAGTGTTTTGTGATTGTGTCTGTATCGGGATGGCAAATTTTGCTGTAGGAAACATAGCAGGTTCCCAATACTCTGTTATTTCACTTGATTAAAGTCTTTTTTATTTACTCATATTATATTTGTAAATCTGTTAAAAAATTTAAGACTTGAGAATATGTGAATGTACTGAATGTATTTGTATATACTTTGATAAAATTGTATAATTATTCTTTGAAATTAGAGCTTTCCAGCTGAGACAGAAGCCCCTTGGTTTTGCCTGTTTGCTTGAGTTGATTTAATTGACTTCTTTATTCTCTTCCTTTAATGAAAACACAATTTTGTTTACACTGTCGGCAATGCACTCTCTGAAATTAAGTTCAAAGACAGAATTATGTTTTCTCTTCCTTAAATTTTTTTATATGTTATGTTAACAAGAAGTTGACATTTCAAAGGAAACTCAGTTATTCCCAACTGTGTTTCTTGACATCTTCAAGTCCTGCTTATAGGCACCAGTTATTTAAATTTCAAAAAAAGTTAATAATTACAGTTTCACATTATATTTAGAATTCAATTTCATTTTAGTTATTTTCTTGAACAAATATATAAATGACTAATAGATGATACATCTACTGCCCAGTTACATAGGCAATATTACTTTTCTTTTTTTCTTTTCTAATGATCCTTTTCTGGTGACCTACTTTTATGAAATTCTGGAAAGAAAGGAGGACAAAAAATGTAAAATGATGAGGACCTGTCCTATATATATTTAAAATATATTTTCAAAAAAAAGAAAAAAAATTGAATATAATAAGTCCTAATACAGGAAAATCTAGGTGCAAAAGTTTAAAAAAATGAAAAAAAAATCTTGAAATTCCAGAAGACATGGAGAGCTTAACTGTTGAGGGGCCTGCAGGTAGTCCCATGAAAAGGCAGGCTGAAGACTGGGGAAAGAAAGATGCTGAAAGAAGTAGAAATTTAATATGTCAGCCATGCTAAGTTAAAATAGCACAGTGTAAACCAGTAAAAGAAAACAAAGTGAACAAAGCCTAATGACTTTGAGTTCGAGAGTGAGGAATCTACTGGGCATTTAGGTAAAAATCTTTGGTTTGTAATTTGCCCCCTCATCATCTCTGTTTCTCTCTCCCTTTCTCCTGGCAAATTGCTAACTCAATTCAAAAATTGATCATTCATTAAAAATGAGTCATTTGTCAGAAGTCAGACATACAACCAGACTGTTTTAATAGCTATTGGTAGCAAGATGCTAACAAGGGAGATTCCAGTGTTTCTGTAGAAAAACAACATCAGACAGATGGTGATGCGATGATAGTGTGTCAATGATACATTTCAGGAAAATGCCTATGAATAAACAAAGTAAAACAACCAAGCAACCAAGCACAAGGTATGAGTACTGCATAGGTGTCTTCATGAGAAGAGAATGGAACAAGATCACCAGACCAAAGAGTATTATATACACAATTCTTATATATTTGGTGCTGTCTGTCTTTGGCAGACTCCCATATGACAATAAATTCTAAAACATTTTGGTTTCTATAATTTAAAAATATCTCACAGATTAAACTATACTAGAATGGGTCACAGCATGAAGGAAACATTCTTTTGAAGGTACTTTAGTGTTCCAGCAGAATAAACATTAGAAAATTATAATTGTTAGAGACAGAGGGCTTTGTATTTTCATCCTGCTGGATATAGGAGACTTTGGAGTATTTTATGGAAAATATTTTAAATTAAATTTTTTGACAACTAAACAAACAAGAGCAGAGAGGTACATGTACATACACACTAACATAAACACACTCATGCACACACAACACAATACATGCAAATATGCATGCACACACTTGAGCACCTATCATACACATCCATAGATGTACATACATGCCTTCATATATAAGCTGTGTAATATTTGTAATGATAAACAGAATTATTTTTAAATGTTGCAAAATTCATCAGAATTCTTTATTAATGAATAATAAAAACTTCTACTGAAATATTGGGTTTTCTTTTCTCCAAAGTTAAAATTATCCCTAATATATATTCTACCCAATTGGTTCATGTGTGCAAGTGGGTATATAATGGTGTCGTTTTACAATTGAAAAACATAGAAAAAGAAGGCTTACATGCTGAGCTACAGATGTAGACCTTGAAGTAACTACAAGATTGCTTCAGGAAGTATTTGTAATTGTATGGAATTAGCAGCCTATTAGAAAGCTGGATTTGCAGGAGGAGTCCCAGTGAGGGCCAGTATCAACAGAGTAGCAGAAACCAGAGGCCTCATGCCAGACCAATGATCCATGGCAAAGAACACTTATAACTAAAGATGTATGGACTGAGGGATAAAATGTGTGACTCACTGGGCCTCATACAGCTTCCACACTGAATTATTCTTACTTTTTGTTTTGTTTTGTTTTTTAAGGCTACACTTTTAAATTGTGTTTTGTTTCTTTGGGGGAGTCAGAAGGGCAGAGAGCTGAGGTAAAGGGGTGTAGAGACGAGTTGGATCGTTATGCATGATGCAAAATCCACAAAGAATCAATAAAAACTAAATAAAAAGAAAGAAAGAAAAAGAAAGCTGGGTTTAACAAAAAGAACCTCAAGAATATGTCATAACTGATGAACAGTTTGTTGTCACTGAGACCATAGAAGAGGGACTATCAGGAAGTAGCAGAAGCTGAGCACACAGCTACTTAGATCAGAACTCATTAGTGCAGGCTGCGTCACCCCTAAGAAGTATAACTGAGCTAAAGGATGGGGAACATCACAGCATCAAAGAGAGAATGCCTTTACTACAGGGGAGGCTCAGTGGGTGAAGGCATCTGCTACTAACCTGAAGGACTGAGTTCAATATCCAGGACTGAAACAGAGAGCCAAACAGGAGTTGTCATAAGAACTCCTCAGAAGAGATGTGCCACACACATCTACACACACACACACACACACACACACACACACACACCATGCTAATTGCATAAATAAATACTGTTTAAAATTCTAGCAATTTCTTCTTCACAACAACAGAAATGTATTCCTTTCAATGAAAAGTAAGTGTTTAAGCAAGCATATGTTCTATTCATTAGCAAGTTTTGTAGTTAAAGACTAGAATTAGCATGGCATTTTATCAGTAAAATGATATCTAGTACATGACTATCTGACCCAATTTGATGACTATGTATAACACAGAGTCATTTGTAGTAATCTTACCTCCATTATTTTCAGAATGACGGGAAAATTTTCTATGTGAGTACAGCCTCATAAAAGTCTAAGGATTTAGTATGTCTCACTCTCTAATAGTTTGACAAAATTACTTCTGGAAAAAAATAGTACTCAGTAACACAAACTTGTACCACATTTATTAGAAATTTGCTTGTCATGGGATTTACACACAGACACACTGCTCATTTGAAGATCAAGAAAGAGCTGATGGTCATGAGTGAAGCCTTTGTCATGTATTTTCAATATTATGTCTTACTACTATCCATGTTGACATAATTCTAAAATGTCACCTGTTGTGAGGCTTTGCATTTTTGCCTTGCTTGAATATAAAAATGATATAAATACAATATTGCTAGTATTAAATTGAAGTAGAAAACGATTAAGACCCTTTATCTTCTATCTTTAGCTAATTATGGTTTGCTGTGTCTTCACACCACAGCAAAGAATGCCACAATGAACACAAGTCCACCTTCAGCACAGCGATGATTTCATGCCCTTTGGTAGACACAGAAGAAGACTTGCTGAAGAAGTGGATGGTTATATTTTTGACTGATTGAGGCATCTCTGCATGTTTTTCTTAATGGCTGCACAGATTTAATCACTACCGAAAGGATTCAAGTGTTTCTTCTCTGCTCTGCTCAGCACTTCTTATCTCTTGTTTTCTTCATGACAGACACTCTCATAGATTTGAACCAAGATATGTTACACACAGCTTATCAATACTTGAAACAGTAAGAAAATTCTGGATATATATTCATATTTATAATCTACATACACAAATTGGGATATTATCTCTTAGAATGATATTTTTACATTTATTAGTTACTATTCTATTTACTGTCATCAAGTCGTGACACCAATCACCTTAAAGAATAAAGAATTTATTTGTGCTCAGGATTTGAGGATGTACAGTCCATCCTGACAGTGAAGGCAGGTGACAGATCCCTGAGGTCAAACTGCATCTCTGTCTAAGAACAGGAAGAGATGAATCCCAATGTTCACCTGGACTTTTCTTTTTTCTCTTTTTATTTTATCCAGGACTTCCCCCATAGTGTTACCACAGCACAGAGTTCCTACTACCAACAAACAAATTGGGAAGCAGAAACTGGTATATAAAATTGTTATAATCAAGTTTGATTTTGAGAAACCGAAGAAGATTCTGCTGTGAGAATCAAAATCTGTACTTCATTTTTGTCACGTAACCCTCTCTGGAAATGCCATCACAAATACGTTCAGAGTTGTGTCTCTTACTTCTAAATCTTGTCAAGGAGGCAATGGCAATTAGACATCTGAAAATGTACCATTTGCATCAACATGGTTAAATTTAGATGTGTTAAGCGAGTTAAAGCTGACATAAAAGGAAAAGTACAACATGATTTGGGTGGTGTAGTAATACATGAAAGTACAAATCAAAGGAAGCAAAAGTGAAGTTATGAGGGCTGAACAAATCTTGAGGACTAATATACACTATGAAAACTAATCCAGGTAGTATATTGAACATATGTTGGTAGACTTTACATACTCATCCCAAACACATACATTCAAGAGCACATAAACTATATTCTATTATGGAAATGATAGTAATCTGACTGAATTAAATACATTCTTATTATATATTGAGATGTCATACTGTGTGACTATAATAAGTACAGTAAAGAAAAAAACAGAACAGGTGATAAAACATCCCAAATTTTGTAGGGACAGAAGTTTGTAAAATTTTACAGAGCTGCTCAACTCTTTGCACAGAGTAAGAATGACTTTGTTTTTGTCTTTTATCTCTTAAACATCAGTGACTAATCAAAAGCCTTTCAATTTCCTATTGTCAATCCCCCAAACTCCCTGGGCTCCAAACGACCAATTAATGCCAAAAACATAAAGACACTTGAATTATCTTTGTTCAGATCTTCAGCTAAGCTTTCACTTAGGACAGTTAACAGCCTGGTAATTAGATTTCTTTCCAAACTAAAATTTTGAGATAAATCCTGCTCTAATGCAAGCACAGAATTCAATTACCATAGTTGAAATGTAACTGGTCTATTCTTTTCACTAAGTTTTTCTTTAGTATATTATCATTTGCAATATCAATTACTTTAAAAGAAAATTTATATTAAAAGCTACTGAAAATGTCTTTTTATAGAATTACTTATGTATTTTGTAGAATGTATTTTATAGAACTATTATGTGATTCAATTCTTGATATATTTGGGGCAATTTGATATATTTAGGTTATCACCATATGTATTTTGCATCTTTTTTGGAAACATTTTACTTGAGATTTTCTGTTTTATCTTCATGCAGCTTTATTTTTCTCCCTCACTATTTAATAGTGGTCAAACACATCAAGATCAGTGCAAAGATGTGTTTTGAGTGCTGTGAATTCTAAGAATATAGGTAGCTAATGCAGTTGGTGTTTGTGAACTCTTTGAGAGTATTCACTTCTATATTCTAAACAGTCTCTTAAATTTTTAAATTACTTTTGCATATTTACAGTTACCTATTTATTGGACTTGTTAAGTAGCTTTGCTGCAAGTTTTGTCCACAAACTAGTCATCATTTCCCTTTCCAAAGTATGGAATCAATAACAGAATTCATCTGAAAAGTGAAGAAGACTTTTATTCCCAGCCAAGAGGAGAATACAAAGACAAACTCATGAATCGTTTTCTCAACCCCAGGTGTTCAGGAAGCTAAAGATAGAGAGTAAAACATGTGAGTGACTGAACATGAGACTGTAGCAGAGCAATATTAATATATTCCTTGGGAATGGAAAGAGATTTCCATAAATTTATGTGACAGTACTCTTTCATTTTATTCTCTTTTCCATCCATTACCATAGCAACTGTCAACTGTTTTTACAATGGAGAATATGATGTGGAACATGAAGATATGGCTATAATGAAGTTAGAGGCTTTGGTGGTCACTTTGGAGCCATCTTCAACTAACTAGTTCAATTTAGCTCACATTAAGAGAGAATTTTAGCACAGGATATCCTGTTCTCAAATATCACTGTGATTAGAGTAGACTAGAAATTAAACTAGGTTATCCAGGCACCGCTCAGCATATCAAACATCTCCCTTTTATGTGAAGATATGCCTTCTTTGAACTTCTTTCCATTCAAATCAAGTGTTATGAAGAGCCATTTGTGTAGCATGAATCTTAAATGGTCTTATTAATAAAAACAAACCCAGGGCCTGGTATTGGGGTGAATGCTGAAAGATCAGAGAAACAGAACAAGCCACAGCTTCCTCACCTCATCAGTTCCTCAGCTGATCCTGTTTCCTTAGACTGAATGCCTCTCAGCTGAACTGTGCTGCTCAAAGCCTAAAAGCTTAACCAGCTCTAAGTGCCTGGTCCTCACGCCTTATATACCTTTCTGCTTTCTGCCCTCACTTCCTGGGATTAAAGGCATGAGTCACCATGCCTGACTGTTTCCAGTGTGGCTTTAAACTCACAGAGATCCAGATGGATCTTTGCCTCCCAAGTGATAGGATTAAAGGCATGTGCTGCCACTGCCCAACCTCTATGTTTAATATTGTGGCTGTTCTGTTCTCTGACCCCAGATAAGTTTATTAGAGTGCACAATAGTTTGGGGAACACAATACCACCACGCCTTTGAGGAATGATAATTTTCCACAGCTACATAGAAGAGGTTTGGTTATTTTGCACTGATCAGTTTAGCTGTTTACTCCTGAGTGACATGTGTAACCTTCACCGTCATGTGTAACATCTTACACTCCAGCATTTTACTTAGGAATGAGTTCCACCAGTGGTGATAGGTAGCCAGCTCTCCAAGATGGGTACCAGACAGCTCAGAAGCCAACAGAATATCAGAACAAAGGGGCAGGGAGTTAGACGGGTAGGAATAGCGGGAGAGATAGTCAGAAGTATAAATGGAACAAAGATTGATAAAATATGAGAGGGTCTTTTCAATAATGTTTCAAACATCATGGGCAAAGGTGTCTGGAATTTGATTGTAGAACAAGTTATCTTTCCTAGAAACCTGGAGTCACCTTTTTATGACCACATTAGGTAGGTGTCCAGCAATATTCTCTTAAAAGGAATCCTGATATTAGTTTTAGAATAAGAATCATAAACCACAGAGCAGAGCCAGCTAGAAAGGATCCATTGAAGGTGTCTACACTTCTGTGTGTAGACTCTGCAGTTGATATCGCTATATGTAAATAAAGCCTGATTGGCCAATAGCCAGACAGGAAGTATAGGCAGGACTAACAGAGAGGAGAATTGAGGAAGGAGGAGGAGAAGAGGGACTGCCTGGAGCCACCACCAGGACAAGCAAGATGTAAGGTACCAGTAAGCCACGAGCCATGTGGCAAAGTATAGATTAATAGAAATGGCCTAAATATAAAAAAAAAGAAAGAAAATCCCTCACAGATGTACCAAGCCAAAAAAAAAAAAAAAAAAAGAGTAAGCGCTAGACAATGATAGGCCTGAGCTAATGGCCAAACAGTTTAAATAATGTAAGCTTCTGTGTGTTTATTTTATAAGTGGGCTCCAGGACTGGCAGGATTTGGTGGGACCTGGAGAAAAAGGCTCACAAACAACAAGACTCCATTCAAACTTTTTTTTGGGGGGGATGTATTTATTCATTTTGTTTTTGTGAGACAGGTTTCTCTGTATAACAGTCCAGTCTGTCCTCGAATTCACAGAGATCTGCGTACCTCTGCTCACTGAGTGCTGGGATTAAAGTTTTGCAACACCACCACTCAGCTATTTCTTTATTTTATATCTTGGCTGCAATTTCCCCTCCATCCTCTCCTCCCAGTCCCTTCACTCCCTCCCCCACCCCAATCCACTACTCCATTTCTGTTCAGAAAAGGACAGATCTCTCACGAATATCAACAAAACATGGCATATCAAATGGCAGTAAGACTAAGCCCTCCCCATATATTAAGTCTGGGCAAGGTGACCCAGTATGAGGAGTAGGGCCCCCAAAGTCAGTAAAAGACTCAGAGACAGCCTCTGCTGTCACTGTTAGGAGTCCCATAAGAAGACCAAGATATACAACTGTTACATTGAAAGACCCCCGGAGGAGATCTTCCCTCAGGAGAGACCCCAAGTCCAAGGAACACACCGAAACCACGGATCAGATGCAAACAGCAAGAGGGTTTATTCAGATACACAGATACCCGGGGCGACCAAGTCTCTCGGAGGACTTGGGCACCCTCCTTGGGTAAAGGGACTTTTTATAGGATCCCAGGGGCAGAGGCACGGTTACAGAAGCAAGAAGCATAGTTACAGGGTTCCCATTGGTTGATTCAAAGAAGGCCAGGGTGAACTTGGGGACATATTTTTAATTTTCGGAAATTTGATGTGTGTGGCTGACTTGGCCTTGGGAGTGCTTTCCCAGCCCAACTGTTTATTCCCCAAGGCCAAGTGGCCAATCAGAGATATCTTATTTTGACTCAATGGTTACTTTCCCAGGGCGGGTGTTTCCTTAGTCCCAGGCTTTTGTAGCTGGCTGATTACGGTTTATGCCAAGTGGTTTATCTAAACGTACATTTTGCAGTTAGGCCAAGGACGCCCTGTTTTTCTGGTACTTGCCTCGCAGAATGGTGTTTCTTATGCTAAGTAAAAGCCTGCTATAAGCGGGGTCTTTCATTCCCCCATTTTCTTCTGGTCCCAAAATGGAATCTTTCATTTTAGGATGGAGAATAAGGGGTCATCTCCATTTCTGACTGTCTTAGCCTCTGATATTGTTGGGTCAGGACCAAAGCCTGGACAACAGAATAATCAGAGCTCTGGTCCAGCATTATTATTGGGGCCAGGAGAGGGGGTAGCCGGGGTCTAGATCCCGTCAACCTTGAGTGCAGTGGGAATTGTTAACAAGACGGTGTATGGTCCTTTCCATCTCGGCTCTAGGTTCCTGGATTGATGGCGTCGAACCCAGACAGAGTCCCCAATCTTGAATGGGTGAGGCATCACCGGGCGGGTCAGTTGTTCCCGGTAGGCATCGGCCAGGGGTTTCCATATCATAGGGCTAGTGGCAAAAGAGGAGATATCAGGGTGAAGGAAATTTATAATTGGTGGGGGAGCCCCATACAGAACCTCAAACGGGGTGAGGCCATGGGGCCCAGGAGTATTCCAGGCTCGGTAAAGGGCTAGTGGGAGTAGGAGCACCCAATCTCTAGTGCCAGATGCAAGCGTTAATTTGGTTAAAGTCTCCTTAATGGTTCTATTTGCGCGTTCTACCTGTCCTGAGCTCTTGGGGGCAGTATGCATAATAGAGTTTCCAATTGATCCCCAATAGCCTGGCCATCTTCTGACTTACCTGGGAGATGAAGGCGGGCCCATTGTCTGACCCCAATACCTGGGGCATTCCATACCTGGGAAAGATGTCATCCAGGAGTTTCTTGGTTACCACGTTAGCAGTCTCCTTCTTGGTAGGGAAGGCCTCTGTCCATCCTGAAAAGGTGTCTTCCGCCATCCGGAGGGCCTGGGTTAGCGCAACCAGTTCTGCCTTTTGGGCCGATGTACCGGGTGGCAGCGGCGAGGCCCAAATTACCTCTGATTCGGTGGTGATGGCTGCTCTGGCCCTCCGTTCTCCTTCTTGGAGGAAGCTGCTCCCATTCGTGAACCAGATGAAATCTGTCCAGATGCCAGCTGAACCTTTCTCTCGGTGGTCCATTCCCGGTGTCCATCAAGAAGGTTACTGGCTGCCCCCCGATCTTGAGAGTTATCCTAGGCTCAGGGGGGGGGGGGGCTCCTGGCCTTGACTTCCCTAATCCTCCAGATTAAGGAGGTCCGTGGCCCTTGGCTTAATTCTCCGAGACCCTTGAGGTTTCCTTGGGCAGTCATGAGCCCAATGTCCCTTCTCTTTGCAGTAAGCACACTGGTCTTTGTCAAGCGGTATCCTTCTTTGATCTCCCATCCTAACTCCCTCTCTGCCCTGTCCCTGAAATATTACAGCGGCCAGGACTTTACTTATTTCTCTATGATGTTTCCTATCCCTTTATCCTGTTTCTGCCATATCCTCTCCTCCCGCTCTTCGGGAGTTTCTCTATGATCTTCTCTCTTTATCCTTTCCAGGTTCCTCTAACTTCCTCTCACCTCTTCTCACTTGCCTTTTCTGTGATCTACTCTCTTCCACCTTACATTCCCTTCTTTTCTTTTGCTTTCTTCTCTATGACCTCTTCTGTTTATCCATTCCACGTCCCTCCATTTTCTACTCCCATCTTCTCTCTTGCTCTCTTCTCTATTGTCTTTTCTTTAACCTTTCCACGTCCATCCACATTGCTCTCCCCTCTTTTATTAAACATTTTCTCTGCTTCTTTCAATAAATCTAACAAACTGAATGAATGCAATCCCTCTAGTCTCTGTAATTTGGCCCTTATATCTGGACTTGACTGATAGATGAAAGACAAGATGACGCCTGGCGCCTGTCCTGGATCTTCTGGATCATACGGGGTATACATCCTATAGGCTTCTCTGAGTCTTTCTAAGAATGCTGCCGGTGTCTCATCCTTTCCCTGAATCACATTTCTAACCTGAGCCAAATTGGTAGGGCGTCTAGTAGCCCCCCGGAGACCCGCTAAGAGCAACTGGCGATAGAGACGTAGGTTCTCCCTACCTTCTGGGGTCATGAAGTCCCAGTTCGGGCGGGTGAGGGGAAAGGCTGCATATTAGGCAATTGGGTGGGTCTTCCATCGTCTCCAGGAACCTGCTTCCGAGCCTCCAAGAAGACTCGCTGCTTCTCCTCCACAGTCAGGAGGGTCTGCAATAACTGCTGACAATCCTCCCACGTAGGCTGGTGGGTCATTAAAATGGACTCAATCAGGTTAGTCAAGGCAACAGGGTCCTTAGAGAAAGGAGGATTATGCTGCTTCCAGTTGTAAAGATCAGAGGCCGAAAATGGCCAGTATTGGAGCTGGTGATTGGGGCCCTCCCAGAGGGGGAAGGCCCTGGATTCTTTAGCTGGTTCTTTGCGCTTTCCTCGGAGGCGACCGGCAATTGGGGAGGGAGCCGGAGAGGAGCGAGTCGGAGTGGAGGGAGCCGGAGAGGAGGGAGCCGCCAGCAGTTCTGGTGCCGCTGCGGGGGCCGCCGGGGGTTCTGGCGCCGCTGAGGGGGCCGCCTGTTCCCCTGTTCCCCGATTCCCCGGGTATGGCGGTGGGTCCTCTGTCAGGAAGTCAATAAGAGGTGTATTGGGGTCAGGGGGAAGGACAGGGGTCTTAGGGGGATCCTTTCGTGGGAGAACAGGGTAAAGGGAGGAGGCAAGCGTGAGGCTCAAGGGGGTGGTGACAGTCTGTCCCATGGCTGTTTCTAGGAAGAGAACGGTTAAACAGAAAACGAAAAAAACGACAGACAAACACAAATAAAGCTAACACGCGCTGCATGGCTTCGGTTCCAAACCGAAAGCAAAAACTCAGAAGGAAAGTGCGAGGGTCCGGACCCCTCGTCTCCTACCAACACCACGTATCCCTCGGATACGTGAGTGGCCCTGAAAAACCGTGCCCCTGAGGGGACTTCAGACACCCGTGGAACATCTTCCAGGGTGCTGGTGGGCGAAGTCAGAGCTCGTCAGCTCCTTCAGCCCCACCGCCACAGACAGATTACCAGATGCACACAGACAGACGAACAACACTCAGACAAGACAGGGAAGACATATACCGAGGCCGGCCGGCTTACCTCCTGATGGTGGGTCGGTGGTCCCAGGGAGGGGTCTCTAATCTCGGTGGGACCTCCAATGAAAGACCCCCGGAGGAGATCTTCCCTCAGGAGAGACCCCAAGTCCAAGGAACACACCGAAACCACGGATCAGATGCAAACAGCAAGAGGGTTTATTCAGATACACAGGTACCCGGGGCGACCAAGTCTCTCGGAGGACTTGCGCACCCTCCTTGGGTAAAGGGGACTTTTTATAGGATCCCAGGGGCAGAGGCACGGTTACAGAAGCGAGAAGCATAGTTACAGGGTTCCCATTGGTTGATTCAAAGAAGGCCAGGGTGAACTTGGGGACATATTTTTAATTTTCGGAAATTTGATGTGTGTGGCTGACTTGGCCTTGGGGGTGCTTTCCCAGCCCAACTGTTTATTCCCCAAGGCCAAGTGGCCAATCAGAGATATCTTATTTTGACTCAATGGTTACTTTCCCAGGGCGGGTGTTTCCTTGGTCCCAGGCTTTTGCACCTGGCTGATTACGGTTTATGCCAAGTGGTTTATCTAAACGTACATTTTGCAGTTAGGCCAAGGACGCCCTGTTTTTCTGGTACTTGCCTCGCAGAATGGTGTTTCTTATGCTAAGTAAAAGCCTGCTATAAGCGGGGTCTTTCAACATATAGGCAGAGGGCCTAGGTCAGTCCCATGCAGGCTCCCTGGTTGATGGTTCATTTTCTGTGAGCCCTTATGAGCCCAGGTTAGATGATTTTGTGAGGGTTTCTTTTTTCTTTTTTTTTTTGGGGTGTGTGTGTGTGTGTGTGTGTGTGTGTGTGTGTGTGTGTAGTGTCCTTGACCCCTTTGCCTCCTATTCTGCAGGATTCCCTGAGCTCTGCCTACTGTTTGGCTGTAGGTCGGCATCTGTTTCCGTCAGTTGCTGGACAATATCTCTCTGATGACAACTGGGCTAGGCACCAATCTGTGAGTACAGCAGAATATTGCTAGGCATCATTACATTGACATCTGTTTCCCACCAGTCATGTTTGGTTCTATGCTAAGCTTCTGGGTCATCCAGTCCGTGGGTTCTAGAGCTCTAGGCAGTGTTAGTTATAGGCTTACTCTCCTGGCATGGGTTTTAGGTTAGACCAGTGTTTGGTTGGCCACTCCCCCAATTTCTAGACCACCCTAACTCCAGCCTCATCATAGTCAGGACAGACCGTAAGCTGAAGATTATGTGGCTGAGTAGGTTTCCCACTCCCTCTACTGAAAGTCTTGCCTGATCACAGAGATGGCCAATTCAGGCTATGTATCCACTCTTTCTAGGAGTCTTAACTGGGGTTGTCCTTGTAGACTCCTGAGAAATTCCCTTGTGCCGTGTTTTTACCTGACCCTGAAATGCCCCCCCCCCGCTTTTCTAGCAGTCTTTTTCAGTACTCTTCCCCCCATACCCCCACAATCTGATCGCTCATGTTCCTACTCCCACCTGCCCACAGTCCACTCACAAAATCTCTACTATTTCCCCTTCCCAAGGAGAGACCCAGAAAGACAAACATGGTACACACTCACTTATAAGTGCGTATTAGCTGTAAAATAAAGGATAGCTATGCTACAATCCACAGGCCCAGAGAGACTAGGTAAAAAAACATTTTGATATAACATTTTCTATGAGGATCAGACTCTGAGATCTGGCCACTCCTGAGCAGTTACTGGCTAAACAACCTATGTATATGAAGCCTGAAATAAACAATAAAAATTATATACAACAAAATGACATTAAGAAACTTGATTATTTACACTAGCATTTTTATCCTGAAGCAGATCTATACAGGAAGACAAATGTGTATCAGAGTGATAAACTGGATAAACAAGGCACAAAGAAATAAGACTGCTGAAACTTTGCCAAGCCAAGGTGGAACACTCCTTCAAAATTCCTGCTTCACAGAAAAGCCTGCCAGATATTCTAGGCCTGTAGGCTGAAAATAGTTGCCCCAAATATTGCAGAGGAACCTTGGGTGAATGTCAAGGCAGCCAGCTGTTTCTGTTATTTATTATTTTGGAAGTTGCTTGCTCAGCATTTCTTTTTTTAAAATTTTATAATTAATTTAATTTTACATATTGGCCACAGATTCCCCTGTCCTCCCTCCTCCCACTCCCCCCCCCCCAGAATTCCCCCCATACATCCCCCATTCCCACCTCCTCCAAGGCAAGGTCTCCCCTGGGGAGTCAGCCCAGCCTGGGAGATTCAGTTGAGGCAGGTCCAGTCCCCTCCTCCCTACACCAAGGCTGAGTAAAGTGTCTCAACATAGGCCTTAGATTCCAAAAAGCCAGCTCATGCACCAAGGACAGGTCCCAGGCCCACTGCCTGGGGGCCTCCTAAACAGTTCAAGCTAATCAACTGTCTCAATTATCCAGAGGGCCTGGTCCAGTTCCATGGGGGCTCATCAGCTATTGGTTCACAGTTTATGTGTTTCCACTAGTTTGGCTATTTGTTCCTGTGCTTTTTCCAATCATAGTCTCAATATCTCTTGCTCATTTAATCCCTCCTCTCTCTCGTAGATTGTACTCCTGGAGCTCCACCTGGAGTTTGGCCATGGATCTCTGCATCTGCTTCCATCAGTCACTGGATGAGAGTTCATCATCACAGAGTTTTCAGCCACCTGATCACCAGAGTAAGTCAGCTCAGGCACTCTCTCGACCATTGCCAGTAGTCTATAGTGGAGGTATCTTGGTGGATTTCTGGGGACCTTTCTAGCACTCTGATTCTTCCTATTCCCATGGGGTCTTCATTTATTGTGGTATGTCTTTCCTTGTTCTCTCACTCTGTTCCTGATCCAGCTGGGACTTCCCGCTCCCCTAAGCTCTCTTTCCCCTGACCCTTGCCCCCCATTACCCCCCTTACCCACAGTTTTCTCATGTAGATCTCATCCATTTCTCTGTCGTTGGGCGATCCCAGTGTCTTTCTTAGGGTCCTCTTTACTAGATAGTGCCCTGGAGTTGTGAGTTGCAGTCTGGTTATCCTTTGCTTTACATCTAGTATCCACTTATGAGTGAGTACATACCATGTTTGTCTTTCTGAGTCTGGGTTACCTCTTGAAGCTGAGAAGCTTTTGTAGGGCAAAGGACATGGTCAACAAGACAAAACGACAGCCTACATAATGAGAAAAGATCTTCACCAACCCCACATCTGACAGAGGACTGATATCCAAAACATATAAAGAACTCAAGAAATTAGACATCAAAATACCCAACAGTCTAATTTAAATATGGGCTATAGAGCTAAACAGAGAATTCTCAACAGAAGAATCCCAAATGGCTGAAAGACATTTAAGAAATTGCTCAACACCCCTAATCATCAGGGAAATGCAAATCAAAATGACTCTGAGATACCATCTTACACCCTTCAGAATGGCTAAGATCAAAAACACTGAAGACAGCTTATGTTGGAGAGGATGTGGAGAAAGGGAGCACTCCTCCACTGTTGGTGGGAATGCAAACTTGTACAACCACTTTGGAAATCAATATGGTGCTTTCTTAGAAAATTGGGAATCAACCTCCCTCAGGGCCCAGCTATACCACTCTTGGGCATATAACCAAGAATGCTCAAACATACCACAAGGAAACATGCTCAACTATATTCATAGCAGCATTATTTGTAGTAGCCAGAACCTGGAAACAACCTAGATGCCCTTCAAGTGAAGAATGCTCAGCACTTCTTGTTTACTCTGGTAGTATTATATCCTTCTCAGGTCGTTGATGGGGTTGAAAACAGATAGTTACATTTGTCCTTAGTCATCATAGAAAGTATATTAGGTACAAAACTTTGAACTCACCAAGATAAGATAGATATTAGAGTATTTTCTCTAAATTTGAAAAATACAAATGGATTGGACATTGTGAATGTATTCCTTACTTGGCAATTGTTCTTATTGTACATAGTTTTGCATTGTTTGAGTTAAAACCTTTCATTTTATTTAGACAAAAAGGGGGAAATTTTGCAGAATTTTCTGTATTTATTGGCCAATCTATTGTGCCAATAAAGCAACTTTGAATTAAAGGACAGAGTCAGCAATTGGCTGACCTGGATTAGCCAAAAACTTCTTGGAGGACTTAGATGGGAACAAGAGGGAATAGGGAGTTAGGAGGAGGAGTTCCATATATTTTCTGCTGATGGTGGTTTGGAAAAAGCCAATTTCTCCACTTACCTTGGGTTTTTCAGGTCTTTATCTCAATTTATGACTTCCAAGTTTTTATTATACCAGAAAAAAATAGATAATCAATACATCTGGAAGCCACACATATTAATAATGAAAACAAGAAAGAAAAAAATCTTTATTTAATGTAGTCATGCCCCACTAAGCTGTCTTAGGATCTTCTTTTCTTGACATAGAATCAGGGTTTAAAAAGAAAGCAAGACACAAGTACACATGTAGGTAGAGAGACAGTATATACTACATACACACAGAGTCACACATTAAAAATAGACGAAAAAATATCTCACAGCTTACTGATACACATTATTTGACTATTCTGAAAGTTAGACTTTTATATATATATATATATATATATATATATATATATATATATATATATATAGTTTTGAAAATATAATCACATAATTTTTTTCCCCATTCTTCCTTCTAAATCCTCCCATGTACTTCTACTTGCTTTCTGTTAAATTGATTGTCTCTTTTTATTGGGATTAAATTGCTAACCACCCACAGAATCAGCTTAATGATCAAAGGAATTTATTTGGCGATTAACACAACCATGGAAGATTTATCATAGGCTTCAGCACCTGAGCTATGTCCCACACTGAATGGCTTGGTCCAAGATCCCAGCATCCAAACCTGAGGTAGTCAAGAGAGAGCTGGATCCATGCATCCCAGGTCTTAAGGGTCTCCGGTGGCAACGTCCCAAGGGCAGGTACCTCAAGGTCAGTTGCAGTTATAACAGCTACAGCTGCCTCACTAGGGCTGATGCTTTAGGGGACGTCTCAGACAGCCACCCACTTCGTCTCTCTCTTTTGTCTAAATAAGAAAGTTCTAACCTAGCATAAAATTATATATAATAGGAATGATTATCAAGGAGAAATAAAGAATAATGACACAAACAAATGAAAATACAACCAACAAGAGTAACATCAAATGAGAGACATATATTAAAATCAAGAGATGTCCAGAACACAGGTAAATAGCATGTTGTAGAGATTATTCCAAAAACTTTCCTATCCTGAAGAATCTGAGTCTAGTACATAGTATGTTCTAGCTAAGATCTGAGAAGATTGTAACTGTAACTGTTAGTCTTCAACTCCATCAAAGACTTGAGAAGTGTAGCTAGAGTTTTCCTGCCTGGCCCACAGTCAGGACAAATCTCTCTCACCTGCCAGTCCCATAGCTGCTCAGACCCAACCAATTAAACACAGAGACTTATATTGGTTACAAACTGTATGGCCATGGCAGGCTTCTTGCTAACTGTTCTTACAGCTTAAATTAATCCATTTCTATAAATCTATACCTTGCCACATGGCTCGTGGCTTACCGGCATCTTTACATGCTGTTTGTCATGGTGGTGGCTGGCAGTGTCCTTCTGTCTCAGTCTTCCACTTCCCAGCTTTATTCTCCTCCTTGTCCCGCCTACACTTCCTCCTGCCTGACTACTGGCCAATCAGTGTTTTATTTACCAACCAATCAGCAACACACTTGACATACAGACCATCCCACAGCAGAGAAGGGATATAATACCTGAGAAAATGGGAGAAGCATGCAAGCAACTTTTGGGAATCTTGTGAGAGTAGACTGAGACAGCTGACAGCCGGGTCAGTCACCTAAAGTTTTTCAGCATCTCTGTTGCATCAAATTTGGCTACAGGCCTAGAACATCTGACAGACCACTTTCAGAAGCAGGAGTTTTGAAAGACCATCTTACCCTATCTTGGCAGAGTTCAATAGTCGCTTTTCCTTATGTCCTGCTCGTCCAGAAGGGACAGTATTTGTACTGCCTTTAGTCGAGGTAAGGGCAGGTCTTTACCCAGCAGGCCATTATGTGCCAGAAAAAAGACAAACTTCCAAACAGTGTCTTAAAAGACCAACATTCTCTCAGGATCAGATTGGTGCTGCCAGGAGCAATCATGTCTCATGTCAATAGAATTATATGTTATTTAAATGCCATAGTCTTTAAGTCTATGAAGTATTTGAAGATTACCTATCCATCTGACCTATTTATTTGTAAATATGCAGAACCTAACAAACATAACTATAAAGATGAGAAGCATAGATGACTATAATCTGTAAGTCTTATCTACCTAAATAAACTAAGAACTAAGTCTTCATATGAACAAGGTAAACAGTCTGTAAACAAATGAACAGTAAAAGGACAATGACCTCAAAATTGTGACAATACACAAAATATCTTAAACAGAGGTAGAAATGTATAGTGTAATATGCAATATGACAATAATCTTAAGTATGTATCAATATATAAAATATCCTAAACAGAGGTAGAACATACATACAGTATGGCAAATATAAATTTACATATTTGTTAATATACAAAATATTCCAAACAAGTAGATATATATGTATTTTACAACAAATATAGTTCTATATCAATATATAAATTATCTTAACTATAGTAAAAATAGTTTGCATTTGTATCAATATACAAGAATCCATAACAGTGCAAATTAAGGCTGATATTTTACTAAATTAGTTTAGTAGTGTATGCAATAGTCTACCTTAATATCCTGTTTCTATCCAGTCTCTTTTTTTTTCTTAAGGAGAACTTGGTCTTGTGTGTCCTGAGCTGATATTTTTCCTTTTAGTATGTGTGTGCTCTTTCAATGACATTTTTATTAGAAATTTTAAATATTATAATAAAGTGCATATATATGTTTATATGAATTTGCTATTTTTCTACCAGTTATTTACTCTGAAGCAGGGACCTGGTGAAAGGTGAAGAGTGTAGCCACAGTACTGAGAGACAGAAAACCCTAAACTCACATAAGCTATTTCCCAGACAACCTGGAAAAGCACAACAGACCTGTATGCAAATCCAAGTGAGTGTCAGGGGCAAGAGTCTATCTAGGTCAGAAAAAAAAATGAAACACTGTGGATGACATTATGAAGTTGATAGACATGGGCAAATAAGTTCATTTCCAAATAATTAATTAATGAGATAAAATGTATCAAAGATGATAGGATAGGGGAAAACTATGTTTTGTTTCCTCCTTGGCTTTATTTTAGTATTTCTTATTGTATTTTTGTTTGTTTTGATTTTCATGATTTTATTTCTTATTTATTGAGAGAGAAAAAACATGGAGTTGGAAGAATAGGAAAGTGGGGAGGATCGAAGAGAAGCTGGGTGAGGGGAAAGAATATGATCAAAAATGTATTTTATGAGAAAATACTTTTAAAGAAAATAATCTTCATACAAATTATAGGAAAATGAGGGTGAGGAGGATATAAAAGTGCTTGATAATGTTTTGATGTTCTGCTTTTTATTATTTTTTTAAATAGGAAAATGGGGGAAGATGATAGAAAAACCAAAGGAAAGTGGAGGCCTCTAATTCTATAAGGGAGAAGCTCAACTCCCAAGGCAGGTTTCTCACATGAAAGAATGTGGATCTCTTTCTTGTTTCAGAATATCCTTCAAGGCTCACTGAAATGCAGAATTCTCAGACTTGCCTGTGGAAGTTAGAATTAGAAGTTCTGGGACTATAGATGATGAACTGGCTTTTAGCAATAGTCTTTTGGTATGTCTTTATAGACACTAGTGTTTGGAAACCAGTCCTTGAAGTAAGAGTGTTAGAGGGTAGTCTTTCTCGCTCCTTGAAAGACTATATGATAGGAAGTGGGTTGTTAATTCAGCTAAGGAGGAACCCCAGGGATGTATTTGAAGTTATTGAAATACTGCAGTGTAAGGAGTTTGATGTGAGCTCCAGACTGGCTCATGGGCTTAATTTATTTTGCCCATGAGGAGAAAATGAAAAATCACTAATTGGAACACTTGTGGTATTTCTTTGATTCTGACTAAAGTGACAGCATGATCTTCAACAAGAAGAGAAAAATGGTCAAAGGAATTGTTGTGGTCTCCTTAAACACTGATGGAATAAACTAATAGCATTCACAAAAGGGATGTCACACAGGACTCTGATGAATAAAAATGATTATCTGTCTTCAGAGCAGCCAACCAAAGGAAAAAGCAGAGTCACCATCAATAACCTCATTCCGTCAGTCTCTTCTTCCAGCAGCCCCAGAGATCTGGCTCCCTGGCATTCCCCTACCCTGCTTCTTCTTTAGTGCGCTATTCCCAGTCTGTACCTCTCTTTCTTCCTTTTAACTTCCAACAAACTCACAGTCTGATTTTTAAACATTAGAGAATAAAAATGAAGAAGAAAGAAATAATTGAAAACTTGGAGAAAAATAATCCCCTTGAATAGCTGTTCTTCCCAAATGAAACTAGATGAAAAAGTAGTTAGGATTGCTTTTGAATTCAGATATATGATTTTCTGATAAAGAAAATTCACCACTCAAGGCAACAATATAAATAACTACATTTGAAGATGAGCAAGTATTCAAATCAGCATTTCTTTGAAAAGCATCAGCAATTAGCCAATAAACATACACAAAACCTACCCATCCTGAGATGACACTTCATAGAAACCCTAATGTCAGCCTCAGAGAAATGCAAAAGCAAAAGGTAGTGAAGGTGTGTGGAAGTCAAACTCTCATATGCTGACCAAGCGAGGATACAGTGGCATTGCTCTTTTCAAAATTGAGTTTTTCAGATAAACATGGATTTATCACACAAACTAACAATTTCTCTTCTAAGTGTAGATCCATGCTGCGTGAGGAAAACATATTCACAAAGAAAAGTTTACACAGATGCTTATAGCAGTAGTTGTCTTAATTGTAAAAGGTGGAAAATATGTAACTGCTATTAAACCAATACATTCAATAAAATGTAGTATGCTCATATGACAGAATGTTATTCAGCCTTAAGAAGGAATGAAATCACAAAGAATGCCAAAACACAAATGATCATCTTTGTCAAATTAAAGAAGCAAGTAATAAAGGCCATGTTCCACTTTTATTAAATATCCCAAAAAGGGAAATCTGAGGGAGATTGAAAAAGTTAATTGTTGTTTACTTTTGGTTTTAAGGGAGTAAAAACAATAGTAAATAATGGGTATAGTGTTCCCTTTTGAAATGGTACAAGTTACTGCAAACGAACTAAGAGTTATTTTTATTTCTATCTTACTTTATTAATTACTTCCTGAAGCACAACTTTATCACATACAAATTTATGTTGGCAATGGTTTGTTTACATATTAGTCATTCCGTGTTTGCATATAATTGCCTCCTTGCTAGTTGGATTCTTGTTAGTATAAGATGTAAGATAGACTAAATAATTTATTTTAAAAAACTCTTTTGGCTGCAGAGGCTGGTACATCCAAGACTGAAAAGCCACATTTAGTGATAATTTCTTGCTGTATCATGACATGGCAGAGAACCTCATATAACAGAACATAGCATAAATTCACTTAATAATCTGGGAACTGCATGACTTAAACACCTTCCACTCAGCCCCACCTTTTAGAACTACTGTATTGGCAACTAATTCTCAGTCTGAGTTTTGGAAGGCACGTCCACTCTTCATCTCACACTTCTGCTTCAATTTAAGCAGGTAGCCAGCCTTTCTTCTTTCTTATCCAAGGAGAAGTTAGTGTCAGAGAAGAAATTAGAGAAAAATGCACTTTTCTGTGGTCTTCATCATTGTGAGCTCCTGGAGGAGACCAATAGATGGAAGCATTGGTAGAAGTAGCAAAAACTTTGAAGGAAGAGACATGTGGCCTTACTAGGAAGGAGAGATTTGCCCATCTAGTAGGTTCTATGATCTCATAACAATTAGACAATGCTCCAGAAATGAATAATTCTGCCAGGAGGAATTGATTTATGGCAAGGCTAAGAAGGCTAAACTTTAGCTTTATTTTCCATTTTTAGTCCCCAAGTATCAAACAGAATAATCAAACTTCAAGAACCATGTGTGTCAGAATCTAGAAACTGAATGACAACCAACTTGAACCAAATGCTTTTCTATTTAGGGTTGTGCTGTTCTGTATGTGCTTTATAAAACTCTTGAGGAAACACAGAGAATTTCCTATAAGATTTAAAGCACATTTTCTGGAAACTTTGCATGAAAGTTCAGTATAATATTAGCTTGATTTAAAGCATTATAAAATATAATCGTTTGACATTACCAATAGTATACAAATGCCAAAAACTGCCTTCTTGAGTCTGCACTAGGTAACATTAAAAAATAAGATAGACACTTTGCTCTCAAAATTTCACATTATAAAAGAATGACAAAAGTATTTATGATGCTGTATGGTATTACAAGAGCCTGTAATAACCATAATAATTAGGTAGGGCTCCATCACAAAAGAGAACTCACAGGTACCAAAAAGATGATGATTACAGATGGAAGCCTCCTTGAAGATAAAAGACACAATATAGTGACAGCATTAAAGTAGCTTATAAATAACTGCTAAGGATGCCTCACAACAGGGAATGCAGAAAAAACTAGTGTCAGCTTAAATTGCAGGCCTGGATAAGATGTTCTCTCTCAAACCCAGGCAGCTCAAAATGGAATTGTGAGTATGGTTTTTATCCCATGCTGCTCATGAAAATACATCCTTGCAATGTGCATTAGTCAGGATTTTCTAAGGAGCACAACCAATAGAATATATATATATATATATATATATATATATATATATATATATATATATATATATATTCTAATATATGTTTATTACATTAGCTTTTATGATACTGTATAGTTAAATCCAACAATGGTTGTATTCACACTGGAGAAGATAAGATCCTCACACCTGTTCAGCCCAAAAGTTTGGATGCCTTAGCAGTCCTAATATTTCACTGAGGCCCTGAAGGATTCCTGTGGAACCACTGATCTTCATTCATGTTGGATGCCCAAAGACACTGAGTGCTGGTGTGAGGAGAGGGATGCAGAAGCTGCAGCAGAAAGAACAATAAAATGACCAGTGAGAAGCAAAGTCAATGAGCCAAAATGCCAAGCTTTCCCTTCAGTCCCCCCAAATAAATTGGCAGAATGAACATCCATATATAGAGTGGGTCTTCCCACTTCAAATAATCTATTCAATAAAAGCTTTCATGGGCACATTCTTTGCCATATTTCTCGTTTGTTTCTATTGTGCAGCCACATTGGCAACGAAGGTTATCACATTGTATAGGGGCCCAAAGGGCAATGATCTTCCCTGAGAACAGGCACATGTCATCTCATCATTATCATAAGCAATGCTGGGCAGCTGATGCAAATTACTTTCAAAGTTCTCAGCTGCACAGATACAAGCAATGTTATTAATATCACATTTCATGTCTGTAACATGAATTTCTAAACAGTCTTATTAAATAAAATACCCAGGAGCCAGGTATTGGGGTGAATTCTGAAAGATTAGAGAAGCAGATTAAGCCACAGCTAAACTCACCTCGCGAACTTTTCTCAGCTGATCCTGTTTCCTCAAAATGGAAGCCTCTGAGTCCTCATCTGAATAGAATCTCAGCTGAACTACTGTTAAAAGCTTAATAGCTAAAAAGCCTGAAAAGCCTCTAGTTCTTGGTCCTCACGCCTTATATACCTTTCTGCTTCCTGCCATCACTTCCTGGGATTAAAGGCATATGTCATTCCCAAGCAAGACATGAGATCTCAAGTCCTGGTATTAATGGTGTGTATCACCGTGCCTGGCTGTTTCCAGTGTGGCCTTGAACTCACAGAGATCCAGATGGATCTCTGCCTCCAGAATGCTAGGATTAAAGGTGTGTGCTACCACTGCCTAACCTCTATGCTTAGTATAGTGGCTGTTCTGTTCTCTGGCCCCCAGATAAGTTTACTGGGGTGCACAATGTATCAACCACATGTCTTCAGTGAAAGTCAGTGTTTTGCAACTATCTTTAGAAAATGTGTACCAATTCCTAGATTTCCAGCACAGTGTCATATTAAGAAACACTGTAGAATCATCCTAGAGGAAAGACATATAAATGCAGCTCTTGAGGTAGGTGAAGCTTCCATACTGAAAAAATAAAAAGTCTACCAACTCAGTCAAGACAGATAGCTCCAGTGAGGCTGTATGAGACAAGGGAGGTCAACAATTAGATTAAGGCTGAGGCCACTTACAGCTGACAGAGCTCCTTTTCAATCTTGTGATCAGAGGTTATCCTCAGATCTGTATGGAACTTATTTATTAATCTACTTCTTCCATATGCCTTCTAAGTATTCAGATTAACATCACCAAACCTATGGCTAACCTCTGGCTATCACCAAACCTTCATGATAGAATACTGTGCATTCCCTCTAAGGAAAATTCTAGAACTTCTAGTTCCTGTTACTGTCTTTGTGTCCAGAGCTCAGAAAGTGCTCTGAAGTTTGTTCTAAACATCCTCTTTCTTTGTTCTCCTTCAACTTTTCCCATTAATATTCCAAGAAGTTTTTACCTCTGCACACCTTGAAGGCTCCTTTTTTTTCCCAAGGCAACACAATTTTCTGTTCTGCCTTCCTATGCTTATTGCAGCATATTCCCCAGTTGGTTTTAATATATGGTAATTTATATACCAGATATGGTTTTCATTTTCATAATACATAAAATTCATGGATACAAAATTAATTTAGATCATGCATCTCCAATTTCTGTACCTAATGGGAAACTTAATATCTTGAATTTCCAATAAACTTTGTGTCATCTAGTAATTTTTCAGTTTCTTCTGTCTTTTGATTTAGTTACTTCAAGGTCTGCAGAATGGAAAGAGATGCATAAGAAATAGGCACACTGCATCTTATTGCCCTCTACCCATAGACACATATTTATATTTCAGAGCAAGGCTTGAAAGAAGGCAAGTTACACTGTGAAACTAACATTGATATATGTAATTTAGACTGGCAGTGATTTCTCTAATCTGGCTAATAAGTCTGGAATGTTGCCTTCAGTGACAGGTATCATGTCTTTAGTGTATTATTTTCTATTCAACAGCAAGATTTGTAAAAACATAGAGCAGCTGTATAAGGGTGACTATATTCCATTGTTTTTCATATTTTATCTTCAACAACTGTTGCGATGGTGACCACAAATGTTGTTTATTAAGCACACAGTGTCAGGTTATGTGACATCCTCATGCTGACTACCTCTAATAACCTAGTCAATGATAAACATCATTACTTCTATTTTATAGAAGGACAAAGGAATAAGGACATAGCCTGAAGGCCATGTTAACATAAAATTTAAAATGTGATTTTACACAACATCCTGGTGATTCAAGAGGTTGTATTCACCTGTCTTCATTGCTACTCTTCATTGTGATTATCTAGAAGTTTATATTTCTTTGTGGGTAGCTTCATTTGTGCAGTGGTGTCATCTATAAAAGGTGTTTTATTTTATTTTTTCCATTTTGGCTTCTATTCCCCCATTCTGAACTAAGAAGCAGAGTCCCATGTAGCTTGGCTGTTACTAACACAGCACTGTTCATACAAAGTTTACAAAATGCAGTTCACACGAAGCTCACCTTCACATATCACATTTCTGTTTATCATTTAAGATCAAAACCAATTTATAGAATTTGTAATACCTAATCATTCATTTATTACTACAATGCCAAGTTGGTTAACACATGGATATTGCTGAGTATTTCCTTGTAAACTTATGCCACATGAATCTTCAGCCTCCTCTCTTTCTAATCACTCAGTTTTAGAATATGCTCTGTTTTTCTTTGTGATACTTGGGCAAACTCAGTTTTTACAGTCCCAAAGAACTTTATACACAGGACCAAAATTCTCTGTTCTTTCATTTTTATCCATTCTTATATGGTTTCAGCTAATTTATAAATGATTTTCTGTCTTCATCTCTGTATTTCATAATCAAGAGTGCCTGACTTATCAGTAGGAATTGGTTTGCTCTCTCCCAAGCACTTCATCTACTCCCCTGATTTGTGGCATTCTATCTTCATCCTGCAGTCTCCTTTTTCTTGTCTAGTTAACATGAAGTTTCTCCAACTGCCAACTTCTACACTGTGATTTTCAGTACTTTCAAGCTGATGTACATTTACAGCCTCAGTATTCAAGATTATCCTTGTGCTGGTAAGTGACACAGGGAACAGCTATTTGTCAAAGGTCCTTAGTTGTATGTTGTTATGTTTTTTGTTTGTTTACTTGCTTATTTTGTTTTATCATAGTAAATTCAGAGTGTGAGTATTGTGTTTCTTCTTTATCTTTATAGATCTACAATTACAGTGACCATAACTTTATTTGTAATTTATTAGATATTTCTCTCAAACATTTTAAATGCTGCCTAAGTCACTTTTTAGAGCTTATGTTTCCTTCATATTTTCATTAAATGTGTTAATGTATTCACACCAATTTTTATACGCTGTATTTTCAGTGCTTTTATATATTCATTTTTGCCTGTGAAATCTTAGATTTAATCATTATTGGTATTATATTAACCTTATTATTCAAATTACTCACATCTAAAATGTATTTCTCTTTCATATATATAGTCCTATTTATTTTTCAGATCTTAGATTTTTGATTCTAAATGTAGATATTCAAAATTTGAAACTATCTCAATTAAATTGACATGAGCTTGTGTTTTCAAGACTAAATAGGCATTTTTATCTCTCCTCAAGCTCATCTTTGAGGTTGGAGGGTTCAGTTGAAAATCCTGCAGCAATGGTGAGATATTCTGTTCTAGGAATCTAGCCACAACCACAGTTTACTTCATCTATAAATTTAAAGCTTTCTCATTCTCTGTTTGTGCTCTGTTATATAAAATAATGGTCAGAATATTTAAGATTTGCTAGATCTTATAACAAATTCAAAATCTACTTCTTGTAAATGTGTAATTCTTTTTAGAGTGTACGATCTATGATATGGCATGCCTATTTTTAACTAAAAAATAGAAAAGTCAAATGACCCCTATTATTATAGAAATATTTTCTTTTGAGCCCCTACTTTTTGCATTTATTCTGTGAGTCAATATTAAATATTCTCACTGGTTATTGCCTCACTTTTAATCCCTAATATTTTATTTTGTTCCTTTTCTAATTTTAATAGCAGAACATATTTTGTTGAAAAAATAATCTCCAATACAATGTGTATTATTCATATGTTAAAAATTCCTTACTTATATATCTCATGGTTCTGCTGTTTCTACCATGGTATTGTTTTACATCCACCTTCGATGACATAATTAATAGAGCACATGCCTTCCCTGCCACAGTCAACTGTATCCTGGAACTGTGAACTAAAAACAAGCCTTTTCTCCTTGTGTCAGGATATTTTATCACTGCAACAGGAAGAAAAGGCACCTTCTTACTATCAAGTGATGAATCCTATTAGTCAAGGATCCTATGCTTATGATCTCATTTTGATCTTCACAGAGAACATCTCCAAATGCATCTCATTAGTGTTTCAATGTGAGTAAAGGAAGAAACACTCACTCAGTCTATAAAACACACTCATTTATTTTGTCAAACTATAAGTGACATGATGTATCTCTAACATCCAACTAGATCAAGTAGTTTCAATTTGTTGCACTGAATACCATTTTCTTTTCATTATTATTGAAATGGTTGGGTAGAATGTCTCCTGTCTTCAGCCTGGCTCTTGTATTATCTCCTTAAAGAATGGAGTAGGATGACAGTGAGTAATATTACAAATTGGTGGTACTTTTTACTAACAGGACTAACAAACTGCAATTGTTTGCCACCTGGGATTTGACAAAACAAACAGCATGTTTGACAGTTCAGTAGCAACATGATACCAGCCAAGAGCCTTTGCAGCTCTGAGAAGTGTCACAGCTAAAAGTTCTCAGAGGGCTTCTGGGTGTCACTTGAGAGCAAACCCTTACTGAGCAAGTCTGCAGAAAGCAGGTTACTTACATATAGGAACAGTAAAAGTGGCAATTCTCCCATATCTGACAGGCCTTGAAGGCCGCAAGTAGCTGCAGAAACAAACTCCCACTGTGGGATTTCGAGGCTTTGGCGGGAATGAGTCCCCATGCTCGAAGCTGTTGCAGAAATTCTAGAGCTGCTGGAGTGTAATTCCTGCTCAATCAGAAGTCTCAGATGCAGGGAGTCACCTATGAATCTTGAGTCTCTGTGGAGTTTTCCTATTCTTCCTCCTCTGTCTAGCATTCATCATTTCTTTTTACTGCAGTCCTGGAGTGTCCCGATTTATATAAATAAGATGAGATTTAGAACCAATCAGGGAAGGCTACCAAAGAATAATAAACTCTGTTATGGTCCCTACAACAATGTGTGGTTTGGTTGCACTGGTACTGTGCCTATCAATTGTTAGTGGAGGGTCTCTGACTGTCAGAGCACTTGATGCCCAAACTGGGCAGGAAGCTCTGTATATGGTGGGACACTCAATATGGGAGGCAGCTTCCAACATTCTCACTATACCCCAACAGAATTCCATAACTGTTGGCTTTTTTCTTCACTTTTATATAAAGCAGTACTTGTGCAATATAGTGCTAGTTGTTCTTAAGTATCTTAATGATCAAATTTATAAAGATATCTTTAAATCATCACTTAATATTGTTAGTGACTTCAGGTGCTCAATGTACTCCTTTAAAACTTGAAGAATTACCCCTCAGTGACATGCAAATCAGCTGGCAAGCAGACACTGGAACCTTTTATCTGTTAGCTCAAGAAGCAGAACTATTTGCTAAAAGATTATTAATTCTTATTTTGGTTATAAACACATAGATACACACCCAGCAAGCCTTAGTCTTTTTATTCTGCTCATGTGGCTTTTATCTTCTTTGGTAGATATTCTATTTGAAGATTTCTATTGTCTGTTCCAAGGTCCCAAAGGCATGTTCCTGTCTTAAGCAAGCAAACAAAAATCAACAAACATGACAAAAATAAACAGATGATGTCTTTTTATGGAAATAGAAAGAATCCAGATAAGTTGAAAGCACTGAAAAATAATTCTGAACACAAGTACTATTTTATTTAACATTTCAAAGGCATTATTTGCTTATATACGATAATGAAACACATTAGAAACATTTAAGATCATGTTTAATTGCATTGAAGTTATACCTCAGTAAATTAAAACAGGATATATATATATATATAAACAGAGATCACAAGACAATTGAAAAGCAAAAATACAGTAGAAATAAGTACTTGTATGAACTCTTTCTTTTGACAGATCTTGAGACAAAAAAATGCATCTGTAAACAAATAGGAAGAAACCGGCAAGGAAACAGAGTAAATGTCATGTATAGAAAGCATGAACAAAACAAGGTCATTTATTTATCTTGTTATCTTCTTTCTTATTACTTTTGAATCCTTCAGTAAGTAAAGTATAAATTCACAAAGTTTACCTCAAATGAAAATTATCACTGAAGCATACTGTTAGCCAAATTGAAAATGAAGTAGAAATACTTACAAAAGCACATATTTCTAGAAAGCCAACTGTTTCATATGTTAAATTTTTATATAATTTCTTTATATGAAATACTCTATAGGTATAAAAAGTGTGGAATTTAATAATGTTTATATCATAAAGCTGTCTTAACTGTGATAACAAAATCTGACCAAGATATTATAATATAAAAAAAGTCCTCCTTTTGTAAGACAAAAGTGAATATAGTTCCTAGTCATATGAAATCATCTGTTTTATCTCAGATACGACAATAAATTTTTTATGACATCATTCTGGTTATGTTCCATGCTAAGAAAATATGGCTCCCCAACTCCAAGTAGATGATAGCAAAGTCTGTTTTTACTCTATGTTCTGGACATGACTCCATTCTGAATCTGCTCTCTATTGACTGAATTCCAGGAGTGTTATAATGCTTGGAAATAATAGCAAGAAAATACTAAATAAAATGTGCAAGTCAAAAATGTTTTGTTCACATTCACAACTCTTGCACCTCCCAGGAAGCAATGAATTTTGCTGCTTTCTCTGCTACATTCAATGTATTTCCTTCTTCTTAAAGCAACCCATTCAGTCTGTGTAGTTTTCTTATTCAATCAATGCTTTAAAATATTGTGGTTTTTCTTTTCGATTTTTGTGTTACATCAAAATTAATAAGCAAAATTATAAATAAAAGATAATTGCATATCTTCCTTTGAATTCACATTAGAATAAATATAATAAATATGATTTACTTCTCAGGTACATTTAAAATAATTTCCAAATACTTCCCAGGTACATTTATAATAATCTCTCAAATATTGAAAAAAGTATAAAGTGTAAAAGAGTTGCTGATTTTTCCATATAGTTGAAAATAGAATGTAGGACAAACAGTTGTACAGCTATGTGCATGTAAGTTCTGGTTCTTACCTTTGTAATCCAAAACCACATTTACTCACTGTGGTGGTCTGAATAAAAATGATCTTGATAGGGTCATATATTTGAATGCTTAGTTGAAAGGAAGTAGTGCTATTTGAAAGAATTAAAAGGATTAGAAAGTATGGCCTGGTAAGAGGAAGTGTATCACTGGGGGGGGGGGGGTCTTTGAGGTTTCAAAATCCTATGCCAAGCTTGAGACTGTTTTCCCGCTGCCTATGGAACTGAATCTCATCTGCTTCTCCAGCACCATGTCTATCTGCGTGTAGCTGTGCTCCCAACATGGTATAGTGAAGTAACCTCTGAAACTGTAAGCAAGCCCCAATTAAATGCTTCCTATTGTATAAGAGGTGTTGTGGTCATGGTGTCTGTAAGACTGAGTAAGCCACTCCCTTTCCTTTTCAAAGAATTTTTGTCTTAAGTGGATTGATCTTTACAGTAGTGTGCTTATTTACACATCCGTTAGAAACTTAAGCATAGGAGACAGATATTTGTCATTTAAAAACAGCATTCACATACTTTCTGGCAGGAGACGGCTTATCTTCCCAGCACTCTTTGTGGTACCACTCAAAGAGAAATCTCACAAATCATTTTTCTCCTAGGTCATTTTCAAGTGGGTATAAGAATGCAGCCTTCCCCAGGGCTATCAAAATTTCAAATCCAAGGCTATAAAATTGAAAAATCTAAGGGTAATTTCAAATGTCAAAAAATGTGTTTTTATACATGATGGGGAGAGTCTGATTAGATTATGAGTTATTCTATTTGCTTCTAACTGCAAATTTTGTCATAGACAGGATACTAAACTCTGATTGATTAGTTTTCTGTTTGTTTTCCATACCATGAATTTAATATCTTTTCTTTTCTCTTCTTTTCTTTTCTTTTTATGTACACGAAATCACTTGACAGCAAGAGACACTAGTTTTATACCCCAAGACTATACATTTGGCTAAAATATTCTACTGGACTGTTTTAACTCAGTCTTACATAAACTGGAAATTTTCAACATATAAGGCAATGAACATTGTAGAACAGCTTAATTCCACCTTCTAAGTCCCCCAATTCACACACTGGTATGCTGATGGAAGCTCCCATTGTAGAGTGTCACTTTATATGTATATTTCATTACCAATATTACAAAGAGAATGGTACCTTACAAAAATATAACCAAATATGTCTCATGTACCAAGAAAAGGATCTTTACTTCACCTAGGATAAAAAATCTTACAAACATATGCCCAGAAGGAATTTTACATTTTTCTTTGTTCATGAAACTCCCATGTCCCACTGGAAATGGATAAATTCTATCACTGTAAAAGTTTATACTGGGACAGATCATTGTAATGTGCCATACCAGTGACTGGAGATAAACTATCACTAATGAGAATTTTAAGCTTTGGGAAAGATCCTTGTGTGATGAATAACCAAAGGCAACTGTGTGAAAGAAAGTACAGTAAAAAGTTGGTATTCAGAAAGATGGACTATATCAGTCAATGGGAAAACATTTGCTATTTGCTTCTACTGGCAAATAGGAAAATAACTTTCCATAATCCATTTGCCGTCCTTAACTAAAACTATATGACTGCTACTGGCCAATGCCATGTAACATGTTGAATGTTGCTTCTAAGACAAGCCTGTTAAACCATGTAACATTCTGTGTGTTCCTGTCTCCTAACCGTGTTTTGCATGGTAAATAAAAAGCTGAAAGAAAAGAGAAAAAAAAAACAAACAGCATTCATTTTTCTTTTTTGGAAAATAGATTGGAAGAAGTTCATTTTCTGGCATTCATTAACATTATTAAACAAATATCTTTATCCTCATTTTCCCAATTGTCAGGCTGAATAGTACTTGGCCAGCAAAGCCTGCTGCCAAAAGTAATGAAACTCCTGGATAGAATGCTTACTAACTGTTGATAATAATAAGAAAACATGAGAATAATTAATATTCTACTAAACTCACAACACTGAGACACTGGTGAATGAGTGTGTAAAGAAACTTCAAACCTGAAATCATACAGTGTATCCATAAAAAGAATGATAAAACATATTACAAACTTGCTAAAAGTCCCAAAGTTTTATATAACTTTATCAGTGGTAAGTAGACAGACTGAAAGTGACATTTTCTAAACCTTTAGTAATAATAAAATAAAGACTTTTTTGCTTACAAAAGTATTGAATCATCTTTCTATATGATATAAAATATATTAAAATCATCATGTAAATGAGCTAAAATCATAGAGCTAAAGGCAAAAAGCACAAGTTATAAATGAACATTAGTTAAGGCATTAATTAAAAGATTACATATTCTGGTTTATCAACTTCTAAATTTTTTAACATTGGTAGTAGTTCACCTTTTCATTCTATAAAAATATTTTACTTTGAACAAGTTTTATTTTCATACTTAATGTTTCCTTCAAAAAGCGCCCCCTGCCGGGCGGTGGTGGCGCACGCCTTTAATCCCAGCACTCGGGAGGCAGAGCCAGGCGGATCTCTGTGAGTTCAAGGCCAGCCTGGGCTACCAAGTGAGTTCCAGGAAAGGCACAAAGCTACACAGAGAAACCCTGTCTCAAAAAACCAAAAAAAAAAAAAAAAAAAAAAAAAAGCGCCCCAAAGTATAAAAGTTTCATTTCTACCAGTATCTGAAATTCCTTCATTAAAAATTTGAAATGCTATTCATGGCAAGGTTTTAAGAACTTACCACTTCATTAACAACATGGTTTGTTCCATTGAATGGTAGCTCAGTGGTAGACATATTGGCTCACATGTGTGAGGCCCTGTATTCAAACCCTAGTACAACATAGAAAAACAAAGTCTTCAACAGCACTGTTTTTGACACTGAATTCCAACATAACATAGGGGATTTTCAAATACAATTTTCAAATCCAAGATGAAACTTTAATGAATATTTTTTACATGGTATAAAATTTAAAAATCTTTCTCTTTTTTGTGGCTCAGTAGACCTGAATCTCCAAATTGCATTTATCATTCAGTCTTTTCTAGACAAAGAAAATGTGTTGAATGAAGTGGCCATTGTAAAATGATAATCCAAACCTGCTGAGCCCACCCAGGAATGGTCAAACTAGTATTTGATTTCTTCCCAAATGGTTGACTATATACCTAGAGTTCAACTCACCAATGTATACCCATGGAGACAAAGGTAATAGAAACTTCTTAACCATGGCAGAACTAAGGAAAAGGCCTTTAGACTTCCCTTGGAATGTATAGTGCCCTATGTGGGTGCTTAATCCTCAATGGACAAGCTTTAAAGATATACAATCACCTGAAAAGGTCTACTTAGACTTCAGCTGGATGGAAGACTGGTTTAATATATGTAAGTTCTTACCTAAAGGGACATAGTAGAAATAGTAGAAGGGAATCTTCAGTCATATCTTAGAGATGAGCTAGAGGAGTCTACCTAAACTGCTAGTGCAGATTAATTTGCATTGGCAGAAGAGGTAGACATGAAAATTTCAGGAAATTCTACAAGCTATCAATACATAATGTATTGTTAAACCTAATGGTAAGAGATAGTAAATGTTCAAAGAGATCTCTGTGGTTGCAATAGGAGTGAAAAAGAGTGATATGTTAGAAAGTAAAGGGGAACAATGCTGGGTGAGCACAAATGCCTTAAAGAGGTACATGGTTGGGAAGACAGTATTTCCTCCCCTGCTGAGACCTGGAGGGAATAGTCAAAGAACACAATATCCTTAATTACACTGCTGATGCTGTTCCACATCGAATGTGAGAAAGGCTCCAGGGACTCATGTGTTTGAGTAATTGGTGCAGAGTTTTTTTTCACTGTTTGGGAGGCTGTGGAACTGTGGGAGGAAATGTATAGCCAAAATAAGTGGATTTGTGTGGGTGGGTAGGTCTTAGGAGTTACAGCACAGAACTACACACATCCCCATCTCTTTCTAGGGAGATATGAGTTGCTGCCACAGGCAAGAGTCAGTCTCCTGCCCTGAGTTCCTTGCCATGATGCACTGTATGCTCAAACTCTGACCCAAAATAAAGTGCTTCTTCCATTAAGTTTCTTCTAGTGATGTGTTTGGTCACAGTGACAAGAAAAGAAAATTATGAGCATAAAGTCAATAAAGGTATCACTTCAATTTCTACAAAATTTAAGAACAAATAGTCAAAATAACAGAGAGCAATGTTTTGAACTGTAAGTTTTTCAGCCTTGCATTATTTCTCAAACTTGAGAATTGCTGATTGAAGAAGAGGCCAGATTGCAAGGAAAGGGACAGTGAACCAACGAGATGGTTTCAAAACATGGGTTGGTTCCTCGTTTTTCCTCATTGAGGTATGAGGAACTTTACTAGGTAACTGTGCTCCTGGGAACTGAGAAATCAGACATTTCGACTAAGAGAATCCTAAACTTGTAATAAACGTAAATTTGAATATTACACTGTGATAAATATTCTAAAACTATTTTACTCTAAAACTCTTTTATTTGGAAGTATATTGACAGTTTTCTAGTCTCTGGGAATGACTGAGCAAACCAGTCTGTTTCTGCTCATGTGTGAGTCAGGAAACACCGAGATAAAGAAAAATGACCATGGTGTTTTTCGTTGTGCCAGCATCCAACTTGTTTCCTGGAGTGATGAACACACAGCTCCACTGATAATAGCCCAAGCCAAATTAACGATGGAGTCTGGGCAATTGATGTGAGTGCCCTTTCTAAAACATTGATTCTTGTGTACTTTCTTTTCACTTCCTTTAGAAAATGGTTAGCTGAAATATTTTTCAATGTTCTTAACTAACATGAGAGTATCTGATAGTTTTGTAGATACAAAAATGGGTAGAAAAAATAAACGAATTTTAAGTCAATCTCGGAGGAATGGAGAGGGCATTAGAATGCAGTGCTGCCCAACATGAAGCCAGCTCACAAATTTTAGTCTCTTTACTGTGAAAATTCTTCTCAGAAAGCAATTCACATCTATGTAATAGAATATTGTTCAACTGTGGACAACTACACATGCCTCAGTATTTTGTGCAATTGCAGAAAATACATAAAATATTGATAAAAACCCACAAGGTAAGGTACTGCTGAGGAACTATTGTTAAACATCTCAAAAATCTGTGTTCTTCAAGAGCCTGCTAAGTATTACAACATGAAGACACTATTGTTTATTTCTTCTGATACTTAGATTATATGTTATATTGTTATTTTTTAAGTAAAGAATTTCTTTAATGGGTATTTTAACCCAAATACTGTATTCATTTTTAAAATTTCTATTTTTCTATATGCTTTACATGAAAAATACAGCATTATTTTTAAAGAAGTCCTGTTGTTTTTTTTCTTTACAAGTTCTTACATACTGAAACATAAGAAAGAATAAAAAGAAAAACACATAAATTTTAGATGCAAGTGCATAGAGAAAGAGACATCTGATTTAGTTGAACATATTGAAGTCGACCATCTTGCCTGTTTACATCCAAATTCAAAATTCTGTAAGTCTAGATATCAAATCAAACTCCGGTAGGTTATTCAGTGATTTTTTTTTTTTTTTTTTTTTTTTTTGGTTTTTCGAGACAGGGTTTCTCTGTGTAGCTTTGCACCTTTCCTGGAACTCACTTGGTAGCCCAGGCTGGCCTCGAACTCACAGAGATCCGCCTGCCCCTGCCTCCTGAGTGCTGGGATTAAAGGTGTGTGCCACCACCGCCCGGCGTCAGTGATTTTCTTAATTGTTATTTTCCTATTGTTTTTTCCTTGTTTCCAATAGATCAAAAATAAGAGAATTAATTATTTTCTGTCTGTAATTACATCTTAATAAATTATTATGGAATATCTGCCAGTTGTACCTGAAGGAGTGGTAGGTCCAGCTTCCACTTGACTGATGTCAAATAGTAATTCAAACTGAGTACGTGAAGAACTTCTTTATTAAAAAAATGTTTAATACAATTTTTAAATCACATTCAGTATGTTATCAGGGAAGGAGAATTTCAGCACAAAATGAGGAGATGCAAATGTAAACATTTGACAGTGTGATGAACTCAACCTCACTGCTCCAGGGAAAGTGTCCTGGTCAGGTGGTGGGAGAGGCAGCAGGTGAGTGTTATGGGAAGGAGTAGACATCATGTCTCAGGAGCAGGCTCACTTTGAACACCTGCAGGTTTTTTTTTTTTGTAATATTACTGATACTTACCTGAAACATTTTAAAATAACACACAAAGAAGTTTATTCTGGTATTTTGCTTCCTGTAGTTTTATAAATATATCCAAGCTAAAAGAAAGCTATATGAATTTGTATCCAAATTTTTATTTTTTCAAAATTTTTTGATTTATAGTATGATAATTCAATCCAAGTATATGATACATAATGATCATATCAGGTTAGTAAGAAATTTATTGCCTGAAATGTATTTAAAATAATTTTTGTGTAAGACAGAGTAATTTATATACATTTCAGAATATAATGTGACTTTTGCTCATTTGGTTGGTTTCTGAGACAGGATCTCACAATACAGTTCTGCTCTAGATGGAACTCACAGTGATCTACTTATCCCTGCCTCTCAATTACTAGGATTAAAGGTATGTACCATTAGTCCCAGCTCAATATTATATTTTAACAATAATACCTATATGTAATAACCTAGTCAAGATAATTTGCATTTTATTTCCTTACTTATACTTTGGTGTAAATATATAGAGATCCTCTTTTCACACCCTTAAAATATGTACTATTTTTTATGATTAGTATTAATAACCCCTAAGTCCAAACAGTGCCTCCCATATGTGTATCCACAAAGGATGGACATACCAGTGGCCATTTCTGCAAAGGAAAGGGACTCTCACACCTTTAGCAGTCAACAGCTTCCTATAGCACTTCTTTAAGGAGAGGGCCTTAAGGGTCCCTCCCCTTTCCATACTAGCAGTTTTACTACCTTGAGCTTGTGTGGGTCTTGCACAGGTAATCACATAATCAGAGGTGCTATAAATTGATATACGTATCAACCATGTCAGGTCCAGTAGTTAGCATTTTAAAGCTCTCCTCTCTATCTACCAGCTCTTATATTTTTTCCATTCCATCTTCCTTGAAATTCCCTGGGCCATTGATGCGAAGTGATTGATATAGATGACCCATCCACAGCTGACCACTCAGTTATTTATACTCAGGACTTTGAAAAGTTGTGAATCTCTACTTTAAACACTACCGACTTAGAAGCCTCCCTGACCAAAGTTGAGAGCAACAGAAATCTATGAGTATGATCATAAATATTTAGGATAGAGTCAGGCAAAGTGACTGCTGGTCACCGACCTACCAGTGGTCACATTCTCAAAGAAAAGTGATTCTCCTTCTCTCAGCAACCGTCAATTAACCATAGCTACTTTGATAGGGCTGGATCTTGAAGGTCCTCATACTATCCATGCTGAAAATTTGATTGGCTTGAAATGGTACTTTTCCACATATGCACTCACAGAGACCAAGGCAGTAGATACAGGGTCTGCACCAGGTTCATTGCATATATATTATGGTTTCCAGTTTAATTTTTATGGGATTCCTGAGTGTGTAAACGTGTACCTCTCTGATTCTTGTGCCTTTTCTTGGGTCATTTTCCTTCTAATTGTTTGTTTTGTCTAATTTCAATGTGTTAGTTTTTGTTTCATCGTATCAATATCATATCATATCTTATTATATTATATTGTTATTATCCCTTAGATGCCTGTTTGTTTTTTAACAAGAGACAGAAAGCCTGTTGAATTGGAAAAGCCTGGTGAAATGGAACTTTGAGTAACAGAAGGAGGGAAAACCATAATCAAGACATTCTATGTGAGAAAAAATGTATTTTCTTTTTCATCTTACCTAATTAGAGTAGTTACTGTAAAAAGGATAATAAGAACTGTTAATGAAGATGCAGAAGAAAAGTTTCCTATATTGTTGGGATTGTAAGAAGTAAATTCACTATGGGAACAGAATAGAGACTCTAATAAGCACTATACTACCATGTGATCTAGCCAGCACACACTGGTATATGTGTTTGATAGCTTTCCATGACTATTACAGGTACCTGACATAATCAGCTTATAATTGAAAATTTTGGATCACAGTCTTAGAATTTTTTTTAGTCCAAAATTGATTAACTTAATTGCATTTTAGTCTCTTTGAAGGCAATCTATCATGGCAGAAGGGTACAGCCAAATGAAATTATAGCCTTAGGGCCAGGAGCAGAAAGGTTAAAGGGAGAAACAAGGCTTCTACAGTTCACATGGAAGGCAGGTTCCAGTGGCTCAAAGCCTCCTACATAGGGGCACTATTTAAAAGCTCTCCTGCATGTGAGTACTAACAGTCCAAGTAAAGGGACACTCAGACTTTTGTGGAATATTGAAAATCCAAGCCAAACCAAAGAAGGGGGTCTATCAGAAGGGAAAGTTACCAGCTTACCAGAGAAATGCCCACAATTTCATGTTTATAAAAGCATTATTCACAGTATGTTTTATATTGAACCAACTTAGATCCTCATTAGTCAGTTTGTAGCTGCTCTTTCCATGTTGCTATTTTATATATGATAAAAGTAATTGTTTTACAGTAAATTTGAGTAGTCGTCTTTAAAATGTAAGGTATGCTTTTTAGTGGGTTTTAAACAATTATGATGTGTTAAGACATTAAAGTTCTGCAGTGAATTGGTGAAATTATGACTATATCTATTGGTTCAAAGTGAGTTTTAAATACATAACATGCTCCAGCATTTTTCTCAAACAATTCAGTGCTTTCATATTACTAATTTTCTAAGTCCTGCAGATGTACCAGCACATTGATTTTTATGTAAATGATAAAACAGATGTATGATACTGCTTAATGATAAAGTTTACAACCAGTTATCAATCACTCAACTCCTAGGTGAAGAAGGGATGTCACACTGTCTTCTGGGTTTATTACCCACCTGTAGGGTAAGTGGATCAGCTAAATGCTTTTCAGGCCTTCCAGGGAGTAAAAAATCTTAAATTAAAAAAAAAAAGTTGTTATTCAATCAAATAGAGAAAAATTTACTTAGATAACCATCTGCTAGAATTTCAGTGGTTCAATTTGCATAATCATTTGCTTATCAATGAACACAAGAAGGTTTTACAGGTATATAAAAACCATTACAGTCTTTCAATGACTAGTTAGAGATTGCCAGAGAAAGTTCTTATTGTATTTCTTATTGCTTTCTTAGGTAATGGCTCAACATAACACAAAATGTAAAAGCCATTTTATACCAGAGACTTCCTAGAGTTGAGAACAACACCAATCAATGAGTTTCTTGGAAGGAAAAATTTCCAACCCTAAATGTAATCCCTTCATACAGACAGTTTTCTTTTCACATTGTTGCAGATGTCAGAACTGATTGTAGAAGCAAATAAGAGTTTTCATAGATCATCATCAAATTAAATAACCAAGATTGTTGTAAACAAAAGTAATTTAAGCCTACCTTACAACCAGGATGACAGCTTTATATTCCAAAACATGTCACCCCTATATTTGAGTCCAATGTAATTTTTCCCTACCAGCAGGATATCATAAAAGTAATGATTTTGAGATTATGTCACATGAATCTAATCGCATATTTCTTTATGTATTTTCCCTTTTTTGGTCCTCTCACACTATCTGGAAGTCTTACAACTCCCTACCAATTTTATAACCTCATAATACATTTCATAAATTACCCCTGCAGAATCGTTTGCACAGTTAGTAACTGTTTGCTGTGAACATACAGCTCCTTGGACACTGTTCATATTAGTGTGAATAGACGAGGAATATACAAAAATAAAATGTAGAGACCTAAACCAAAGACAAAAGTATTCAAGAAATTCATTTAAAAAATGCACAATATACACGTAATTATTAGTTATCAATAATATTTCCTGTATATTCATTATTCAATATATCCAAGATATACTCGAGAATACTCAAATAACAGCAGATTTTACACTGTAAAAGTATATAGGTGTGTAACATAGGATATATGCCAATCTTGTCATGATTACTTTATAGTGTGCTTTATAAAAAGACCAGTAAGCAGGCAATAGTTTGCTGCTTTACATAGTCAACCACAACTCCATTGTCAACGTATCTAATTAATGAGATAATTCTAGTTAGTTAGTCTTCATTAGGGAAGGATCTATTTATGCTAAATTTGATTTTTATCAAGAAAAATACTCATACTAACTTGTAATATAAATCACAAAGATACTTGACATAATTATCTTCTGGAATTCAATACAGTCTTCCTTAGTAACACTCACCTACAGTCCCTGCTAACAAAGCAGTGGTAGAGGAAGTTAACACTGAAAATTGTCACTAAAACATTTAGTAACTAATTTTGATTTGGTTAGAGTATTTTCATCAGGCAGTTTATTTAGTACATGATTGCTTGGCCCTTCTGCTGCTGTGGTGAGGGAGTATGTAATGGTATAAGTCTGTAGTAGAAGAAACATGTTCACTTCATGGTATCCAGATGGAAAAAGAAAGGAGGGACCTTGGTCTCAATATTCCTTCAAGGTCATGACCCTAAAAACCTAACTTTCTGCTAGGTGCTACCTCTTACACATTCCACTTCCTCCCAACTCAATAATGTCACAGGCTGGTGGAGCCTTTTAGGGAATAAGGGGCATCATTCCATATTCAAAGGTAAACAGGTCCCCATCCTACTAGATAGATTCCATTCTTAGGCCACCTTTAGTCTTAAGTGTTTCTTTAATTGTTCCATTAAGGGTTAAATCGTAAACACAACTGATTTCTGAGATCACAATTGAATTCATAATATGCAGGAAGTGCTTTTAAAAATATATGAAGATTCAAGATGCTTAAATGAGGAATCAGCACAGTAAATGCTGAAATACAAATCTTGACAAATAAAAAAGCTCTGATGCTAAGAAGGAGGAGAGGTTCTTTCTTTTGTAGTTTTATAGGATTTCAAGCTTTGTTCTAGACTGCCGTTGACACTGCAGATTCTTTTAACCTCAGAAATGAGAGAAAACAGATGTTCCCCCTTGTGTGTAGATAGGTAGAAGTATTTGGCCACAGCAGGACTTACTTGCTGCAAGTATACCAAATTGTGTAATAGACATAAAAAGACAGATATAAAATGTATATTTAAGGGGAAAAATCTTTTTAAGAAATTCATAATTACTGTGTCATTGATATTTTCCTGTCACTATTATAATAAATGATTGAATGCCAAATGATAATGTGGCACCTCAATAATTCTATAAACAGCCGTTAAGTAGGAAATGAAGTTTTTTTGAAATTTTGTAGGAACCAGTGTTTCTAGATGACAAAATAAAGGATGGACTATTAGGTTAGAGTGAATTATTCTGTGATGAGAAAATAACAACTTTGAAGATATAATAAAGACATATGATATGCTTTTAAATATTTAGGTAGCTGTTATATCTAGACAAGGCTGTGATCCACATGATGCTGACAACATTCTCAGTGCTGGTCACATAACAAAGAGGATTTCTGTGTTACCCACAGTGGTGTTCAAATTCAGTTGTCCTTGCTAAAGTTCTTTAGCATCAGTAGCCCTGTGTAATTACATAATTTAATTATGCACCAGTGTGAAGACAGCCATTGCTGGATTTAAACATATAGTAGCATAAATGCTGATGCAATAAATCATATATATATATATGTATATATATATATATATATATATATATGCACATAAGAATCTCAGTGTTTGAAAAAGATTTATTTCTATGAATCTCAAGTTGAATATATTGGACAGAAGTCAAAACAGTGACATATTAGAGGTTACTATTAAGCTAGTATTGAAATCATTTTCTAAACTTGGAAAAATTCAGAAGAATTTAAGATGATGTACTCACATTACTACAAAACATTTCTGTATTCTTATCCAAAAAAGTTGAAGATAAAATAATATTTATTGCTCTAAGTGAAATAAAATTAATGATGATAAATATAGTTATCAGGGCTGGATTCTGAGGTCACATCCCATTTTTTCTTTTATTTGAAAATTGTCAGTCTTTCTTTACCTTGGTTTCTTTATTCATAAAGTAATATGTATTTAATGGTTTTCTAAATAAATTTATAGTTTAAAAAGCACTTAAAATAGTTTCTCAAAATTTGGCATTAAATTCTAGAAATAGATAATAAGATGGTGGATTTTTAAAAAACAAAAATAATCATTATTACATAAAAATAAAATAATAATCACATTTGGGGAACATGGTAGCCTTTTGAATTTTTTGAATAATAGTACTCCATCAAGTGTTTGAGTACATGTAAATAAGAACATCAGCCAGCAGTTATGCCATACACATACAGATGTGTTTACACACAGATGCGTGGTTGGGAGCTCCTAGAACTATTCTATTTAAAATTGTATAGTTGTTCTCATTTTGATTAAAAAGAAAAACTATACACTAAGAAGATGTTCTATTATTTATTGATTAAAATAGGAAAACAAATTATGAAGTTAAATTGTAGTTTGGCTTGAAGATCATAAAATACTAAGTTTAAGGTTAAAACAGCCTAAGCAGAGTAGAAAGCCATCAAATCAAAATTGTATATTCCAGTGACTAGAGAGACAGCTTCATGATTAAGAGTGCTGACTACTTTTCCAGACAACCTGAGTTAGATTCCCAGCACCCACATGGAAGCTCACAATCATCTGTAACTTCAGTTCAAGGGAATTCAATACTATCACTGTGCCTCTGTGAAAAACAGGCATACACTTGATGTACAGACATTTAAGCAGGCAAAAATACCCATACACATAAAATAAAATAGATTTTAAAGAAAAAGTATATTATAGACACAAAATATTACAGATTATTCTGCAAATATACTTGGTAAGAATTATAGCTGGGCAGTGGTGCCACAGGCCTTTAATCCCAGCACACAAAGAAACCCTGTCCTTGAAAAAATGAAAAGAAAATAAAAGAATTATAGTACTATTTAAAATGGTCAAAACTACTTTTGATAGAAGAACTTGCCCTCATGTACTGTGTACCTTCAATTATTTGACTCTTGTCATGGAATTTATTTAGACAGTTAATGGTAGGAGTGTATAAACAATACATGTTCATATGGCAACCATAGAAATAAATTATTGACTTAGGATATATATTATAAACTGTTGTTGGAATGTTTAGATATATATTATGTAGAGTATTAGTAGGTTATAAATCTGTACTGTGTTATAGGCTCTACTGTATTTGTTTGTTTGGATTGGTTTTTTGACACTTGGTCTTATGTAGGCCAGGCAGATCCTACATTTCAGACTCTGTGTACCCCTCCAGAATGATGGGATTATAGATGGGTGCTACCATGTAGAAATTGACAAGGATCTACTTTAAAAGCTGTCTAGAATCAAACAGGTTAAGAATAAATGCCATTCTTAACAAGTTTACATTTAGGTATGAAGAATGTGAGTACAGTATAATAACTTGAATTGAAATGTTAAAACAAAACCAAATATACTTATAACAAAAGCAAACTGATTCAAGAAAATAGTAAACTGAAATTATTCTATAATTAACTGAAAGACATTTAAAATCAGTTTTCAAAAGAAATGTATCATCTTGTCAAATGCAGAAATTAAGAACCTCTAGTAGCTCTTTCAGAAAATGGAGACAAACTGGTCATTACACATTTATTCTGAGACTAGATTTATACTATATAGTTGACAATCAAATGTATTAAAAATGAGGAAAATACATAGACAAGTTTAACCCAAAATTTTTACTTACAGGATTTTCTTTAAAAAAAATAACTGTTATTTCCAATAAAATCAAGAAATTATTTCTACTAAGCATAAAGAATTGTTATGTATCTATTTTCTGGCCAACTCTTCTGAAAACTATTTTGTGCTAGGAGAATCAACACGCTGTATGAATCACATATTGATGCCAGATATTAAATATGATCATCATTCTGAGATCTATTGATATTAACAAATTACCAAAATATTAAGCATGTCAGTCCTAATCAGTACACACAGAAAGTATCAACTCTTTAGTGAATAGTTAGCTAATGGAAGTTAGTGGAAATAAATTACAAATTAAATACAGTTTAGAATTGCAAATCTTTTGTATTTTGTTGTAGAAGTATATTTTTTCACAAGTAAATATACTAATTTTCCAAACTGAGATTTCTTTATTTATGCAATATTGAATGAATTATGTCTATTGTTTTAAGTGAAAGAAATCAGTGATAATAAAGACAGGAACTATTCAAGTGCTTTTTATAATACTAAATTTATTTAGAAAACCATTAGATATTACTTTATGGATAAGGAAATTGAGGTAGGACAGACCATTTTAAAATAAAAGAATTGCCAATGATTATTAAAGTATTTTACATAATTAAAATATTAACATTAAAATTCTATCCTGAATATGTATTGCAATTAAATCTCCTTATTGACTCAGTAATGTTTCAGCGAATTTGAACATCTAAGATACTAATAAGCATTTATAATATTTATATTACAGAAACCCTCAGTATTTCTTCCAAATTTATGAGTTAGAGATAATGGACCCGATGACCTGTCATTTGAACATTTATTTCTAAGCATATAGTGTGCTTACACAGTCTTGATATAGAGAGCAATCAATTTTGAACCATTTTTTTTATTGATATTAGTGGAATTCAAATCTTTCTAGTACATTTCTTTGAGTTAAGAACAGAAGAAACTAAGTGTTACAAAAAGAAGGAATATTAACTAAATATTTAATAAAAACACAGCCCCATGACAACAAGGTCTGTTTTCTTATCTTAGATCTTACTCCATTTTATTTTTCACACTAATGCTTTACCTCCCACTGATATCTTCCAATATAAGCATATTTCACAAACACAGCAGGTGATGTATAAGCTGCTGGCAACTTTGCATTTTATTAGCTCTTTGTCCACAGGATTCAGACAAAAGTATAGATATTAATCTTGAGCAAAAAAAAAAAAAGTTTTGAAAAGCTGTATACAACAAAGGTATTTTAAATGAATTATTTGTATAAGCTTGTTCATTGGTAATACTCGTTCAAAGTTAAATGTGTGGTAATGACTTATGAAATGCACTGGTCCAGGGAGGTCTTACTGAGTAGTTTGAATGGAAGAGAAAGAACACAGTGGAAAGATAAACACTTAAGCAATGCTTCAGTAAAAGGACACCTGAGCTCTGAGTCATACATATCATCATGTCTTACACATTTAGGAAAGCACTTTTATTTCATGCTTCTTTACACCCTTTAAATTAACCATACAACATGCTGTTTTGGTCAGTCATATAATAAAAATAATTATCATAACATAAATTTATTTCTAAATTCATTTTTATCTTCACACCTTGAGTAAAAAAAACCCTGTAGTATATTTCAAAACATAAACATCCGTTTTCACTTTTCTTTTTTCTTATAACATGTCTTCATTGATTCTTTGGGAATTTCACATCATGCATCCCAATCCCTCTCAGCTCCCAGTCCCTTATATATTCCCCCACTCCTGCAGCATCTGCCAAAAAGGAACCACCCAAAACTAATTTAAAACAAAACACTTCGAATTTAGATGTAAAGCAAAGTCCATCATTCCACAGCAGGGTATACACAACCATGTTCAGGGATGTACTCACAGAGAGGCCCGTGAGTGCAAATACTTCCAGCCTGTTGGAGCATCAGATAAAATTCTACTGTAAAACACTGTTGGAGTATTAATAATCTACAAGTTTTGAATACTTGTGTCTTTCCAGAAATATATCTTGCTTATTTATGCTCACAAGCACACTTTATACAGTATGAGTGTTGAGTGTGTGTGGGGAAATAAGAGATGTATTAAGCTGGGTTCTCTAGAGGAACATAACCTATAGTGTAAATATATGCATATATATGTACACACATATATTTACACACACATATATATGTTGGGATTTATTACAGGCTGTGATACAGCCAGTCCAACAATGGCTGCCAACAGAAGGTCCAAGAATTTAGCACTTTTCAGTCCATGACCCTGTATGTCTCAGCTGGTCTTCAGTAATGCCAATAAAGACATGCACTTGCCAGTGAGAGTGAGAGCAAAGAGACAAAGAGAAACCTTTCTTTTTCCATGTGCTTATACAGGTTGCCAGCAGTAGGTCTGGCCTAGATTAAAGGTGGCTCTTTCCATCTCAAAAGATCTGGATTAAAGGTGAATCTTCCCCCTTCAAATGATCCAGATAAAAAAGCTAAAAAGTGGGTCTTCCCACTTCAAATGACTTAATAAAACATCTGTCACAGGTGTGCCCAGATGCTTGGTTTTGGTTGATTCCGAATGTTGTCAAGTTGACAACTGAGAACAGCCATCGCAGGGGCAAATGTATTTTATCCAGTAGCTGACCTTCAAATACAGAAAATACAAAATGTCTGACAGCATATTCAATTCCTGCAGTTGACTGAATTTTAATGGGAAAGCTTATAGTGAGTTCCAAAGTGTCATGAGTTGTGGGGAACCTATTCGTGGAGTGGGCTGTGCTGGTCAACTTTACATTCTCTTGGCACTGTTGCTTGATATGGAATGTTAATAAGAATTACAGCTATTGCCTGCATATGAGCTGTTAATAAGGATGGGTTAGTGATGGGCCTCCTGTGTGATGCCTACTGGCAGGTGCAGCCTTAACGTGACCTTGATTCTGACACTGGGTTTGTGTGAAAGCTGCTGAGGTGAGCACAAGACCTACAGAAATGATCACCTGTTTCAAACAGGAATTCAACCTTGAGCTGACAGTCTAAAAGAATAAATTCCCATGGATTCTTAACAAACAGGGTCAGCATTTCCTGAAAGCAACTTGAAACAGCATGGGGAAATTCAGAAGGCTATTAGTCAAATAATCTCCTTGCACTACTATTCAAAGTAGCACCTTTCTTCATTATTCTCATTCTAAACTAAACATATGAATTCAACTGTTTAAATTCAATTTATTTTGAAAACACATATCTTAATTATAACCACATACTGCATAATTATATGTGTTTATTCAGGGTGTTTCCTTCTGTAGCCCACCTGAATTCCTCATAGAATGTCTTCACATTCATTCAGTAGCTGCAATCTAAAGCCAAATCATGCAGACAATTATGAAAAACAACACAAAGCTCTATGATTCTATTTGCTTGAGCTTTAACAATGTATTAAGTTCATTTAAATACATTAAATACAAGAGACAGACTACCCTGAGAGAGAAGTGCCCTCATCTCTGGGCAAGAAGAGCTAAGTTCTGTGAAGGTAATACATTTTTAGTGGAATGACTAATTACGCATGGCAAAGCAGGGGAGTTGTGTTGCCAATAACCAATTTCATAGATTATTAGGTAAAATTCAATTTTAAAATTAGTAATATAATTGAGTGCTCAAAAGATTTTTGAAAGATAATATTAGATGCAGTTTGAAGAGACTTGATACTTACCAGGCACAATCTCTTAGCCAGTGAGAAAAAACAAACAAACAAAAAAGAACAACAAAACCCCAAACAAATTGATGCCCAGAAAGGTCAGAGGAGCGTTCCAAATTAAAATAAGTACTTACTTACAAAATGACGGCTGAGTCCCTGACTCTGGACTTCCAGTTTATAGTGTCCTAACAAAATTTTGAACTTCTGAGAAATGCATCTGATATAAAGGCCACATACAAGTTGTAAACATGGGTATGGTTAAAAGGGGAATTTTGTTCCCTTTAGAATTCTCTGTGTGGTACCAGTTGCTGCTCTTCAGACACAATGTGCGATGGTTTTCAAATCTGACTTTTATAAAGGTAGGATCTGCAAAGTTTACTTTCAAGCTTTCTGTGAACAAGTTAAACGATTTTTATGTGGGACCACTATCAGGGCTCACTAATTTTTGACATCAAAGTACTTTTTAAAGTAAGAAACACAGACCGATAAGGACCATCAATGTAATGAAAGGGAACTGAATGTGGTAGAGGCTGTTGACACTGCTTTATTAATGGGACCAGTAGCTCTGAGATTTCACTAAATATTACACATAAAGACCTATTTACAGCTGGATGGTGGTGGCACAATCCTTTAATCCCAGCACTCAGAGGTAGGCAGATCTCTGGTTCGAGTCCAGGGTGGCCGACAGAGTGAATTCCAGAACAGCCAGGTGAAGCCTTGTCTTGGAAAAACCAAAGATGCAGAGACTCACAGCCAAACTATAGGGGAAGTTTGGGGAACCTTGTGGAAGATGGGGAGGAATGATTGTAGGAGTCAGAGGAGTCAAGGACAGCAGGAGAACATGCCCACAGAATCAACTAAGGAGGGCCCTTAGGGGCTCACAGAGACTGAAGCGACAATCAAGGACCTGCATGGGTTTGAGCTGTGTCTTCTGCATATATGTTCTAGTTGTTTAACATGAGGCTTTTGTGGGACTTCTAAGTGTTGGAGTAGGGGTGACTCTGACTCTTTTGCCTGTTCTTGGGACCCTTTTCATGAGGTACTAAGTTACCTCATCCACCTTTGATATGAAGGTTTGTGCCTAGTCATAAAGCATCTTGTTATGCTATGTTGGGTTGATATCCCTGTGAGGCCTACTCTTTTCTGAAGGAAAAAAGAGGTCCAGTGGATCTGCGAGGGAGGGGAAGTGGGGGGAGCTGGAAGGAAGGGAGATAGGGGATGACCTATTGTATGAAAGAAGAACAAATAAAAAGAAAAAAAGATGTATTTGCAGAAGTTAGTATTTTTTTTTATCTACCCCTTTCGCCCCCTTATGGCAACTAATACAAAGAGGCTAATAGAATTGTGAACTTTAATCGCACTCCAAAGCTTAGAACATAGAAAGCTTGAGGTAGGGAGATTGAACTGATCATCCAATGAACGGTAATTAAAAATAATGTAAGATTCCTATAATGAGACTAAAAACAAATAGGATACAATATTTAAAATATATTTACTAGCATAAATATATAAGCTGAATCACTCTGCAGATGAGACTTTAAGCAATGATTCCTTCACAAATTAAAAAGTTTCCCAGTAAAAGAATCCTCTGTGGGGGATTGTAGAGTTGACATGCAGAAATCCGGGCTAGTGCTTGGCTTATAGGATGATCACATAAAATGAGAGACAGAGAAATGGTATCATTGAGGAAAACTACATCAAAAAAATTACAAAAACAATTTGAGCTACAAAGCAGCTTGTTTGGCAAAATATCATATAGTAAAACAAACTGCATGAATAAGAAAGAGAACTTAAAAGATTCACTAAACCTTGCAACAAAGCATCCCTCTCCCCAGTCTGCCATTATGTGAGATAGCAAAACAGAAAAGATGTGAGGGAGCTGCTGTAGAGGAGTACTCTGATGGTTGATGACAGATCAATCAGGAAATTAAGACAGAACTGAGCCTGTAGCAGCCAACAGTCTTGTCTACCACCAGAAAGAAAGGACCTGGCCTGCAGTCCTTCAGCCAGTGAGATGTTTCTCTGCATGATCTAACTGAAACTAAACGTAACTGTGAATAATCTTGTACTCTTCTTGAAAATTTCATACTAAATTTATAAAATTGTTTCAATTAGGTATCAGATGTTTTGAAATTGTTTTCACATGTCTCTGCTTTGGTCATGAATATCAGTAGTTTTCCAGAAGGAAAAAGAAGATGTGTGTTAGCATGGATGTTGTTTCACTGGATTGGAACCAGAAATAAGAGTGGGAATTCATGTTTCCTTTAATATTTTGCATGCAGTGCTAGTCAATAAAAAGGGACATAGTTGTATAACTGACATGGTATAAAGGCATATGGTTACTAGTTTTGTCTGCTTAAAGAACCCCAAAACAATGATACCTTTACAACAAGGGGCTAGTGTTCCTTGGGGAATGACTTATACTTGTTTTTCAGAAAGCATAAAATAAGACTTGAGCTATTTTATGTTGCCATAAAAAAAGAAGAGTCAAACCAGACTAAAGGTCAGCACTACGGGGCATATATATAAAGAGCAAAGGAGCATACTAACAAGGAACAAGAACTTAATTTCTGGTCAAAGCTAGACATTTGAGTTACAGAATATAATCAAATAGTGTTAATAACCACACACACCCAAATGGAACGAATATTTTCTAACTCATAAAAATAAAATCACCAAGCAAATAAAATTTAAGGTGGAAGAGTATTCATTTTAGTAATTGCAACGAGTGAATATAGAAACAAAGAATGAGCTAGAAACCAAGTATCAGATTATTGTAGTAGTGGTTTGCATGACATAGCCATTGACAAATGCTAAAATTAGTGGCAGATATTTTAGATATAGCAGATTGGATTATCATTCTTTCCTTTGAAATACTGGGGCAGGTAACAGGTTCAGTGTGTTACAAGCTGGCTGTTCAGGCTTGAAGACCTAAGTTTAGATCCTCAGCACTCAAGAAAGATACCAAGAATGAAATGAACACCTGTCACCCCAGCACAGGGAGACAAAGACAAGCAGAGTCTGTAGGCCAATGCTAGGCAATCTAGCCAAAGGGGTGATTTACAGGTTTAGTGATAGACAGTGTTTCCAAAAGAATAATGTGGATAACCTTAGAGGAAGTTACTTGACAGGCACTGAGCTCAGCTTGTACACATGTTTCCAGAAGTGAGTGAAACACCTCCTTCCCCTGGAATAGTCCAATTGTACACATATGCACATATATAATATTTGCACACAGAGAGAAATTATCATTTTTATAGGTGTTTGAATTTACACACTGAAATATCTGTTTTTCAAAAAGTAAAAGTAGTTCCCATCCCTTAAAAGGATTCTCATGTGCACTCTGCCTACAGTAAAGCCTGGGTGAGTCAGCTGTGTGGTTACCAGTAGCAAGCTCACATTTACACAGGGATACTTACTCATAGCACAATCTAAAGCATTTTCCTACAACTTCACAAAGAAAAGAAATTGCCATATGATCGTAAATGTGAAATGTACAAAAGTGTGATGGTAGTTAGCTAAAGGGCTGATTTTGGCTTGCACTGGACCAAGTGTTTTATTGTCTTTACTTATCAATTGTTTGATAAAACATAGCTTCTGATTAACTGATAATTCTTTGAGAATGTGTTGCATTATGCGTCCCATAGCTACTTGTTTCTTCAGTAGCAAGTGCTGGTAGCCAGTTCATTTATGTCCTGAAATGGAGGTCCTTTGAAAGATCAGCAATAAAGAAGTTATAACAGGCTCAGGAAGTAATTAAAATAGTAAAATAATTTTCAGTACTGATTTTGACTTGAAAATATTGAGACATAACATGAAGAATTAACAGACAGAAGCACAAAGTATGACACTTGGTAGATTGTGAGACTGAATCCACCCTTGGATCTTTTTTTTTTCCTTTCATTTTTCTTTATTAAGAAATCTTCTACTCACTTCACACACCATCCACAGATCCCCCCTCCTCCCTCCTCCCACCCCTCAGCCCTTCCTCCCAAGCCAACCCGCATCCCCACATCCCCCAAATCGAGGCCTCCCATGGGACAGAGATCCACGGCCAGGCACCAGGCTGAGCTCCAGGAATCCAATTGATGAGAGAGATGAGAGACACCCATTGGATCTTAACGTTTGTTTCTGTTTCCACAAATTGGCTGCCCTCTTGAAAATCCATCCACCTCTCTATTGTAACACTCATTCCCCATTAATGTGCTGTCAGATCAGGGATGAGGTTCTGTGGTAGAGTAGTAGCCAAAACAGGAATGACTGACATATAGCACCAACCCCTGGAGGACCACTCACAGGCTGGATTAACATCTGTGACTTCAAGGATTATATACAAAATCACCTTCAAACCAAGCTTAACAAAGTCAGAAATAACTCAGATGAGGTAGAGAAGGTCGATGCATGGATTGAGGGAAGAATCAGAAGAACATTACAATATACCAAGTATAATATTTCAATTGTAACACTCAAAAAAAATCACCAAGTATCATCCATTCTGATTGTAAAAGTCAAGGCTAGATCACAAATGGAAAATAGAGCAAAATGAATCTATTATATCCTAGGAGGATTATTACCTAACTACAAGACATATGATTAGATTACATTTAGTAAATAGGGTCAGAGTCAGAAGAGTTCAGCAAAGTAGCGTTCTTGGAAAATAAGAAAACAATGGGAGAAAAGTAGCTAAGATCAGATATGATATTTAATGATAACAGACCAAAACAATACTTTACCTCTGTTTTTGTTTGTGTATTTTGTAGTGAATATTGAATATTTCAAGGAATAACATTTGTATGTGTATAGGATAGAGACATTCAATTTATCTCAGGTCTTAAAGTTTTTCAATCTTGAAAGAATATATTATTATCAAATATAAGAGCTGTTTAAAAAATAGTCCTGCCTAGTTCATACCTCACAGAAATTTAACCAGGATCTTTGCAGTTCAGACAGTAGCATTTAAAATTTCTCTAGCTGATTCTAGTAAGAAGTCAGGGAAAGAAGACGGTAGTAAACTTATAATACATAATACAATGCATAATATATAATGAAGATTATTTAATAAAATGCATAATAAATAAAAGCAAAGTGAGTCTTTTATATAGTCATTACTCAGACTTCTACTCTTCTTTTGTTTTGTGGTTATTGCTAATTTTCCCCATCTTGTCATTATTTCTACAGGAACATTAACATTTTCATATATGTTAGAATGTGCTAAGTGTTACAGCATTTAAATTATTTAAAACATGTAGAACATATCTAGCAAAATAGATACATACAACAAAATGTTATTGTTTCTGGAGAAAATGCAAACAAGGAACTTCACTGAAGAGCTTTCCTATTTCTTAGAAGATCCTGTAACATATAAGAAAATACGTCATAATTTCCAAATTTCACAGTTGAAAATCCATTTAGTTTGTTGTAGTAAAAGATTTAAAAATATTTATAATCAGCAGTGGCTATGTATAAGAAAATCCAAAATGCTCAAGATAATTCATTTCTTTCTAGGCACAAGACAGTCACAGTGTGTTTCTATACATTTTGATTTCTAAGTAATCTTTACATGAAAATGCAAAGCAAAACTTTGGAATCTATATGATGATTCAGATCAGTGAGCTAATAGGCTAATTAAAGTACTAGAATTTTAATGATTTCATTAATATCAAATTAAATGTGTCATTCTAGACACTATATATTTCCATGTTAAATTATATAATTATAGTGTATTATACATATATAACTATAGTATGTATATATGTATATCACAAAAATAACATTATGCAACCCAGTGGATTACATTTAATTTAAATTCAATTCTTATTGATATGGTTGCCGGGCGGTGGGATATGGTAATAGCTTGTCCAAAGATCTACAAATATTGATATTTGAGATACATTTTAGATGATTCACTCATCACATTAAATTCATGCTTATTTGATTGAATATAAGGTGTCATGTTGGGTCTAGTTAAATTTAGATAAGCATTGCAACAAATCCTACAGTAATTGCAGGAAGGCTAAAATTATGTTGACAACAGAGAAGTGTACAGTTGGATTTAACACTGGGATTTCAGTTAAAGCTTCACAATATTTGAAGCAGCTTATACAGCACATCACGTTACAGATTCCCTGAATGGCAGCATGCATACAATGATAAAATATTATTCCCTAGGCACCCATGTTGATATTCTTTCCTTTCAAAATAAATGAATTGACTTCATGAGATCAGTCTGCCTTGGTGCTTTTAAAATGTTTGGTAACATAAATTGTTCTTGCACCCAGAGGAGAAGTCTATTTATATGACTAGCTTCATTGATGTTTTATTTGCGTGAATGATTCCAACACTTGTAATAGTTTTCCTAGTTAATCCAGTGCCTGTAGGAACTCACAAACTTCTGTTCTCCATTCCAGAACACATGTACTTGGTGACTCACTTCACATCATGTTCACATTGTTTCTAATGGGTGCAGTTTTATGAACTCAGGATGCCAGAGTGGAAAGTAGCTAAGCTAGAAAATCTTAATTGTCAAATTGACACAAAGTAGAATCACTCAAGAAGAACTTAATGAGAAATGACCTAGATCCGATTAACCACTTCTTATGTCTGAGTGGAACTGCATTAATTGTTAATTAATGCTTTAAGGACCAGTCCATTGTAGTCAGTGGATGATGCTGAGCAACATGAGAGGAGAATGCTAACAGAATGAGCGAGCAAGCATGCATGTATTCTCTCTTTTGTCCTGACTGTGCTAGTAAATGCTTGATTTTCTACCTTGTCTTCCTCATGTGATGGACTGTACCCTGGAATTGTCAGCCAAATCACACCTTGTCACCTGCATTGCTTTTGTTGGGGTATTTGTTTAAGCAACAGAAATGAAGCTAGAGCAGCAGCCATCAGAAAGAGTTCCATTTCCTTAACATTTTTTTTCGAAGAGTTTTTTCCTTAAAAATTTAGTGGATGGAAAGTAAGTTGGTAGGAAAATAGCATTATTTAAAAATAATCCCTGTAAGGCCCCAAAGAAGTCTTTTAGAAAGGCATTAACAGGAAATAAATTAATACTTCCCAGTTTGTAACCTCCAAGTCAGTTTTAATATTGCTTCCATGCTGCTGGCTATCTGCATTAGATTTAATATTCTATAACACTATTTCATGGCCTATCCAAGGGACTCTTTGTGTCTTATTTTCATATCCTACACCAAGATACTCTTTGCTGCATATAAGAACTTGATGTTATTCTGTTGTTTGGTGTCAGCTACAAAATACTCTTGGTCAATAAAGCTCCCAGGAAAATTAACCCATAAAAAAACCATAAAAGCAATGGGTTTAATAGAACATCTTTGTCATAGCTTCAACTTTCAGTTTAAGTACTGTACACAAGAGCAGGCTTCAACCCTTTCTTGCCCTTTTAGTATTTTCAGTGTCCTCCTGTTCAGCCATGAAGTTTGTGCAGCATAGGAAACATAGTTAATCTTTGAAAAATGCACACTGAGTTTGAAGTAGCTTAATATACCCATATAAATTCCTACGTAAGTATTTCCTGTTGCAAGTGGAAGTGTATAAAATGATGAGGTTGAGCTAACCGCATGATTTACTGACTTCCTCCGTACATACCTCTGCCTCTAGCTGAAAAGAAAATTTAAAAATAGGAAGAGAGGGGGAAATTCTATGAACTCATATAAAGAATGGTCACCTTTACTTTTTACACAAGCCTGGGTATATAAGATGTTGAGACAACCAAATAATAATATCATTTTAGATGCTTAATTATATTTATTTAAAACAGTTACTGGATAAGAAGATCAATTCTTGCCTTTAAATAATAAATGAAAAAAATTAAGCATAATCATTTCACTTTTTGTTCATACATCCATAACCACAATTCAGAAAGGATTATTCACAGGTTTCTCTGACCTGATGTATTTGATTCTTAAAATAGAAGCGCTTAAGAAGGAATTGGTATCATTTTTTTTCTGGGTCTTAAGGAAATAGATGCAATATAAGCAATAAGGAAATACTCCATGAATGCAGATCATAATCTGAAAGGGTTTCACAAAGTCGAACAAGAGTAACCATTCTAACCCACTATGAAAATATGAAAATCCTCTGTAGTGCTATCGATGGTTGTGAATAGAATATACTGAGGATAATGATTTTATTAAATCAGAGCTCCTCTAAGACAGTAAGACAACACCTAGATTTACAGCACTCAGTTATAGAAAAGGTTTGTGCTTTTTTTTAATTGTATGTGTATGAGTGTATGCCTGTGCAGCACATGCATGAAGTGCATGTCGGTGCTAGAAAGGGGTGTCAGAGGCCCTGGAGCTGGACTTACAAATGGTTGTTAGCCAGCATGTGGATGCTGGGCAATTGAACCTAGGTCCCCTGGAAGAACAGTTAATTGCTATAACTCATAAAAACTCTGCTTCTGTGATCCACTTCCTCCATCTTGACCTCACATATTAATGTTTCTATTACCTTCTATGACAGCCCTTAGATTGATGGTTAGAATAATCTATAACTTTTCCACATTAATAATTGAGTCAGAATCTCAAGCAAACCCAGAGCTCACTGAAATGACTACTCTTACCAGCTAATTTGCTCTAGGGACCTCCTTTTTCTGTTTGCTGGGGCTGGAACTGTGGGCAAGATGCCTCACCTACCCAACAATTGTGTGCATTCTGGGTGCTCAAACTCTTGTCTTTATACTTGCTTAGCAAGCACTTAACCACTGAGCCATGGGCTGGAACTGTGGGCAAGATGCCTCACCTACCCAACAATTGTGTGCATTCTGGGTGCTCAAACTCTTGTCTTTATACTTGCTTAGCAAGCACTTAACCACTGAGCCATGATGGTTTCCAGCTCAGGCAAATATTCAGTGATTACACTGAAGGACTTACCATTTAATGAGGTAAGTGTTCAAAACTTGCTTTCCATGAGAAAATGCTCTGTATCCAAGACTTTTGTCTTTTTAAAAAAATATGGTAAAGGGAAAACAAAGAACACAAAGCCTGCTTGTAGTTCCATATAACATATAATCACTTCTTGTATCATTCTCAAAATCTTAGAAGTTCCCATTGTGTTTCTTCCAATCATAGGCTCTGGAGAAAATAGCTGTATTTTACTTCTATTACCATAGATTAGTGTCACTTATATATGGTATCATACAGATATTCATCAGGACTTCTGCTACATCCATGATTGCTTTCATCAGTAATTACTCTTTATTGTTATTGTACAATGGTCTATTGTACAAATGTACCATAAAATATGCATCCATTGTGTAGCTAGAAGACAACTGGGTTACTTTCCTTTAATTCTGGAGAATCAGTTAAAAAAAACTTTGCAGATATTATGGTATATGCTTTTTACTGATACACACATTCACTACTCTTGAAACAGCTGCAGTAGATTTGTTTAGTCAAATTGTTTGTGTGTCTAAGAAATATTGCTGAAAATTCACTCATAGAACTAATAATTTTTTGGTGTTTTTTAGAATAAGTTCTGAAATTCTATATCATATTGATCATATTCTCATATTATATGTTAATAATTGCCTAAGCACAGTAAAATCTTTTCAATGCTCCTAGTTTTTCCAAGGTAGAGTACTTCATAATCACAAAGTAAGGGGCATGTAAAGTGACATAAGAAGGAGGTACTGAGATTAATAGCTTATATCCCAGGATCACCTGACTTTCAAACCATGTCAAGGAGATATGGCAAAGACCTATTTGGAAGGGCCAGGAAATTTTATATTAGAAAATGGATATATGGCAGCATATTGCTAGACATTCATAATCCAGTGTGTCTTTGGGAAAAAGACCCAAATAGAAGAAAATGTGACCTGAACAAAACTTTCAAAAGATGTCAAAGTTAGCTATACCATCTCACACAATGTGAGAGAGAGCAAGAATCTGCAGTATCCACAAAATACCTGAGTAAGCGATAGACACACGAACACTTTATCTTTTATTCTCTTTTTGCTTTTGTTACTATAATAAGCCAACTCGGTAAGATATTATTCAGTCATATTTAAGATACATTTGATTTACTATAATAAGGCATCTTGAATTTGTTATAGATAAACTTTAGTAACTTTCTACATTAGAATTGTGCCTTATGAAAGATACTTCATGTTGTATAATGAATTGTCATTTTGTCAATGAAACATTGTACTTTTATCATTAGTAATGCTAAACCAATGTCCTTTATTTTTCTAACAAAAATATGTAATTGTAGTATTTTTGGTTAAACACAATTGAGGTCCTTTTTGAGAATGTATCTTGACCTTGATGTGATTTGTAATAATGTACAGATGCTAAACCTCAACTCCATCTTTTCTTTTGACCTCTATTTGATGCTGAAGACTGAGTTTTTAAGAACGTAGCCACCCTACTTACAGAAAGGTCAAGTCAGCATATTCTTGTTGAATTAATAATATGCCTATGGAAAGTTTCTGAGTGTAAGTAAATATAAGAAGCATATTACATTTTCCTTGTGTGTTAAATAGTTGTCATATATAACATATGCATTCACAAATTTTAATTCCCTTTATCCACTTAAAATGGTGGTGGTGGGGGACTGGGAGGAGAGGACAGATGAGAAACTGCAGTCAGATCTAATATATGAGAAAAAAATAAATAAATAAGAAAAAGAAAGAAATTATACTTCATAAATTTGAAAAACAATACAACAAAAAACTGGGCAGATTGTATTGTGGTATTACTATTTTCAGTTTTATGGTACAGTGTTTCTTCATGATATATTCTATTTGGTTTTTGCTATATTTCCTGTAAATTATATGTGCTTTCTGACACTTTGGATATATGTAATTTCTACTCCCTTTAAAACCTACTTCTTAATGGGCTTCTTATTGTTTAATAGTAGGAGGTAGTTTCTCAAGTTTGTCCACATGTTTTAGAGTTTTAAGGATTTTCTCTTTCAATGCTGCATTAAGAAACTGGTGAGGTGATACCATAAATCCATGTGACTTTGCTAAATCTGGTAAGGTTTTCCAAATTACAGCTTCACAAAGCTGTCTTAATCCTGCTCTGGAGAAATGTGTTCATCTCACAGTTTCAAGGAAGAAAAAGAGAATGGAATAAGGCAACACTTCAGAATGTTTTGATGCAAATGCATCTGATAATTTAAGACCTCTGACTTGGCCCCACCTCTTAGTTTCCACCACTTCCTATAGCACCATGATAAGGACACTGCCTTAACACATGAGGTTTCAGATGGCTGTCATGAGCCAAACTTTGGTAGAGACAAACTGATAACTAAACATAGTCATGATGAAGGTGATGCATCTATGGTAATTCAGGTCTCTCAAGTTGTTACCAATATTCATCATACCCATTGTTTCCAAATTTTCTTGAACTTCATGTGATAAACATTTTATATGATGTGATAGGCAGAAAATGCCTCTCTGAGTAAACCTGCCCTCATTCCTAAAACTTGTGAACACATTGTTCATTAATGATAAAAGAGAATTAAGGTCATCAAAATAATTGAAACTATTACCAATTACCTGATCTTCATGTAAGACATTAGTTCTCTGGGCCTTTAAAAAATGGAAGTATGACAGGTTTTACAAGTAGAAATTGGTTTTATGTTGCTGAATTTGAAGAGGAAGGAATGGAGCTGTGAACCATTGAGAATAAGAAGGTTCCAGGAATGGAAAGAATATGGATTTACCATAGCAGCCTGCAGAAGAAATGCAGGTTTACTGAACATGATTTGATTCATTTTCAGTCTTTTCTAGGTAGAATTAAAGCAGCATTTAATACAGGCTAATTTTACCTTTATGGTGACAATAGTCTGTTGTTGTAATGTAACATGATCCTGATAATTATATGGTCTGTTTATCTGGCTGGTAGGGATATGAATTATTACCATTCCTTAGAGAATCTTATATATTCCTCACTATTTTCTTTGGTGATTGTTTTGCTTTGAAAGTTTTCTTCTGCATCTTTGACATATATAACATTACTCATCTAAATGCACAGGAGAGCCAATTGTAGTTCTTGAGGCTGTCTTTGACCAAATGCATCTTTCTTTATTTCTAGGCCCTGTGTACAATTGATGTGAAACTATACCTCATCTTCTAGTACTTTCTCTTCGGTTTATAAGTGACTGACTAGATGCTAGATTTCTCATACCTTTCCTGTACTGTGGAAACTTTTCATAGGTAGTAAGTTGAAGAAATATAAGACACACTTGCTTTTCCTTTGTTAGTTTTAATAAGGAATCTGTCTATTCGTGTTTAATGCAAAAAATTACATACCTACATATAGTGATACTTTATTTGTACTGAAATGTGATTTGTATGTTAATAAATAAAGTTGCCCGGGGTTCAGAGCTATTAGCAAGCCATAGGGAAAGCTGGGCAGTGGTTGTGCATGCCTTTAATCCCAGCACTTGGTAGGCAGAGCTAAGTAGATCTCTGTGTGTTCAAGGATACAGCCAGCATTGGAGACACACACCTTTAATCTCAATACCAACCATAGAAGACCTGGAGGTCTGTACAGACAGGCAGTGATGAGGTAGTCATGTGGTTGGGTTTACAACCAATGAGAAGGCAGAACAGAAAGTCTATATAAAGACAAACACACAGGAAGTAGGTCTCTTGGCTGAAGAGGATAGCTGCAGCAGAAAGGGTAAGGCTCTTAGCTCTGATCTCTTGGGCTTTCATCTTTGCATTGGCTCTGTGTTTCTTATTTAATAAGACAGTTACTTCTACACCTACATACATCAAAACACACACACACACACACACACACACACACACACACACACACACAGTAACTGGGAGCAGGGACAAATCAATAATCAGAGTGAATCACTAACAGATTAAAACACTGTCAGTGTCTATTTGATTATACTTTTTGTAGGGACCAACTAGACCCACAAGTTTTACTTACCTAAAATTTTTTGAAAGAATACATTTTATGTCTGTTTGTTATTTTGTCTAAAATCCGATATCAGAACCTGCTTTAAAAATTCATTTAATTAACTGATTTAACACAGACAAGAAATCCAAATAGCATAAAAAATCCACTACTAAATAAATTTGCGAAGAAAATAAGGTAATATGTACATTTCAGTACTACTAATTCATAAAAATAAAGAAACTATGTCATTTGTGAAAACACGAGAAGAACTGGAAATGACTCAGAGAAACACTCAGGTGGAATAGACAATTATAGCACCATCTCATTTCCATGAGAATTTAAAAGCAATGAGGAAGAGACTAGCAGGGTGGCTGACCAGTTTGGAAAGAGCATGAAGAGAAAGATCTCACTCCTAAAGAACTCTGTTTTTTCTCTTGTGTGCAAGGCAGATGTGACTGTGGAAGCATGGATAATTTCCCTAGTTCATCTGAAGATGACAAGTGACAGCACTTTACTAATAGACAGTGTAAGTTCATTCATTATAACTGGAGGCAGGTGCACATCAAAAATCATAATGCAGATCATCAGTGACCATTTGATACTTTCTGTAGGGAACAAATATGTTTTCTACTTAGAAGGATGCTCTTCATTCACCTACAGTAAGCAAAACCTTAAGAATTTATTCCTCAAAGATCTGATGAGTTACCAGATTAGTTTGATTCCTTTCGTAAAATGCCTGTAACTATAATCCCAAAGGCAACCCATTGCATGAAACCTGGGTTTCACTAAAGTCAGTGAAGAATGACTATATTCTTGCCAAACATTAAATTTTTAAAAATTTCTTTTACAAGTTTTAATAAAGTTTGTATCCATTAAATAAAATAGAGAGAAATGAGGAAAATAGCATTATCAAACAATGAAGAGATTCACAAAACTGATACTGATTTGAATTAACTTAGGAAGGCAGAAACATTCCTCTCTAGCCTAAATTCAAATGTCGGCTTTAGTTGGTGAGGTAAGATGTAGTATTAAGTCTTAAGGTAAAGCCACTATAGCGCAGGATCATTGGAATCATGGATATTTTCTTGTTCAGTTTCCTGATGGATCCTGTCTAATAACTAGACACTGAATAATACACACTTTGAATTACTTTTACATCTTTAAGAGTGCTTTAGTTCATTCTATCAATATTTATAGATCTCACTTTGTAAGCACATGGTAGTAGTTTAGGTACAGGACACAAAACTAAAAATTAAAGGGAAAGCTGAAATGCATTTTTTTTTTTGGTTTTTCCAGACAGGGTTTCTCTGTGTAGCTTTGCGCCTTTTCCTGGAACTCACTTGGTAGCCCAGGCTGGCCTCGAACTCACAGAGATCCGCCTGGCTCTGCCTCCCGAGTGCTGGGATTAAAGGGGTGCACCACCACCGCCCGGCTGAAATGCATTTTTTATTGTCATGTACACAGCACTTTCATCAACAAGACTGAGGAAATAAAAATGTAATTTTAATGGAAGAACATAAGTCACTCAAATAAGAATGAAAAGAGAGAAATGGATGATATGCCTAATGCTAGAAGACTGAACCCAACTGAAACTCATTGTATGATATCCATTCTCAACTGAACCTTGCAAACATAAATATGTTTAAATAATTCTCTATGTAGGCATACTAGTTAAAGATATATGTTAAAAGTGTTGTCTTTTAAAGAACTCTCATACACAAAGAATGAATTTGTACAAATTTGATCATTTATCTCTTAACTTACAGATCTAATATATGACTTTTAATTGATCTTTATCCAAACACATGATGTCATAGCTGAGTGAACATGAATGTTAAGGACCTGTGACTTAAAAATAGTCAGTTTCTCTTCTCTCATTAAACCACCCTCCCCCTCCCCCGCCACACATACAGACACACAGAGGAGAGAGAGACAGGGAGACAGAGAAACAGAGCCAGAAAAGGACAGACAGACACATAGAGACAGAGATAAAAAGACAGAGACAATGAGATACTAAAATTAAATTTATTTTTTTGACACTAAGTTATTTCTAATGCTGTGTATATTAATTGAGGATGATCTGTAGTTTATTTCAATAATACCAAATGACACTCTGTGACTAATGTTTTAGTTTTAAGAATACCATGCAAAGCAATTCTTACCATATGATAGCTTGAAAAAGATATGTGTCCCATTTGTTCGTGTTTTTGAACATTTACCTGGTCTTTAGTTGGTGGTACTCTTTGAGGATGTTATGAAATTTTAGGATAAGGATCCTTGTTAGATAAAGTACAATGCCAAGAGCAGAGTAGGGGTTTTATGATATTACCACACTTCCAGTTTGTTCTCTGCATCCTCTGTGCAGTGATGTTGTGACCTTTCAGGTTCCTGGACTGACCCTTTGCTCCCATTCATCCTCTGCCATGACAAACACTTATCCTTCTGGAATCATAAGCTAAAATAAATACTTTTGTCTATAAGTTTTTGTTTGTTTGTTTCTTAAATTTTTTTTCAACTGGTGAAATCCTACTAAGCAAAAAGACAGAGTAGATTAAATAAAATACTTAAAGCACCAATCACATACCTTGAAATTATCCAATCTTTCTCTATTTTCTTTTCAGGATCATTGTGTTGGGATAAACACACACACACACACACACACACACACACACACACAATGAAAATTTTGACCAAAATTCCTTTTTTGAGTAGACAATATCAATCCCAAATGACATGTGTTATTAAGTAAAAAGTTAACAGTTAGAGAAACCCTAGAGTTCTCCAGAATAGCACACATTATTATTGTCCTTGATCTTGATAAAAGCCATAAGAAAGTGGTAATATCTCAGTGATAAAACAGACAAAAAAACAGAAACAAAAATCAAAGCATGTGTGTGAGCACAAAACACACACACACACACACACACACACACACACACACACACACACACACTGTGGCTGAAGGACATTGAGAAATCATACTCAAACTTACTGAGATAATTCCTTCCTATGCCACCTTTTATCATCTGAAAGTGTCATGCAGGTTTCTGGGTGAGCTAAGACATCAAAATCAATGGTATATGCAATGCTGGATACAGCATTGGAATAGCATGCTGCAATGATAACTTGCCAGGCAAGATGTGTCTACTGGTACAATAGTGGTTTGATTTTTTTTAATGGGGTAATTACTGCTTTCTGATTGAGTTTGAATCTGTTCCATGGAAGAGAATTTCATATTTGTTACTGTGATCACAGTCAAAGCCAATGCCTGTAAATCTCATAGACCCTAAAGTATACTGTACTAACTTGGCCATGGTGCCAAATTCCTTCTAAATAGTTATATTTATATCCATAGACCTGGATTGCTCTCAATATTAGTGAGAGAAGGGTTTTGTTTTATTTTGTTTTTATGTTTTTTTTTTTCAGTGTACAGCAGTCAACAGAAAGATGAATAACTGGTCAAAGTACTAGGAATACTATACTAAGTGCTTATTATCTGCACCACCATAGAGTCTCAAGTACCTGATGGAAGAGGACACAGAATGAATGTTAGAGAAGGAAAAAGGCGAGGAAAGAGTACTATGATGCTGTTCTCAGGACATGACATTGCTATTCCACTCATGAACCCAGAGCAGCTATGGTTACTGGAATAAGCTACTGAAGATCAAACTAGCCCCAATTCCCGCCCCCCCCACACTTCCTAATGAGGAGCTATTGGAAGTAGAGAGAATAAAAGAGATAAAAAATAATAAAGAGAATCACACTTTATTGAGAATATGGACATTGGTAGGTTTGCCATTCTCCAGTGAATGGCCTCACACTCTTTCATATATGGACATCAGGAAATGAATTTAATGGATTACAAAAAGAAGAATGAGGTAGGAGGAATTGAAAGGGGATAATGAAGGATAAAAGATCATATAACAATGTTAAACATGTAAGAAATTCTCAAAAACATTTTAAACCTTAAAAAAAAACACTACAGATAATATTAACATTTTAGAAGAAGCAGTTTTATAAAAAACACATGCAAATGACTACTAAAGATATAAAACATCACAAAATTTAATAATTAGTAGTTATTTAAAAGTACAACCACAATTAATACATTATTCAAGGTTTGCTGATCAGCAATAAAACTTGATAAATTAGTTACATTAAGCTGAAACACTTCAACTGATCAAAAAGAGTATTAAAACTGAGAAATATAATCACACTGTGGGAGAAGATGTTTAATAAAATATCTGACAATGTAATATGTACATATTTATTCATATATAGTTTTGAATCTATATCAATTTACATATATAAATAATTGCACACACATACTCCTGGATATACTCATATAGATAATTCCTATATAGTTTCATATTTCTATACACATTTACAAATGATAAAAATACATGGGCAAATATATTAAAATAAATGATAATATATATGTAATTTAGCAGATATATGAGCAAAATACTTTAATTAGTACTTCACAGAAAAAAATATCCATCTAAATGACCACTGAAGCTATAAAATAAAAATTAATTTAAGTCATTCTCTAATATAGTACTGTGATGTCATTTGTCTACCAAAATGACAAAAATTCAAAATATATGAATATTACATATTTCTAAGTATATGAAGCAAAATAAATTTATAGGTTTCAGTTGTAAAATTTTTGTAAAGCTTGCAGGTTTTTTGATTGTAATAAATTCATGTCCTATGGCCCTGAAGATTAAATTCTAATAAATCTAAACGTGTGTGGACATCGGTGGATATGGCCAAGAATGTTGATAGACACTTAAAATCATGGTTAAGTCTAATATAGCTCCAGCAAGGTGTATAAAGAATATCACAATGAAATATCAAATAAGAGAAATGAGATATTACATAACAATGTGTAGCACAAATTGTTAGGTCTTTTTAATAAAAATAAACCCAAGGCCAGTTATTTGAGTGAATGCTAGAAGATCAGAGAAGCACAACAAGCCACAGCCTCACCTTGCCAAATCCTCAGCTGATCCTGTTTCCTCAGACTGGAAGACTTTGAGTACTTATCCAAATGGATCTCAGCTGACCTGCTGCTCAAAAGCCTAAAAGCTTAACCAGCCTAGTTCCTGATCCTCTCTCCTTTCTGCTTTCTGCCATCACTTCCTGGGATTAAAGACATGAGTTGCCATGCCTGGCTGTTTCCAGTGTGGCCTTGAACTCACAGAGATCCAGATGGACCTCTGCCTCCAGAATGCTAGGATTAAAGGCGTGTGTGCCACCATTTTCTGTCCTCCATATCTAGTGGCTGTTCTGTTTTCTGACCCCAGATAAGTTTATTAGGATGCACAGCATTTTGGGAAACACAATATCACCACAACAATGTCATTTATTTTTGTATGCAACTTTATTGCATACAAAGTTCCAAACCTGAAAAGGGGTCTTATCTGTGAAGATAGGGCAGCAGTTACATTTAAGAAGCATGTTGGGGACATTGTGGAAAACCAGTGTAATGGAAAGTTCTGGGAACCTATGAGGGTGACCGTAGTGAGGACTTCTAGTAATGGAGGATGAGGAGTCTGAGCAGGTTATCTTTTTGAGCAGGCAAGGTTTCCAGTGGTGGGACAGAGCTGCATTTGGTTGAGTGTTGGCTGAGAGGTCCTGTGGAAATCCCTAAACAACCCAGCCTGATGCTAGGATAGAGAGTCTCTTCCTGAAAACTGACCCCGGGGCTCCATTGCTGAAGACAACATCCACACTGCTCATTGATTGTGGGGAGGTTGAGATGGTGCCTGCATGGAGCCTTCACCCCTATGTTTTAGTCTCTTTGTTGCAGGAAGACACTCTGCTGGCTACTGAAAGAGAAACCTGGACACCAATCCACCCACAAAACCCTCAACCTATAATCTGCTTTGTCTGCAGGGTATGCTGGGGCAATGTGGCACAGAACTGTGGCCAACCAATGTCTGGTTTAATTTGAGGTTTAACTTGAGGCCCATATCACAAGAGACCTAGAGTAGACACAAACATGACTGTTCATAAATAAATAAATAAATAAATAAATAAATAAATAAATAATCAATGAAATGATTCCTAATGACATTTTGCTATACTCATAGATCAATAACCTTTTCAGTCGTCATCATAGAGGTTTCCTACAGCAGTAGATGGAAGACCTACAAGTCCCTCTGAGATAGGGGAACTTGGTAGAAGAGGGGAAGGAAAGACTGAAGTAGTTAGAGGGAGTGTTGGACACCAGGAGAACACAGCCGACTGAATCAACTAAGCAGGGCTCACAAGGGCTCACAGATACTGAAGCAGAGCAAGGGGGTTGAACTGTTGGCTTGCTGTTTTTGTGGTAGTCCTAATCGTGAGAGTGGGTGTGTCTCTGGCTTTTATGTCTGTTTGGGACTCTTTCCCTCCTGTTGAGTGCCTTGTCCAGCATTGGTGTGTGGACTTTTGCCTTGTCTTTGTATTTCATTTTTTCGTGTTTGGCTGTCATTTTGGAGGCCTGCTCTTCTCTAAGTGAAAACAGAAGGGAAGTGGATACAGGGGAGAGAGGAGGTAGGGGGAGGTATGAGAAGTAGATGGAGGGTAAACTGTGGTTGGAATATATGGTATAAGAGGAGAATCTAATATCAACTTTTAAAAAAAGCATGTTTTTCAGAAGACATAAGTTTGAACCTTTTGGGTTCTTGTATCTTGTGTTAATTGATTTGGATTATAGTTACTAACAAATATTTGGCTTTGCAAAAATCACTGAAATGTGAATTTGTTTCATTATTTAGTTTTGTAAATATAGATATATTTTGTATATAAAAGCTTTCTTATTTGTTTGTTTTTTCAGAATTATAATTTGCTCTAGACCCATATCATTAATTTCAAAGTTTTTCTTTTACTCTGGTTCTTTTTACATGAAATTGACATGAACTTTCTTCCACCATTGATAGAATTATATGTATTTTTTTCTTCTGCCACTGCGTGGTTGGGCAATACATGGGACCTCAACACTATTTTAATATCTTTCAGTCATCTATTATTATTATTGTGCATAAAGTAGTTTATGGTACATCTTTATTGTCTTACATGATTAGTAGCATAGGTGCCAGGGAAATGTTTTCATTAGTCTCAGCTCAGCTTCACATGATCAAAATATGTCCAGTTTTCTTACATAGGTGCTGTGGGATGTTCTGTATATCAAATATGTTGCTGTGATTGGTTAGTAAATAAAACACTGATTGGCCAGTAGCCAGGCAGGAAGGATAGTCAGGACAAGCAGAGAAGAGAATTCTGGGAAGTGGAAGGCTGAATCAGAGAGACACTGCCAGCTGCCACCATGACAAGCAGCATGTGAAGATGCCAGTAAGCCAGGAGCCATGTGGCAAAGTATAGATTTATAGAAATGGATTAATTTAAGATATGCAGTTAGCAAGAAGCCTGCCACGGCCATACAGTTTGTAAGCAATACAAATACTTGGTTGGGTCTGAGCAGCTGCAGGACTGGCGGGTGAAAGAGATTTGTCCTGACTGTGGGCCAGGCAGGAAAACTCTAGCTACACAGGGGTAGTCACAAAATTGGGCAAATATGACAATTCTGGCAACATCATTTTGGTATGAAATTACAGCTTGATAAACCCTGGTATTTAATCTGTGAAAAGTTAGCAAAATGTAAAATTCTATGAAATTTTTGGAATGTTTCATATATATATATATATATATATATATGTGTGTGTGTGTATATATGTGTATATATATATGTATATATGTGTATATATGCAATCAAAGATTTTGTTTTACAGTACAGAACAAAAAAAATAAAATGAGTATCATTTCATTTCAGTTTGCAATAATATAAAAATATGAACTGTATTTACAGCTATTCCCTTCTCCCACCTTGTCTGGTTCAATTAAAATAAATCCACCTTTTCACTGGGTTATAAGACTTTGCATGCTCACCACCTGTGGAATCACTACTAAAATCAATAACCACTATAGATTTAGTTCCAAGATCTCTACATAAATCACAGCAAAAGTATTTACAAGGAGAAGAGGAAGAAAAGTACATGGAAATGGCACTGAATAAGGGAATATGTGTTCAATTTAAATGAAAATTCTACATTTAAAATCATTTTGATAATGTCAGTGAATCATTGCTTTTAGAATTTAAGGAAAATAAAATTTTATAATATTTTAAACACTGATGAAATTTATGTCAGACAAAGAAATCAAATTACTACCTAGACAAATAACAAAACAATTCAATTTTGTAATGTCTTCATATATAGATGAACTTCATTAAAACTTATTTTGTAGATATATTTTTTATGACCTAAGGTATCCTTACAAGTCATCATCACTTAATTATTTTAGACTCTCAATTATTTAAACACAACTTCTGCAACTTTCTTGCAAAGTGTTATTTTTGATGAAAGTCTCTAACTTAAAAATATTCTTAAAACCTAGTATGTAAGCTGGGCAATAGTAGCACATACCTTTAATCCTAGCACTTGAGAGGAAGGGTCAGAAGGATCCAGTCTCACATACTACTACAACCCAAACCAATATCCTAAATTTTCTCAGGGTCCAAAGATTACCAGCATCCCCACACAACAAGAAGTTATCTAGAAAGCAACACTCACATTCCCCAAAATTAGGTTATGAATGTTTATTATCATTTTAAGGGGGTTGGTTACAAGCTGTTATTGATTATAATTTTAAAAAAAGCTAAACAAAAGAGTTAAATTCAAATATCTCTTTATAAAGGAAAAAAGGAGGACATGATATAGAAATGATAGGGATAAAATGGTAGATTATTGAATCCACTTTAATCCAAAAAACAACTATTAATTTAAAGTATTTTACATTGGTCTGGATTATGGTTTATTGATACAAATTTGAAGTTAATTTTGTTATACTATATGTATGTTTCTACTGTTGTTTGTGGAATTATGTTATTATTAATTAATAAATATAGATAAATAGTCATCTATGATAGACTAATAGTTCATGTTAGGTATGTGTTCAAAGTCATAAATAGATATATTTCAATAGAAAGATGTCTTCAAACACTTCAAAGACCTACAGAATATGGCATTTAATATGTTTAATAACCTAAGTCTTTCATGACATTGAGACATGTCTGCTCCTGGCAGCACCAATTTATTTCAGAGATGATGATAGTCATCAAAGAAACTCCATATGGCGTTTGCTTTCTTTGTGGCAAATGTTAACCACTGGGCAAGAAAGTGCCCTTGCTTTAGTTGCTGACAGTGTACTGTCCAAGTGGACCATCAGAATGCAAAAGAAATTAACTGTCAAACTTTGCAAAACAAGGTAGGGCAGTCCTTCAAAATTCCCTGCTTTTCGGAAAACTCTGTCAGATATACTAGGCCTGTAGCCCAAAGATGGATGCCCCAATGTTTCAGAAGAGCCTTGAGTGACTGTCCAGATGAATTGCTAAACGGTCCTATAAAATAAAAAACCCAGATTCAGATATCAGGGTTAAAACCTGAGAGATCAGAAGAATAGGAAAAGTCACAAGTCAACTTCACCTTACCGACCCTTAACTTCCAAAGAGACCTACTTCCTGTATACCCGTGCCTATATGCCTTTCTGATCTACTATCTCATTTGTTCTCTCCATCCAGCTATATCACTTCCTCCTCCTGCCCAGATCTGTCACTTCCTGTCTGTCTGTACAGACCTACAGACCTCCATGGTTAATTAGTGCTGGAATTTAAGGCATGTGCCACCACACCTGGCTCTGTTCAGAGTGTGGCCTTGAACTCACAGAGATCCAGACAGATTCCTGCCTCCTGAATGATAGAATTAAAGGCATGTGCTACCATTGCCTGACTTCTATGTTTAATATAGTGACTAGCCTTTTCCTCTGATCTCCAGGCAAGCTTATTTATTAGAGCACAAATAAAATATCACCACAGCCAAATGTCCCTGTCACTAGATAACATTTCATCCTTTGATGGAATTGAAGACTAGATAGTCATAGTTAAAATTTTCCTTAGTTTTGATAAAAGGTAAATTAAGAATAAAACTTTAAAGTCATAAAGATAAAATAGATGATAGAATGTTTTCTCTAATTTTGCCAAATACAAATGGACTAGTTATTATAATTGTAACTCTTACTTGATAACTGTTTTCAATAGGTATAAATTTTACTATGAAATGAAAACCTTACTTTTCAATGGGACAAAATGGGAGAAATGGTGTAGAAGAATGCTTTTATACATTGTAAAGATGTGTCATTAAAATTGGTTTAATAAAAAGCTTACTGGTTGGTAGCCAGGGATGAAGTATAGGTGGGACAACCAAACTAAGGATGCTGGATGAAGAAGTGTGGAGTCAGACATGATATCTCCTGGCAATTGCCTGTGGGAGGGGGCAGCTAAAAAAACCCATGAGCTACCACCATATGCTAAGTTGAGCAATGCAGGTAGCTGACATAGCACTTTAAGACTTGTAGCAGGAATCTTAAAAGTTCTTATTAATAAAACAAACCCGGGCCAGGTATTGGGGTGAATTGGAAGATCAGAGAAACAGAACAAGCCACAGCTAACCTCACCTGGCCAACTTCTCAGCTGATCTTGTTTCCTCAGACTGGAAGCCTCTGTGTCCTCACATCTGAATGGCTCTCAGCTGAACTGTGCTGCTCAAAACCTAAAAGCTTAACCAGCCAAATTGCTTAACCAGCCAAATGCTTCTCATTTCTGGTCCTCATGCCTTATATACCTTTCTGCTTTCTATCATCACTCCCTGGGATTAAAGGCTGACTTTCTGGGATTAAAGGTGTGAGTCACCATGCTTGGCTATATCCTTCAACAGATAGATTTCTGCCTCTGGAATGCTAAGATTAAAGGCGTGTGTTACCACTGCCTACCCTAAATATCTAGTGGCTTTTCTGTTCTCTGACCCCCGATAAGTTTATTAGGGTACACAATATTTTGGGGAACACAATACCACCACAAAGACTGACCTCATGCAATCAAAGAACAATACAAATGCATTGTAAAACAGATCCAGACAGAAAAATACCTCTAGATAAGTTACAGTGTGTTTAAAATTATACGTAGGCTTGGGAGAAGAAAGAGAAAGGGTAGAGACAGTCAGAGATTAAAAATAGTTTCAAATAATAAAGTAAAGTTGTTAAAAATGAGTAATAAAAAGAATATAATAAGCCACATAAAGGTGGGAAATTCACAGAGGATCTGGATTCTGTATGTTATTGTGTTGTCTTAAATTTTCTGATTGCTAATGAAGGTACAACATCCTCTTAGACACATTGCATTTTTAAAACTGCTGGATTGAACCAACCTATATATTTAAAAATATCTTGACTTCAAAATTTGAGCCTAAGATGAAGCAGGATGTGTAGAAAATGAGGTAACAAGCTGGGAGCCATGTGGCAAAGCATAGATAAGAAATATGAATTAATTTAAGTGTAAGGGCTAATAACAAGCCTGAGTTATTGGCCAAGCATTTAGTATTAATATAAGCCTCAGTGTACTTATTTGGGAGCTGCTGGTGGGACAGAAACTTCTGCTTACATAGAGCATAGCGATTAAAAGTGAACTGATCCACTCAGTTCTATTACTACACTGAGATCTTTCTCTCTAAAGTGAAGAGTTTGTCACCAATACCTACTGAATAGTGTTATTTTTATCCTACTCAATCCCTTTATTACAGTTCTATGGTTAAAAATCAAATCATTTCTGAAGAAATTTGAAGAATTTGAACTTGAAGAAAACAAATACAAGAGTCATAGAGTTTGTTTAAAGGTAATTTATTGCAATATATCAAAGTTCAATATACATATCATTACTGAAACTTCTGATGAGACTGACTTGTAATTATTTTTGCTTCAAATGGTATGAGAGTGAATTGATAACTATTATTTAATAGAAGGTCTATTGAATTGTAGGAGACATTAAAGAGAATCTGTAGTGGGTAGCCATGTCCAGGCTGCCAGCTGTCTCGGTCTACTCTCGCAAGATTCCCAAAAGTTGCTTGCATCCATCTACCATTTCTCAGGTACCATTATATTCCTTCTCAGGTCTTTGATGGGATTGAAGACTAGCAGTTATAGTTACAACTTAGTAGATAGAACATATTAAGTATTAGATTCAGGTTCTTTAGGATAGGACACCTTTTGGAATGATCTTTGTAACATGCCATTTACCTATGCTCTATACTTCTCTGGATTTTAATATGTGTTTCTTGCTTGATATTGTTTGCATTGGTTGTAGTTCCATCTTATCTAGGTCATTATCCCTCATTATTCCTGGACAATATTTGATAACCATTCCTTTGTATATAGTCTTGTATTAGGTTAGAACTTTCTTATTTAGACAAAAAGGGGGAGATGTAGTGGGCAGCCTTTCCAGCTTTGTTCTGGAAGTTCCAACCCCCATTGAGACTTCGGCAACTGTCACGCCTACAAGGCGGGGCCAAGGGAGGCACCTGGGGACCCAAGATCTGGATCTGCGGACTCTTGCTCGGTTCCAGGACCCTGGATGGTGGAGGTGGATAAAGCAGAGCTCCAGAGAACACCGCTGGACTGTGATACACCTTCCCCAGACCCTGCGACCTACCTATCCCTTAATTTGTAAGTTACGCCATTAAATAAATCTCCTTTTAACTACGTGGAGTGGCCTTAATAATTTCACCAATAAGAATCATCAGCTGAAAGCAGACATTTTTCAGTAACATTGTATAGAATTATTATAAAATGTCAATATTTAATATTTGAAAATTCCATGACTTAAATATGTTAATTTAAGAAAAATGATAAAGACTTAAAATACATGCCTTTTGGAGCATTCAATTCTCACTAAATTGATCTCATCAATGTACTTATGATAATTTGTAATGAATATTATGTGATATGATTCTAAATGTTATACAATAATGTTAACACAAGAGGACACTCGTGCTTTTAAAGAATAATATTACATGACAGTAAAGAACTAAGACTTTAGAATTAAGTTTTAATTCTTCATAATGATGAGCTTTAAGTTTGATTTATATTTGCTCATATACCTACTTCCCATAGCCAAATTTATTCTATTTTTATCCCCTAAATGCTCAGTCTGATTACTGGTAAGATAAACCTTCCTATTTAATTCTCAAGTATGATAACTATTCTCATTTTCATTATTATAGAGCAATTTTTAGAAAATGGAGTCACACAATATATTGTTTTTTGGCCTACAACTTTGGGCATCAAAATTCTGTCTGTGACTTATCCATACTGATATCCCTAGTACAGGCTCATTTGTGTTCTTTAGTACTGTTAAGTGTGTTCTTTTAAATATTTCATCCTTCTCCAAATACATTCTACTGTTGATGAACAGACGGTTTGTTTTAAATTGATATTGCTACAAAATAGTGCTGCAATGGACATGATCATCTTAGGCATAAATCAAATTTGTATGGCCTATATAGCCAGAATGGAATTACTATATCATAGGTTTCAAATGTTATAACTTTATTATTCATCACCAAAAAGGATGGGAAAACAGTATTCCCAATTTACAGTGTCATAAGGAATATATGTATCATGGTTTCTACACAGTTGACTAAAACTTAGGGTATTTTTTCTATTCATACTTACTTTGGCGGATATATGATAATGCCTTTTAAATTTTTATTTTTATTATTGTAATAGCAATTAGTCCTGCATCATATGATTCTGAGTCTCTTGAGCTATATAGTTAGTAGCCTAGAATGTCACATGATACAGGATGGAAGTACCCAACATCTTCTGGCCTCCATATGAACCCACATGTGCAAATATATACTTATCATTCCATATACATACATGCACTCAATCAAATAGGAAAAACACTGTGATAATTTTGAGTGATTCAAATGATCATATATTTACAATAAAATAGAATGAAGATGTTAAGACAGAAAGTAAACGATTGGCTAATGAGTAGTGTACCATGTTGTTATGGGATTGTGTTTTAGTTTGTTTGGTCTCATCAAGAAGAATTCTACAACAAACACAGAAATAAAGACAGATACAAACACAGACACAGGCACATGCACACACACATGCACACACACCCACGTGCGCGCACACACACACACACACACACACACACACACATACAGGGTTGATGGCAATTTGTAACAAGAAAGCAAGATCAAATATTAAATGTGAATGGAAATATGACCCTTATGAAGGAGAAAACCATTCCAGAGAGCATTGGTGCACTTGGTACTCAGAGTCATTGATCTTTTAGTTTTGTATACATTGATAGTTCTAGTTTACATCATCTGTCCTCTGATTTAAATACCTCTCCCTTCTCCCAGTATGCTTTTTTCAAAATTGTTATGTGCTAGAAATTATTTATTTACTCTTTGAACTTTGTCTGACGTCTTGTGTTTGATATCATCATTGTTATTTGATTAGAATATTCTATTATCTCTAGATAAAGACACTTCTATTTTGAGAGTGATGCATCATGAAACTGGGAATTAGAATCTTTTATTAAGTGTGGACTCGCTTGCTATACACATAAGAAGGGTGTCTCATAGACCCCCTTCTCCTAACTCCAACACTCACCTCTGTCTTGTACCTAACAGTACTAATGTAGTCCCTTGGGCTGTAAACAATTATTCTAATCTTTTACTTTGTCATCAGCCTTTTCAAGGATCATGAGACTTGCCTACAAATGGCAAAGAAGTCTGATCACACAAGTTACCTGAGTTATAACACTTCAAAGAAATTCACAGACAAGATCTAAGAAAACAGCATTTGTTTCCTTTGTGATGCATTTTATGAGTAAAACTTTAAATTTCTGCCAATAAAGTATTGATAAGTACAGCTGATATTCTATGATTTAAACAGTACAGTGTAAGTAGACAGGAAAAGTGACCTAATTTGTTACTGGAAAATCTGGAATTCACAGAGGAATTGAAATTTGTATTAGATTGGAAATCGTCATGACAAATCTGGGGACTAAATATGTAAATCAAGAGAATGCTAGAAGAAACTTAAACAGCCCCAAAAGAGAGGTCAGCTCAGAGTAGCTAGAGGATAAAATGCATGGACCCTGTTAGAAAATGTCGTTGGTGTGATAGTTAAGAGAGGTAAGCTCAGAGTAGCTAGAGGATAAAATGCATGGACACTGTTAGAAAATGTCATTGGTGTGATAGTTAAGTCAGACTGGGAAAAGCCTCATCCATATATAAATACATCAATGTCTATGTATTCTACAATAGCAACATTGAACTCAGGCAAGGAATCTCCAGTCAGTCAGTGATTGCTGAATGCCTGCTATTTACCAGTAGCATTTTCATGTTTCTGCACTATCAAGGCTGTCTTAAGAAGAATGACTGCCAACTTGGCTTAAAGGATGAATGAATGGAAAAAAGTGAAAGATAATACCACATCCAAGGCTGATGTATCTTCTTGGATCTGTCTAGCCACATTTCAGATGGTAATAATAATAAGCATGAGTCTTTTGCTTACATTACCAAACTCTATCATACCATAAAGACCTTCCCCAGATGAGATTAGAGAACAAATGCCCCTTCCCTGTTTCATGAGGAGAAGAAAGAAATTATATAGCATCCCTACAAAATTCTCTGAATTTGGTAATTCCAAGGTTTCTCTAACTTTTCTAAAAACTGTCTGCACATGAAAGACAGGTATCTTGACATGTTGCTTGATAGAAAAACCAATGCTAATATATTGTGTCAGTAAATAGTTTCTTTGCCTGAGACTCAAAGTGCTTTGTTTGCTGTCAGAGTGATCCATGGACAATTCTAATACCATATTTTACATCATTAAGAAAATAAACTCCCAACCTTCCCAAAATGTTTGCCCAAGTTTAAATGATAACTTTTAATTATTTGTTTAAATTCATTCTCCAGAATATCTTTAAAAGATATAACATCAATGTGTTATTCACAGGCTGTCACATTTATTCCCAGTAACAAAATTTAAACTGTAATTTCCAGATGTAATATACAAACAGGTTAAAAACTTGTGAAGTTGAAGGCGCTGGAATAATTTCCTGGGTATCTCTTTTTATATTTCATTACAATTCCCTTTTAATGTATTTGAACAAAATAAAGAATAAAAGTTATTTCTGGTTGTGTATCTTGACTGGGCCAAAACACACAACAATACAGAACTGAAAGAAAGACAGCAGCATTTTTATACATATTGAGGTTTTTTTCTTCTTTGTTCAAATTAATCATTTATCACTTTTACTAAACAAAACATTAGTGAACCCAAAAGCAGTTGTCCCATTCTAACTCTTTAATTATAAGGTGAATTTTATTTCAAGATACAGTAACAGTTATCACCATCATCACTGTGACCATCATCACCACCACCATTATTGTCACCATCATTTTTTACCTTGACTTCATCATTACCGTTATCAGTGACTTCATGACACCATGATACCATGGCCACTATCAATCACTTCATGACAGCTAGTTTATACCATGCCAAACACGTATAAATACTGTAATCAACTTTTGATGTTCATAACATGCTTATCCTTATTTGACAAATCAAGATATGAAGGTGCAAAAAAATTTACTATCTCTTCAATGACACAGAACAAGTAATAAAAATCTGATTATATTTTTCCAGATAAGTCCACATTGTAGTCTCTAAGCTTTCTCACCTTTTATCTCTAACAGGTACACAGGTACGCATTCTTTTAAATAGTCCCATTCTTTTGTGAACTGTATTGACACTCTGATGAATGTAACTTGTTATTTCTTACTAACTATGTATCATCTATTGAAAATTAGTTATCTGTAGGTTTAATATACAAGTTTAGAAGACAAAAGTATACTAATATCAACAATAGCTACCATTACCAAATTATATTCCAAAATTGTCTTGGGTAATGTATAGTGATGTAAAAACAAGTATATTTTCATAAGAAGCCATGCTTATGGCATGGCACGTGTACTTTCTATAATCATGTTCTGTGAAATAAACATCTCAGTGACTCATTTTTGTTCTGCAGGCTCAGCTGTTGTAACGAAGTAACAATTTACACAAAGACTTAAAATGAAAAGGTCATCTTTTTCAATTGGACCCACTTCATAATTCCAAACTGTATAAAGAGAGTATTCATCTGTGCAGATGTTTAAATGATGGCCATTGGCAATAAAATCACTGCCATTTTACTCACAAAGCATTGAGTACAAAGTTTCTTCAAAAAGGAAATTGATTGAGATATTTCACTAAAGGGATAGCATGATATATAAATCATTTGTCCACTCTGGAAACAAGAAGAAAAGCTATAGAAGCTGAATATAACTCATAAAAGACTGCATTGTGTAAAACATATACCTACCTCTAAGGTATGAAAATTTTGATAGCATTAATGAAAATCTAAGGAAGGATACATAGGATACAGCTTGATTTCAATGATTTTACACAGCATTACTTCAGTCCTTTCGGTAATTTTGTGTTCCAAATAAATTAAACTTTTATAGAAATATATTGAGTATGTAGGAGAGATGAGATTCATACAAAGAAATGAGGTAAGAAGTATGGTGAGCAGCTTAGATTTAACTCATGTGCAAAGAAGTCTATTTGCTGTCACAAAGTAAAACTTATTGTGGTAGTTTGAATGTAATTGGCCCAGTAAGCTTGTAGGCAGTGGCACTATTAGGAGGTGTAGCTTTGTTGAAAAGGTATGGTCTTGCTAGAAGTATGTCACTGTGAGGCAGGCGGTGCTTGGAGGCTTCCTATGCTCAGTATGCAGTCCACTGTTTCAGTCAACTTCTTGTTGCCTGAAAGATGTAGGACTCTCAGCTACTTCTCCAACATGCTGTCATGTTCTCTACAATGATAATGGACTGAACCTCTGACACTTAAGCTAGCTACCCCAATTAAATGCTTTCCTTTTTCCTTCATAAGATTTGCCATGGTCAAGGTGTCTCTTCACAGCAATCTTTCTCTTCTGTCTAAGACAGAAGTTGCTACTAGGAACTGGGTTATTGATATGATAGGCCTGACTATGTTTTATATATTATTTTTTTTTTTTGAGGAATTTTGACTTTTGTACTTTGGGTTAAAAAAGAGATGAATGCATTAAGTGCTACATAATACCAGTAAAAGCATGGAAGACAATAGTTCTGAGTGTGATTTGATTAACTATGGGAAGTTACCTTAAGAGTTCTCAGAGGAGAAGAATTTTTTTTTTTTTTTTTGGTTTTTCGAGACAGGGTTTCTCTGTGTAGCTTTGTGCCTCTCCTGGAACTCACTTGGTAGCCCAGGCTGGCCTTGAACTCACAGAGATCCGCCTGGCTCTGCCTCCCGAGTGCTGGGATTAAAGGCGTGCGCCACCACCGCCTGGCCAGAGGAGAAGAATTTTAATTATTTGCTTAGAGATCATTCTGGTGACATTTTGATGAAGAATGTGGCTGCCTTTTGTCCTTGTCCAAAAAGTTTGTATGATGCTAAAGTGAAGAGTTTTGGATTAGTTACATTGGCAAAGAAAATTTCAAAACAGCCTAGTATAGACTCTGTCGTATTACTACTAGTGGTAACTCTAACAGAGATTTATAATGAAAAGGAGTAAACTAAGCAAGGTAAATTACAAAATGTACATATTAAGAAAAGAGGCACAGGAAATAGAATGGAGCTAAATCCTGTGTTCAAAGAGATAAACAGATTAAGAAATGAACTAAAGGTAGTGGTGATCTCAGGACAAGATCCCACCCAGCTAAGTTTCCAACTTGGTAAAAGAAATTAAAGACAAGTTTAGAGCCCGGTGTGGTGGTGCATGCCTTTATTCCAAGCACTTGGAATGCAGAGGCTGGCAGATCTCTGAGTTTGAGGCCAGCCTGATCTACAGAGCAAAGTTCAGGACAGCCAAGCTTAGGCTGTGAAAGGCAGAAAGCTAGTGAAGATGTAATTAAATGAGGGGGCCATGTTCCAGTTCTAGCAAGCAGCAGAACTTGGCAGTTTTGGCCACGTGGTTCTGGCTTCAGAGCCAAGGATAGAAGAAAAGGATTATGGAATTTGCCTCCATGCCTAAGAAAAGTTGCTGAGGCAGGCATGTGTCAGGGGTGTCTCTGAATGGAGGTCTAGAGAGACCATTGTGTAAAGCTGTGAAGTTGAACTCTGGATTGCCTGGGGGACCCCAAGATGTTAGAAATGGCAGAGTTGTGAGAAAGCTGTCTAAGAGAGCTGCTAACAGGGAGTGGAAACAGCCCAAGAGAGGTAAGTGTCTTGCAGTAAACAAAAACTGAATAGTATTAGAGAACTGAAGAGCATTTTGGCATCAGATATTGACATACAGATTTTGGAGTTTCTCAACTGGTTTTCAGTCTTGCTTTGGTCTAGTATTTCTTGACTGTGTTCCCTTCTGTATCTTTTGGAGTGGTAATATATATCCTGTGGCATTGTATGTTGGACATATGTGATCTGCTTTTTTATTTTGATTTTACAGGAGATTACAGTTAAGAGATTGCATGAATCTCAGAAGAGACTTTGAACTTAGAACTTTTAAACACTGCCGAGAATATAATAGACTATTGAGACATTTGAAATTGGACTAAATGCATTTTGCATTATGATATTGTTACAAGCTTAAGGGGGGCAGGGAGTGGAATGTAGCAGTTTGAATGTAATTGACCCCCATAATCTCACAGGGAATAACACTATTAGGAGATTTGGCTTTGTTAGAGTAGTATGGCCTCATTAGAGAAAATGTATCAGTATCGGGCTGGCTTTGAGGTTTCCTATGCCCAGGATACCATCCAGTGTTTCAATGGACTTTTTATTACCTGCAAGATATAGGGCTCTTAGCTACTTAACCTGTACTATGTCTGCTTGCTGCTGCCATGCTCTTTACCATGATAATAATGGACTAAACCTCTGAAACTATAAGTGAGCCATGCTAATTAAATATCTTTCTTTTTCCTTCATAAGAATTGCTGTGGTCATGGTGTCTCTTCATAGCAACAGAAACTCAAACTAAGACACTTACCAAAGGAAAAGCATGATTTATTGAGAATGCAAACCTTGAACTATTTTACTCTGTCTTCTAATTAGTAGCAGGGACAACAACAACAAAACCACTTAGCAGCATGAAAGAACAAGAGCAAAATGAGGAGTAATTGTAATCAGGATATATTGTAGGAGAAAAAAATAACTACTTGAAAAGATAGAGTTTTTTTTTTTAAATAGATGTATCCACAGTTAGGCTTTAGGACCCTACTCCTCATTGAAGAACTCTTTACTGCTGGTAGACTTTGAGAGGGGAGAAACCATTCCTTCATTTGAGGAGTCACTAATGACCCCTCCAGAATCCAATGGACACTTACAATCCAATGGTCACATAGTTGAACTCAGTAGATCAGAACACTAAACTAAAAGTCATGAATCTAGGAAAATGAGTAGTAGCAACAGAGGATGACAGTCATGGAGATGGGGAGTAGATAACAGAGGTCAAGGGTAAAATACATTGTTACATGTATGAAATTGTCAAATAAAGTGAATCTACAAAGCAGGCTATTTTAGTAATTCTTCTAAGTTGGTAAAATTTAATTGTTGCTAATTTTTGAAGATGTCACACACACTAATTATAAAGAATTTCTAAGAAAGCTTTCATGTGAATCAACAATTTAATCCCATTTGTATAAATATCAAAGTATAATGTTGCTGGATCATATGGCACAGATAAGTTTAATTTTAAGAAACTATTTTCTGACTGACTATAGGATTGTGCATCTCCCACCCCCATGTCTGAGGACCAGATACCAGCTACTTCCGATTGTTGGCAGAACGTGGTGTTCTCACTCATTTAGATTTTAGTCATACCAGTGAGTGTGAAGTGCTTTTGTTTCGTTGATACAGGTTGAATATCCCTAATGGAGAACATTTTACTATGTTTGAATTTCTACAATACACTGAATGGTATTGCAACAAATATTTTTCTTACATTTCTGCATGTGATCTGCTGGATTATATAAATTGATATTAGAATGTCAAATCAGACTTGAAAACTTGAAATAAACCCTATCTTGTCACAATTTTTTATTTACATATTTGGACTTCATTTTATAGTTGCACTGAATTTTTTTCATCTATATGAAAAATACTGGTCTGTGGTTTTCCTTTCTTGCAATTTATCCTTCCTGGTTTAGTGTTAAGGTCATGTTGGTTTCCTATAATTAAAGCCTTGGAAAATGATGGCTTCTTTTCCTAAAACATTTGGTAGACTTCACAAGTATCTCCACTTGTGTTAAAGCACTCCCACCTTGTTGTACAATGGGATTATAAATTCTGTGGTATCCAATTTCAACTCACAAGGAAGTAGCAATGTCAAGAGCTCATTATTAGGCAAGTTAAATTTAAACTTTTTTTCATGTCAACCCCCAATCAGAAAATGTGTAAACAGTATATTTATAACATAAGGAAAATACTGAAATCTCCTGATAAAGGGCTAGTACAACTTAAGAAAACATTGATTCTGTTATGTGGGAAAATCTGATAGCTAAAAGGGACAGGAAACATGAGTCTTGGCTTTCTTCCAATGATTCTGGCATCTGAAGAACTTTATATTAGTGCAGCAAAATATTCAACAAGATATAACTCTTCTTGTATCACCATAAATTTCATTATAAAAATTACTGCATTATCATATAAAAATATAAGAATAATGACATACATATGTATAACATCTATAGGTATAATATATATGTGCATACATACATATATGGATGAGTTAGAAAATCTATACTTAACTAATTCCTTCTACCTTTCCCACCAAAAATATTTACACAGTATGAAAGTATATATATACATATATATCTTCAATATCAGATATCTTTGGATGGTACGAACTACCTATCTGCTCCCAAATCCACAATGAATTTTGCACAGTCAAATGGATTGATGAAAACATGCCTAATTTTCACAGCTCAGAGTAGGTCAAGATAGTCAAATGGATTCGTGGAATGGCCCAGCAACTACAGTGACTGAACTATAGTTAGGATACTGACATATTATGCAAACATTCCAAAATTTTCCATGAGATAAAAAATAGACACTATCTTTTATTAAACATTGGCTTTAGGAAACTGAAATTTATATCCCAAATAATTTAAATGGATGGAATTTGTTCCATCTTACATATTATTAAATATGCCCTGGTGAACACAGAATTTTTTTTCAACACACATAAACATATGGATAGAGATACATAAAATCTATGGAAGTCAAGCAAGAAGACTTTGTTGTTCAAGACTCAGATTTATCCACCACAGTGAATTGTAAAAGTAAGTAGGAAAAACTTTCTGATTTTCTATTTTTTGTATATTATATTAGTAGTGATTAAGATAGAATGTCAGATAGATGGAAAAATCCTTTTATTTGTGCAAAGACAGCTTGCATTCCATTGACATATGCATGTAGATGAAAATTCTTTCACACAACAAGTATTTTCATAATACATCAACTCCCTTTGTATATTTTATGTTTTATCAATCACATAATTCATGATCATAGGCTATTATCATGAAGCGTTTCCATATTTTCTCATAATCCATATAAAATTATGCATAAATACATGAAAAATTATTTATATATGAAAAACATAACATTCAAATAAACAAAAAATCCATATGCTTATTTTAATTCTGTAACATAATAGAAATAAAAGTAGCATAAAAATCATGAGATTATTATTCTAAATTCAGTTCTTTTAACATTATGTTTTACAGTTTTGCCTTGACAGTCACTCAGTGTTTCCTGGCCTGGTGATCTATCAGTTGTATATTGAAGGAAATAAACTCAAGTTTGAAGGTTTGATTCAGTTTATCAATTCTATGAAATTATTACCACTTTATTTGTTATAATCTGAGTAATTTTCAAACTCAAAGGATTTCACAGTTAAATTCATTTTTATTTTTCATATTTCAATTATTTATTACACCTTCATGCAACACTATCTGGCATGTCCAGTAGCTACCAGAGCAGTCAAGAACACAGTAATAGAATTATGAGTACAATGGCAAGAAGATGCTGCTTCGGTATGGTCCAATAAAAGAAGTTACACAGCCAAACTAAGCTCCAAACACATGGTTCACCAGCAGAAGGGAAGGAAAAAGAAACCTCACCCCAAACCAGTTTGTTTTGCTGTATAATATTGGAGACTGAATGTTCAAGTCTAGGCCTCTCAATAAGATTTCTAAAGAGAAATAGAAAAGATATTCAAAACACATTTTGCAATTCCAACAAGCGCACAAACACACACAATACACACACACATAAACATATGCACATCTACATTCACACATGCACATAATGTGCACACATACACACTTATATACTGAGACAAAATACTGAAAAACTATAAATAAAAGAAACACACTTCAACTTAATAATAATGGTATATGATAAATATATACCAGCATTATCCCAAGTGAGGAAAAAAATAATTGATTCCTCTAAAAGCAGAAACTATGTAAGGGTACCCACTATCTCAATTCTTATACCATGAAATCATCTTAAAATTCTAAGACAAGAATGAAATAAAAGTTATTCAAACAGGAAAGGAAGAAAACAAAGTACCTGTACTTGCAGAAGACATGGTCCTGTACAGAAAACTCTCAGCTCTGATAAACATCTTCAGAAAATAGCAGTATACAAATAAAAATATAAAAATCAGTAGGTTTTCGATATGTAGGTAATGAACACATCAAAAGCCAAAGAAGAAAATCTATTTCTTAGTTATTTTGCAGAAATACATTGGAGTAAAACTAATAAAGGAGGTGAAAGATTACTACAAAATTTAAGTGACTGAAAAAATATTGAAGAAAATCCAACAAGGGAAGATCCCACATACTTATGGATTGATAGACTTAATTTGTGAAAATGACTATATAAGCATAATGACCCATAGATTAAATTTTACCCACTCAAAATTCCAGTGGCGTTCTTCAGAGACATAGAAAACATTCCTACCATATATATGGAAAGATGAAAATTTCCAAATAGCCAAAGCGCTCTTAGGCAGGAAGACAATGATGGAGGCATCACAGTCCTCCACCTCAAATGTTGTGGAGCCCTTGTAAGGAGCATCTGACACTAGCACAAATGTAGACAGAGAACCAATGAAAGAGAAGACTTGGAAACAAACCTACACATGCACAACCACCTGATCAGAGACCAAGCTTTCAGAACTATACCCTAGGGAAATCGGTCTACATTGAATGCTGCTGGGAAAATTAAAATTTCACATGTAGCAGAATGAAAGAACACATTTGTTAACCTGCACAAAAACAGTCCATAATATATTGAAGACCTTAATGTAAGACCTGGAAGTTTGAAACTGCTAGACGTAAGCATAGGGACAACAATTTCCTAGATATAAGCATTAGAAATGATTTGATGACAAAACTTCAATGGCACAGGAAATAATCCCAAGAATTAATGAATGGAATTCCATGAGGAAGAAACCTCTGCTCACCAAAGGAAATAACCACTAAAACGAAGAAATGGCCTGTAGACGGGAGAAGGTTCAGTTGACCATAAGTCTGACAGTGATATTAGCTACCATACATGGAATAAAAAAAACCCACAAAACCTAAACTACAAGCAAGAACAATATAAAGTCAATTATTTGATCACTAAATTGGTAAATGAACTGGATATCACTTTAAAGAAGAATTATAAATATCTGAAAAATTATTTAACATCCTTGGCCATGAAGTAAATGCAAACTCAAACATCACTGAAAGTCTACTCTTCTCCAATCTGAATGGCTACCATCAAAAAAGCAAAGGACTAGTTACGATTGGTGATGATAGAAGGGAGGAACATTTATTTGCTGCTGATGGTAATATAAACTGGTATGACCACTATAAAAGTCAAACTGAGTTTCCAAAACTACAAATATACCTAGCATTTCAACAAATGTACCAGTATTGAATAAATGCCAAAAAACTATAGGTCAATATTCAAAGGGATAGTTTACTGCAGTTGATGGAAATGTAACCAGCTAAGATGTTAATCAAGAGTTCAATGGATAAAAAATATGATACACTGGAACTTTTTCAGTGAAAAAGAAAAGTGAATTCAAGACTTCTATAGAGAAATGGATGGAACAGGAAATCACTATGTTAAGCAATGCAGCAGATATCAGAAAGAGCTTATATTTTCATATATATATACATTTATATATGAAATAAAATATATATGTATGAAAAACATATAAATTTTTAGTTTTTGAAATTTTACATCAGTTGCCCATTTCTTTTATTTCTTCCAAGCTCTCCCTTATATTCCCTTACATTTTCTTTTATTTGTGTTGCAATATTTGTACTTTTTATTGCTTAATAGTTTCATATATTTATCTAGAAACATTAGGGGGTTTATTGTTGTTGTTGTTGTTGAGACACCATGTATAATATCTGCAAGTCTAAACAAGACCAAATCCCAGCATGGAGAGCTAAGCTGAGAAGGAAGTTTTCACCTCTGGTTGTGGAGATACTGGCAATTCTTAGAAGCTGGGAAAGGAGGCTTCAGTTTTCTCTCAAAGAGTATAGAGCTCTTAAAAACCAACCCCTCCAATGGAAGACCAACACACAAGAATAATTGGACAACACAAATTGTCCTAGATGTATGTGGGAGGGAAAGACACGAAGTTGTATAGGAAGGGAATAGGTGTAGATCTGGAAAGGGTTAGGAGAGAGAGGACGGTTGGTGAATATGGTCTAAGGCTCATTATACAAAAATATCAAAAATTAACTTAAAAAGAAAGAAAAAGTTATCTTAACAATTATCACACTTAATCTCAATTAAAAAATAATAGGCTACAAGCTAAGTGAGATCTTTACCAGGAATGACAAATAGTTTGTATTTTAGGATTTTAATAGCATTGCTTCTCTTATTACTGTATCTTTACAGGAAATATGGAATGATAAATTTGGCAGTGTAGACTTTTTTTTATTAAAGTGGGAAGTGTGAATGTATACTTGTGGAAGTGTTAGAATTTATACTTGTGTATACATTTTCATGTTTGTAGGTCGAATAGTATGTATAATTAACAGACAGAAAAGAGATAACATTGTTGAATATACTAAAGGTAAGGAGAATTGAGCACCAAAAAAGTCAATACTTATAAATCATTTGATCATTGAATGAGTATTCAAATAAATATTACATATTAATATCCAAATACATTACTGTTTTTTGGGGAAATACAGTTCTGTGTCATTGAAACCTTGAGATATAATACAGTTTGTACTTAGTTTCTTTTTCATTGCCAAAAATTTATTCTTGTTAATGGACCATTGTCTCATTGATAGGCAAAACATAGGTTTTTTAACAATTTAATACAAATAAATTCAAAAGGATGAAAAGTGTAATTATAGGGACTGAGGAAATATAATTTGCTGTAGAAAGATAATGAAATGAAATGTTAATATGGGAAAGCATGAAATTTCTTCAAGCTAAACTAGGAACCTTATTCTGTTGAATAACCTGTATTTTAACTTTGGCAGGAAACCAGTTCAAGCTGTCTAAGAAAATAAATGAGGCTGTTACCATGACACAAAGCATATTCATTTAGTTTTGGGTTGGAGTTTGCATTAGTCCATCACAGGGTGAGATAAACAGTCCTTTTTGTTTCAGAACGAAAGGTAACATGTATTCATATTACTTCTCTGAAAACAGTTAGCATTTGAAATATGCACACTGCTTGGAAAGAGTACAAAGTAGTTATTTTCAAACAGATGTAGAAAATCACTCAATGGAATGATATAAAAGATAAAATGTCTCCTTTCTGCCTCCTGAATGGAAATGAACATACACATATTTATGTTCAGCACATATCTGCAGCCAACTGACTCCTTTCACCAAAATAGCAGGTCTTTTCCAAAGCAATTATGATCCATGACAGTACATATAAATATCTGTTAGCACATTATGTTTGGCAGCTGAAAATGGGAGAAGATTTATCCAAGTGACGTTCACTGTCAGAAAAACTGATGATTCTCATATGGATGAATTGTAGTACCTTTCCCCACAATATATAAGCTAAACCAAAAGTTACTTTCAACGATGCACTGCTGTGTTTCAAAATGAACAACAAAACTACTTAAAATGGCACTTTTCACATTAGTCAGAAAATGGAGTAAAGTGTAAATTACCAACCGATGGCCAGTTTTTCACTGACTTATCAATATATCAACCCATCCAGTAACTCCTTTGTGTACAGACTTCTTAAACTAGTTTTTAGTGCAATGTGCTCTCAACACTGAGCCTATATATACAGATAAACCACAATATGCACTGTTCAGTAGGTTGCAGTGTGGTGGAACAGTTGGGACTAATAAATATTATCAAGGTAAAGGGCTGAAGCACCTTATCAGCTGACTGGCTCAGAAAAGACATTTTGCAGGGCTGTAACCTGATATCACTATGACTAGGCTCTGCTTGGGATTCAGACAAGGTTACCCCTGGTCACACACACACGTGCACAGAAAGAAGAAATAGCCACAAGTGAAGCAAAAATGGCAACTAGCCCATTTTATTAAATTAATAGGTGCTCTGGATAAGAGACTGAGGGGGTAGATTGAGATGATTAAGAACATGCATATAAACTTGAAGTGACAGAAACAACTATGAAATTAAAATGTATTTCAGAAGAAAAAAGATGTGTAACACATGTTTTGAAATGGCGTATATACATAGTGTCTAATAATTTTGAATCATGCCTTAATGTAAGAATATGCGAAACTGTTTTTTTGTCTTGAAAAACAAGAAATATTCTCTCATTGGATTCTACAATGTTTTCAAAAATACAGTAAAAGAAATGATCACTATTACATTTTGAGAATAAAACTGGAAGTCTATTTTCTGTATCCAAGAAGAAACTTGAGTGATCATCCATGAAGAAGGGAAGTCAGATAAAATTTGACAACATAGTTATAATAGTCTATGTTTTGCTAGAACACATCTAAAAATATTTTAGCAGTTACCTTCACCACTGTAGAAATGAGGTTGTTTATCCCTAGGGTTTTAGGTTATTACAGTAATAGTAATTAATTTCAGGAATATCCATGAATATCACCTCTTGTTTCTTTTAAAAACAGTATGTTTAGAAACTAAACATATGATCTTATCCACATGTTTTCCAATACTTAACCCACCATTAGGTCACATCCGGTTCTTGCTATCCATCAGTGTTGGTGTCGAGATGGTCTGTAGTTCCTTTCAAACACAAATCCTGACCTAGATGGCCCAGTAAATGAGGAACGCTGTCAGCAGAAGATAAAGCCAGTAGAAATATCCATGGACAAAAGAAGGTTACAAGGGCAGAGACATGCTGGAATAAAATATACTGTTTTCAGAGAAATGCTAAAGAAAAATTCAGATAAGGGGGGTGCCAAAGATGCAGTTTGATCAAGTTTATTTACTCACTAGCCAATGTACTTCAAATGGTAGTTAATATAAATTTTCAAATATTGTATATTTTGCTTTGTGATACCAAGTACATCTATACAACCTGTATGGATGAACAGAAATTTGCCAACAGGGACACTGCTTGATGAATCTGCTAAGCTATATAAAAGGAAATTCAATATAATTTGCAAACAGAAGTAAAGGATGCTTTCAAAATCTTAGAAAAAATATGTAGTTTATGGAATTGTTTTTTGTGAAAATATAGGTTATAAAGTTTTTCAAGAAAAAAGAATTTGCTGGCTACCAATATTTATATGCCACTGAGAACCTTAGTGAGGACCTAAAACACAAAATTTCAAAGTAGTACTTGGTTTCTTATCATACTTTAAAATATTTTGAAGTTTGGGTTTCCTAGAAAACTTACATATCCACAGCAAGGCTATAGAAGCTAAAAGGGTATTCTTAGGGCTTCTTGGACTGAAAAGGGGACTATGCCTTCTTGGCATGCTTTGCTCTGATACACATAAGATGCCATATGTAAGTTATTTGATTTAACATATACAGTTTTTATTTTTCTTAAATACTGAGAGTGGTTTTAACAGCTGTATTTCCAAGTCTCATTAAAAAGGTGTAAAAGTCAAATAAATTTATTTTCTTTCATTTTATTTTTCTGCCTTCTAAGATGGATACAATGGAGATTTGAAAACAGAACTATCACATGTTTGGTACTAATACTGATAGTAGGAAGACACTTTTTAGGTCTAGGGTCGACATTGTCTGCAAAGACCTGAGAGATACACTGCCTTTTGTAGAATTAAAGAAGAGTTTATCTTATTCCTCTCCCTTAAATTAAGCATCAAGTGAATCATTCAATAATTTATGTTTAAAGACACATTAAGGTAAAAGCAACTGGGTGTGCCTATAAATAAATGCATCTACAGATGTATCATAATTATGAACATGTGCATATAATAATTCAACAGTAAGCCATGTTGATATATTATTTCCCAATGTCTATACTTTATTTATGCTAAATGTAAAATTTTAAATCATATCATGTTCTTCTCAATGAATAAAATAAAGTAGAAACTAGCCTGACATTTTAAGGTATTTCACCCATACTAATTAAATTTTTAGTAAAAAAAGAGAAAAAAGTAATGACAAAAATACAAACTTACCAAAATTCCAGACAGTCAACCTCTTTGTCTTAAAGATCACCAACTTTATAACTTTTAAGTAAATCATAAACTATTTATTCACAGATTCATAATTTTGTATAGATTATCATATTTTATTGGTTAATAACCTCTGACATCTTTCATTTTTCTAAGCAGTGAATTATCCTAAGCATCATAATGATTGGTGTTCCTTTTTTGGCTTTCAGGACTTGACTTCTTCTCTCTACAGTGTGTATAAACAACTGTTTGCTTCCAAGGCGTTACTTAAGGCTGCATTCTTCCCATGTTGACTTCCTTCCTTAGTCAACACTTGCCCTCTTTAAAGGAGCTGAGCTATCAGACTTGCCCAGCATTGAACACTATGCAGCTGTTCCTCTGGGTGTGTATCTGTAGGGTCCCAATATCCAGGCTCCCTCAAGTGGTTCCTCTGCCTTTTCTTTCACTCGGGATCATTTTTTAAACATGCCCAGCTTAAGGACCTGAATTATTATTTCATTCAAAAACAATAATAAAATCAGACACCTGAGATTTTATAATACAGGGTATGTAGAATTCGTGTGACATTTTTGTAAATATTCCTGTCTATTACTCAAGAGATAGTTAAAAACTTCATAGAAAGACACAATTCTTAATATTGCCTTGCCAGGTTACCAAGGTAAATAAACCAGAGCATATCAAATCAAGTATGCTCAAACTAGTTAAATAAAGTTCATACAAGCTAAGCAAGTGCTGCTATTGGAATATAAGCAGTTGTGAACTGCATTTGTAGACAGCTTTGCTTGTGGATGACCTGCACTCCAACTGTCAATATGAGCACACATGTACTATATATGAATGAAAAAAGGAGAAACATGAGAACAGCTCATGGAAAAACAAAACACAACATTGGGTAAAAGTTATAGATGCTCAAAGTCACTACAAAAATAAAACAGGTTAATATACTCAACTAATTTTATGAATAACTATAAAGTTATATGTAATATATAGTGTTCTTTATGGTAATGTATGTCACCTTTTTCAGTAAATTTGAGCTAACAGGAAGATTTTCACTGAAAGTTACTCATATATTGCATTGATATAAAATATACTGAATTTGGAAATTGAATAAAAAGTTTGGAAAATAATTTTAATGATAAGTGATAAATTTTCAGATGCCAAGTATGTGAGTATCTGATATTCACAGTAGGAAAAAATTATGAATAAAAATTGTGATGTTCTTATAATCAATAACCAAGATATTGAGCCATCCTAGGTGTTCATCATGAGATGAATACATAGAGAAAATGCAGTATATGTACACAAATAATTTTTATTTAGCTGTAAAGAGCAATACAGTTGTGTCATTACAGAGAAATGAGTGGAATTTGTGAATATTATAGAAAATTAAATAAGCTTTTTCTTTGGCTTAATTTCCTTGTCTCTTTCCTGGATTCCAAGTAGGAAAACTAAGTTGCAAATAATTATGATATGTAACATAATATTTCACCAAATACTTGGAATTTAGTTTTTCAATGAAAAGAATAATTACAATCATACTATTAAAAAATTAAAACCATAACAACAACCCATTAACAAGCAATGGCTTCAGATTTTCCTCTTGTTTTTATTGGGGATAGGTTTGCACAAGAGTATTGTTCAATGGTTTCTCTCCATATCATATCTTCTCCTCTGAGAAGGTAAGACTGTTATTGTTTGTTATTACTAGTTATTTATTACCTAGTGTGTAGATGAAGCAGAAATAATATGTGTTTGGCTTAGTTAGTCTTAGTATGTGCCAGCCATGTGCTAAGTGCTAGGAGCGATGTTTTCCCAATAACACAGTCATTTTCTTCACTGTGAATTTTAACTGAGAATAGAATACTTTATTAACCTTCTCTGGTATTTTTTGTATATGATTTTTATGGCTACATTTGTCCCACTGAGTCTTCATATCCTTTTAGGAGATGAGAGGTTGTGGTATCTCTCCTCCAGCTGTTCAAAGTTTTTACTCCTTAAGTTAGAAGCAGTTGGTCTGTGCTTCACATATTTCTCACAAATGCTATTTCTTCTCTCCTCCTAGACACCAAGTTATTCTTTCTCCAGTCCTATCTTCAACCATTCACATGAACATATAATAGTGATCTTTAAAAAAGATCCTATGAGTGACAACTCCCATCTGTTTGAATTTAATAAGATTCTTATGATAAGGCTCTTGCCCTTACTAAAGAGTAGAGTTGCTTTTGTGGTTTATTTGGAGTGTTAGAATAGTGTTGTTGTTCTTTGTGTTGTTCTTTGACTATGAATCCGTTTCTAACTATGGTTAGCTCCAGTCTGTGGTCTTATTCTATTTTCTCTTAGTTTCACTAGTTTTTCTTAGAGTTTTTATTACATTTTTATACCAATTTTATAGTCAGAATTGTTTTGACTCCATTGTTAATGAAGCTATGTACTTTGAAGTTAACATCATTCCATCTGTATATATACGTGAAATGAAAGACAGACTCTTATTACTTTTATTTTCATTAGTTTAGATGGTAAGCTTTTTAGGAAATAAATGGATAATTTAAAAACAAAACATTCTGCTTATTAAAGTTTCTGCTTTATTTTCACTCTAACCTATTTTCATTTTTTTTTCTAATGAGGACAAAAAGGTTGAGGAATGGTCTCATGAGGCCTCACTGACCTCAAAATTCTCTGTGTAGGCATTTTGAACATAGAATCTTGACCTTCCAGTACTAGAAATAGAGGTATATTTCACCATGCCCAGCTCTACTATCAGTATTCTTTTTTTCAGAGAAATGACCTTAGATGTATACATGAAGAGGAAATCTTAAATTTACTGATCAGTTGTGATTACGAAACTTAACATACACTACCATAATCATAACAGATAGTAAACTAAAAAACACTTTGGTCAAATGATGTCATGGGGGTAGATACAAAACTCACAGTTAAACTGATTCTAACAGAGAAGTGCATTATTGAGTCTTAAATCATTCTCTGGCAAATCTCTGGGTGGAGAAAAAGGGACCAACAAAAGGAAATGCTGGGCCTACTCAGCTCCATACTGTGAGAATGGACTTGTGTTCTGGGTGTATTTCTCAAACTTTAATACAAATAATGGTAATAAAGTGATATTGTTGAATATGAAAAGTGGATGCCATTAGTCTCCTTCAGGATCTAGTACAAACAGATATTAACATTGTTTGGCATAGCATAATTCTAGAGATTAATTGGTATGAAAGAATTATAAATAAATATATTTTGTATCAGTTGAAATACATGGCTTGAAAATGCAGAATGATCAAACCACTCTTAGTCTTCTTTTGTATAATTGTATTAATACATCTCTGAACCTCAAACCATTATTAGAAGAGAATAATTCTTTTTTTATTGAGAAAATTTTTATTCATATGACATAACAATAAAAGTCTAAGATACTGTAGAAAATATAATATAAAAATGGTACTGAACAGAATTTGAATTTTAATACTTTGACACACATTTACCTGTTTTAGATTTTCAAATCATAACTTAAGATAAAATTTATTATTTATGATCAATACCTAAACTTTAAGAACATCAAGTGAATGAAAGTTTTAATTAGGTGAAGTGTCTGAAATTTACAGCTGGTAATAGAAAGAATGTGAGTTAATATTGAGGCAGATTCCTAAAAATCCAAAATACTGTGCCAAGAAAAAAATATCTCAGATCAAATAATACACTCCTATCAATTTCTACTAAATAATATGAAGACTCCCAGAATCATTCTAGGATGAACATGTGAGGTATCAAGTACCTCCCCTAAGACTAGCTCATAATTTGGGGAGTGTTTAATTATTGATCTTCTCCAACTTGTCTTTAGAGAGACCATCTGGCATATAGCTTCCCTATGAAGCAATACTCCATAGACTCAGGAGTCATAGAAATTAGTAACCCTTATAGAAAGAAATATTGATGGATAAACCTCAGGTGTTTGGACTCTTCTTTTTGGGAAATACAATTAATTTATGTACTTGGCTATTCAGTTCACAAGAAGAATACCACAGTACACCTTCTTTGCTTCATATAGACTTCTCCATATATGCAAGAAGAGAATGAGATAATACTCTTGTAATCTCTTTCCACACGCCCCTCAGGGAGGGGGAAATGGTGGTGATTATATGGGTGTACTGAGGGCCAGTGAGAACAGGAATGAGAGGATCAGGTGGAAAGGGGGAGGAGAGATAGGCTAGAGGGAGTGAATGTGGAGAGAGACAGTTGGGATTGAGGGGCATTTCTGGGATATCGAAACCTAGTGCAATAGAAACTTCCTACAATATACGAAGATGATCCTAATGAGATCTCCTAATAATGGGAGATGTGGAGTTTCAACAGTCCATGTCATTTTACCAAATGAGGCTTCCAGCAGCAAGTTGTATTCAATTGAGTTGTTGGCCAAAGAGGTCCCATGGAAATCCCCAAACAATGCAGGCTGTTTCTCTCCACAGACAGTGCTCTCCACAAACTGACAGTGGGGCCCCATTGCTGAGAACAGCATTCACACAACTCATTGAACATGCAGAAGTTGAGCTAGTGTCTACAAGAAGCCTTTATTTCTAGTCTCTTTGGTGTGGGAAAGTACTCTGTAGTCTACCAAAAAAAAATGTAAACATGTAAACACCAATCCAGTCATAAAAACCTTGACCTACATTTCGTTCTTGCAAAATATGCTAGGGCAATGATGGCACAGAACTTGTGGGTGTAAACAACCAATGTCTGATTTAACTTAAGGCACAAGATGGAACCTGTAACTGACACTACCTGGGTGTCCAAGAACCAGAGACTAGATAGCCCAGAGACCTAGTGAAAACAAGACACTATTGGTCTTAAAAAATATCAATATATCAACAAAATAGCTCCTAATACTATTCATTTTGCTATACTCATAGTTCATTGCCTTATTCAGTCATCACATGAGAAACTTCCTCCTTCAGCAGACAGGAACAGATGAAGAGACCCACAGACAGATATTACTCAGAGAGTCTAAATAGGATGTCTCTGTCAAATCCCTCCCCTCAGAGTTCAGAGAACCCAGAAGGAGAGAAGGTGGAGTGTAAGAGCCAGAAGTGATGTGGAACACCAGGAGAAGTCAACTAAGCAAGGTACATATGAACTCACAGATAGAGAAGCAGCAAGCACAGGGCCTCCATGGATCTCCAACCGGTCCTCTGTGTATGTTATAGCTCTTAGCTTAGTATTTTTATAGGACTCTTGAGTGTGAGAAAACAAGTGGGTCTCTGATTCTTTTGCTTGCTCTTGGGACTCTTTTTCTTTGGTTGAGTTGCATTGTCCAACTTTGATACGTTATTTTTTTTATCTTATTATATTTTATTGGTCAAAAATAGAAATGAAAAGAAAGGTAAAAAGAAAAACATAGAAAATAAACAGGTGCTTTGTAGCCTTTTTATTTTTCTGCAAGTCATCCTGTGACAGAACAAGTTAGATAGAGAATAGGTGTTGAATTAGGTGAACTACAACATCATCAATGACCCAATCAGTGGGATAGAAAAGAAAGGGCTCAAGTAGGAGCTTAAAACAATGAAGTGTCTCACAAAAGTTAAGAGGGACACAGGAAGAAAGGATCATTAAAAACCAGTGAAAGAAAGACTCACTCTCTGCAATCTTAAAGTGTGGAATAGTAGTATTTCTGCTCATGTAAGGGTTTTCTAACAGTGTCCATCAAGGCAGAAATCAAGTTCCAAGCACTTTACTTGGCTCTTAGCAGTGATAGCAAATCCTAGTAGCAAGGTACTAAGGCTGAGGGTTAGCAGCAGCTGTGAAATGAGCAGAACTGAACCCACAGACAATAAGAACAGTGGGTTAGTGCCTGTATTAAGATCAAACCAAATTACACAAGGTAGAAAGAAATACATTTCTGTAATTGCATATAATGTCCTTCATGCAAATGAACTCCTGGAGATCAGACTATTTGACAGCCACTGATTATTGTAAAGATGGTAAAACCCATACCTTTTAAGGATAATTTTTTAATCACAGATATCTAAAAGTGTTCCTTACATGGCATCTCACCTGTTCCAGTTGTGAGTTTTCTCATTAATAATAAAGGAAATATTTTCATGGTTCTGTTCACAGTAATGTCATTTAAATATTCAAATCTGTGTGATAATTTGTACAGTTCACTTCCCACTTTCCTTTCCTTTATCCAATGTTTTTCTGTTTGTGTGCATTAGGCTGAGCAATACTTTACATTCACCCAGAATAAACCTAGCTCTATTGAGTTGAAATTCACAACAGCAGGGAGAAATGTCTTACGCTGTGGTTAACTTACGCTTAGATTATTTGATTGTATCAGCACATTTCCACTATAACCCCCAGTGCCAGAGCAGGTGGGACATTCTGTGTCCCTTCTTTCCTACAGTCTGATGAAAAATGAATGAAGTAGCATTGACCTTAAATTCTAAGTGTGTCTGGGGATGGATAGGAAGAGCATCATCAAGAGAGGTACCTTATATCACATTGAAACCGATGAAGAGCAAAACTCAGCATATTTGGGAACCGTACAAATGTATTTTGAAATGTGCAGATTAATAAAAAGGTTTATGAATATGTTGACAAAGCTTTCTCTGAAGACAGCTCTCATAAAATCAGTAGGAAATCTCACTGGAAAATGTGCAGGATGGTATAACTTTACCAAATAAATCACCATCTCTGTTCTACTGAGTAATGAAAAACAAAGCATACATTTGTTATTGATTTAGGGTACCATGTGGTCTTCCAGATCATTTGGAATTTTGTTACAAGCAATTTATTAACTTCTGAGGGTGCTTATGTCTTAGTTTCCGGAGATCATCACAATGGATATTTGAAGACCTCGGATTCTTGTAAAGAAGTTACAATGATTTGCCTTGGGGTTGGAGACAGATTTTATAGCTACAGAGTTGCAATAATTGCTGAGCTTTCTTTGCAGCTCACCCTTTTCTCTGCCTATAATGTTTCTTGTTAAATATTCTAGTTAGCTCTGCATTGCTATTTGCAGCCCAAACACATTTACCAATGACATCTCTCTCAAGTTAACCTCAGTCTTGCTCTGTTTGCTTATAGAGTAAGAGACCAGATACAGTTCTCATAATTGCTGCAAGTGTGTGCTATGCACAGATTCCTGAAACAAAGTACAACAAGTGCAAAAGAAAGTTTACTGCAGGCTTGGTAGGCATGTTTGTAAAAGGCACAGCCAGTAAATATTTCCAATTAGGGAATTGCCAGCAGCTACTCAATCTATGGTTGCAGTACCAAAGACATGATGTAAACACATTCGTGTGTCTGTATTCCAATAAACATATACTTAACAGAAAGCCAATGGGACAGATCTGGCTGGCAGGTCATAGTTTTTTGAGGCCTAGACTGTAAACAGCTCTTTATTTTTCAAATTCTTTTCAATTTTTATTTCAGTCCTGAGTTTTCTAACATGCTTTTCTCCTTTCTGGCAGCCCAAATGTATTATACATATATCCACAGAATATTTCTGTTATATTACATTTGCTCTTCTTTTGACTCTGAAATACAAGGTTTGAAAAAGAAGCTCGTCGTAAAGCAAAGGAACCTCCTCCCTTCTTTGTGATATAAGCAGACAGGGATAGTGATGCCTAAGCCAGAAATTTCAAGGCTGTAGGTCTGGTATTAATTACCACTCTGTGGAACAGGCTCTGGTGGCTATTTTTCAACACAGAACTCTTCCTTGGATAAGTGATGAAACCAGGGCTGAAATTAACAGGGGCAGTGGAGAAGCAAGCTTTACTTACTTCAGGGTTCAGTGCATCATGATAACGCCAAGTGATGCAGCTTATTTGAGCAGAACATGAAGAAAGGCCACAGCATTTCCAGACATGCCAGAGTAAATCATATAACCCTGGGATGAATGTATCCACAGCTGCCATGTCTCCAAATACCAGATTCTTTTTTTTTTTAATTTTATAATTTAATTTAATTTTACATATCAGCCACGGATTCCCTTGTTCTCCCCCCTTCCGCCCCCCCCTCGACTTCCCCCCAGCCCACCCCCCCATTCCTATTTCCTCCAGGGCAAAGACTCCCCTGAGGATTGAGTTCAACCTGGTAGATTCAGTCCAGGCAGGTCCAGTCCTCTCCTCCCAGGCCGAGCCAAGTGTCCTTGCATAAGCCTCAGGTTTCAAACAGCTAACTCATGCAGTGAGTACAGGACCCGGTCCCATTGCCTGGATGCCTCCCAAACAGAACAAGCTAATCAATTGTCTCAATTATCCAGAGGGACTGATGCAGTTGGGGGCTCCTCAGCTATTGGTTCATAGTTCACGTGTTTCCATTCATTTGGCTATTTGTCCCTGTGCTTTATCCAACCTTGGTCTCAACAATTCTCACTCATACAAACCCTCCTCTTTCTTGCCAATTGGACTCCTGGGGCTCCAATGGGGCCTGGCCTTGGATCTCTGCATCCAGTTCCCTCAGTCATTGGATGGGGTTTCTAGCACGACACGACAATTAGGGTGTTTGACCATCCTATCACCAGAGTAGGTCAGTTTGGGCTGTCTCTCGACCATTGCCAGTAGTCTACTGTGGGGATATCTTTGTGGATTTCTGTGGGCCTCTCTAGCACTTTGCTTATTCCTATTCTCATGTGGTCTTCATTTATTATGGTCTTTTATTCCTTCTTCTCCCTCTCTTTTCTTGATCCAGCTGGGATTTCCTGCTCCCCCAAGCTCTCTTTCCCTCGACCCTTGCCCTTCATTACTCCCACTCATGTCTCATCCATTGCTCTGTCATTGGGAGATCCCTGTGTCTTTCTTGGAGTCCTGTTTTCTAGGTAGCCTCCCTGGATTTGTGAGTAGCAGTCTAATCATCTTTGTTTTACATCTAGTATCCTCCTATGAGTGAGTACATACCATGTTTGTCTTTCTGAGTCTGGGTTACCTCACTTAGGATGATTTTTTTCTAGATCCATCCATTTGTCTGCAAACCTCATGATGTCATTGTTTTTCTCTGCTGAGTAGTATTCCATTGTGTATATATATATATATATATATATATATATATATATATATATATATATATATATACCACATTTTATTTATTCATTCTCCAGTTGAAGGGCATCTAGGTTCTTTCCATGTTCTGGCTATTACAAACAATGATAATATGAACATAGCTGAGCAAGTGCCCTTGTTGTATGATTGAGTATTCCTTAGATATATGCCTAAGAGTGGTATAGCAGGATCTTGGGGGAGATTGATTCCCAATTTTCTAAGAAAGCACCATATTGATTTCCAAAGTGGTTGTACAAGTTTGCATTCCCACCAGCAGTGGAGGAGAGTTCCCCTAGCTCCACATGCTCTGCAGCGTAAGGCGTCTTCAGTGTTTTTGATCTTAGCCATTCTGACAGGTGTAAGGTGGTATCTCAGAGTCATTTTGATTTGTATTTCCCTGATAATTAGGGATATTGAGCAATTCCTTAAATGTCTTTCAGCCATTTGAGTTTTCTCTGTTGAGAATTCTGTTTAGTTCTATAGCCCATTTCTTAATTGGATTGTGGTGGCTTCATCCCAGGGATGCAAGATGGTTCAACATACGAAAGTCCATCAATGTAATACACCATATAAGCAAACTCAAAGAAAAAAACCACATGATCATCTCACTAGATGTAGAAAAGGCATTTGACAAAATCCAACACCCCTTCATGATAAAGGTCTTGGAGCGATCAGGAATACAGGGAACATACCTAAACGTAATAAAGGCAATTTACAGAAAGCCAACAGCCAACATCAAATTAAATGGAGAGAAACTCAAATTGATTCCACTAAAATCAGGAACGAGGCAAGGCTGTCTGCTCTCCCCATGCTTATTAAATATAGTACTTGAAGTTCTAGCCAGAGCAATAAGACAACATAGGAGATTAAGGGGATATAAAATTGGAAAGGAAGAAGTCAAACTTTCCCTATTTGCAGATGACATGATAGTATACTTGAAGGACCCCGAAGATTCCACCAAGGAACTGATACAGCTTATAAACACCTTCAGCAACATAGCAGGATACAAGATCAACTCAAAAAAATCAGTAGGCCTCCTATATACAATTGACAACAGGCTGAGAAGGAAATCAGAGATACATTATCCTTTATAATACCCACAAATGACACAAAATATCTTGGGGTAACAATAACCAAGCAAGTGAAGGACCTATATGACAAGAACTTTAAGTCCCTGAAAAAAGAAATTGAAGAAGGTGTCAGAAAATGGAAAGATCTCCCATGCTCATGGATAGGCAGGATTAACATAGTAAAAATGGCAATCTTACCAAAAGCAATCTACAGATTCAATGCAATCCCCATCAAAATACCAACACAATTCTTCACAGATCTGGAAAGAATAATACTCAACTTCATATGGAAAAACAAAAAAAACCCAGGATAGCTAAAAGAATCCTGTACAATAACACAACCTCTGGAGGCATCACAATCCCTGACCTCAAGCTCTACTATACAGCTACAGTAATAAAAATACCTTGGTGCTGGCATAAAAACCGACCTGTGGACCAATGAAATGGAATTGACGACCCTGACATTAATCCGCACACCTATGAACATATAATTTTTGACAAAGAAGCCAAAACTGTACAATGGAAAAAAAGAAAGCATCTTCAACAAATGGTGCTGGCATAACTGGATATCAACATGTAGAAAGCTGCAAATAGATCCATATCTGTCACTGTGCACAAAACTTAAGTCCAAGTGGATCAGAGACCTCAACATAAATCCAGCTACTCTGAACCTGCTAGAAAAGAAAGTAATCTTGAACGCATTGGCATAGGAGATCACTTCCTAAATATAACAGTAGTAGCACAGACACTGATAGAAACAATCAATCAATGGGACCTCTAGAAACTGAGACACTTTTGTAGAGCAAAGGATATGGTCAACAAGGAAAAGCGACAGCCTACAGAATGGGAAAAGGTCTTCACCAACCCCACATCTGACAGAGGACTGATATCCAGAATATATAAAGAACTCAAGAAATTAGACATCAAATACCAGATTCTTATCATAATCTCTTAGATATCTAAAATCAGCACTCTCGGGTCTTTAAAAATCAGGATCTCAGACAGATAGGAAAAAAGCTTATTTTTCAGGTGAATCTTACACAGATCCTCTATGTCTTTTTGGGCACTGAAGGTGGCTATCAGCGATCTAACTCAAGGACCTCATATTCAAGATGAGAAAGTTGAATCTCAGAGTCTGTATGTCTTCCTCTCCTAGGCACTTGTAATGACCAGAAAGCTATATGACTGTTACTCAAAGCTCTTTTATGAGAGGATGGCCCTCATAATATCACCATCACCCCAGTCCTACAGGACAGGTTCTCCTGGAGTTCTTTCCATGTTCCGTCAAACATAGGGCTCAGAACTCACTTTAGACACTCCTTTATTTCACATTACCTTCCTAGTTTCTTCATGTAACTAAGATATCTCCATTCTTCTGATTCAGCTGTAATTAGTCTTTTCCCTGAAGGACTCTTTTAGATTATTGGAAATGACATTAATCCCTATTTTTTCTATTAGTTATTATCTAATCTCTTTGATTAAATTAATTGTAATATTACTTTCTAGTTACACTCTGTGTGCGCCACTATTGGGCAAGGGCTTTAAGTCTCATCTAAATTATCTTTAGTCACAAGTGCTGACTACATAGAAAATCAAAATGTACTCAGAAAATTACATTTGAAAAAATTATATTTTGTGTCAGGATGATAAAGGAGGTATGGGATGCAGTCACCTTCATGCTTCAATGAGTCATACAGTTTCTATGGTCCAAGCTCCTGTAGCAACTAGCTGTAAGACAGACATAGCACCATTTCTTCACTGGAGATTTACATATACGTAGGTGTGTGTATACGTGAATTATGTGTACATTAACTTTATTTAATATATACATGTACTATATTATACATATGTGTATATATGGCAGCCATCTCTTGTACCTTTTATGACCTAGATTGAATTATGTTACATCCTAAGGTAACAGGTGACCTCCTGTTGTGCCACTTAATATTTAATCAATGGAAGAAGATAGGTTATTATGCTCTGCAAGTCAGAACTGCACTGCAGCATTGTGAAAGAGACACATGAGTCTTCACATAGATTTAAGCCCATCCCCCTCACCCTCTCTCGCCCCATTCCTCTTTCCTTCTTGTTTTTGAGACAATACCATAATGTAGCCAATGTCAGTTTTGAACTTATGATTTTCTCTCTCAATCACTGGAGGTTTGCAGCCATGTGTCACTGTGCTTGTCTTTAGTCCATTTCAACATGAAAAAGACCAGAAAATTTTTAATATTTTGGTTTCTGATGTGGTTGTACATTTTTTTTTAATTCGGACTGGAACATTCATTCATGGAGCTATAGAGGAGGGACAGAAGGCTCAGAAACTTACAAAGCTGGCAATTCTTCTTCCTCAGGATATTTATGTAGAAAACAATTTGTGTGTGTATGTGTGTGTGTGTGTACACATGCATGTGTGTGTGTGTGTGTGCGCATGTGTTTGTGTGTGTGTGTTCCATGGGTGTATCTGACTGCAATTTGCACATGGACTCCAGAGATGCAGCTTTAATTTCTCCTATGCTGTGCAGTAGTATGGTGATTCAGTTGCCCAAGTCATCTAATTTAATTGAAATAACCCATTACCCATAATTCTGTAGGTCACTCCCAATAAATTCACTGGTTTACCAAGTCAGACTTGGCTGGTATAATTTTTTTTGTCTGTTGTAGCTTTCTCTGTTGATGGTGACTAGAAATAAACTCTTCAGGAAAGTGTGTGTGCGTTTGTGTACGCATATGTGTGTGTGTGTGTGTGTGTGTGTGTGTGTGTGTGTGTGAGAGAGAGAGAGAGAGAGAGAGAGAGAGAGAGAGAGAGAGAGAGAGAGAGAGAGAGAGAGAGAGAGAGAGAGAGCCACAGGCCAGCATGAGGTGTTGTTCCTTAGATGCTCACCTTTTAGAGAAAAGGTCTTCCATTGTGACCTGGGTTTACAGATGATGGTAGACCACCTGGCCTGTGAGTCCAGGGATGTGTCTGCACCACCCAATCATTGAGATTACAAGTGTGTTTCCTCATGCCTGGCTTTTTACTTGCATGTTTGGCATCAAACTCAGGTCCTCATATTTGTGTGACAAGCATTTTACTGACGGAGCTACCTCACCAGCCTGTAGATCTCATTCTTTCTGTGTGTGTATGTGTGTCCATCCTCCAAAAGGAAAGATAACATAGCTTTATCTGATGTGAGCAGCACCTTGTATGAAGTTCAGATATAAATAGGAAAACAAACCACAAAGTGCAGCCTAAAGAAGAAGGGACTGTGGTGGCGATCAGTGGCAGAGAACCTGCACATTGGGTTTAAGGTTCCAATCTTACAAAAACACAATAAAATATAATAGAAAGGAAACTCAGGGTCTACAACATTAAATACCTCCTGACTTGTACTCTTCATTAAATATACAACCATCAAACAAGAACATGGTAAAGGAAAAAGGAATATTCTGAGAAAAAAATAATAAGATTTCATTTTCAATTTTCATTGTCTTGTTTTAACTTAACCTTTATGTAAATTAAATCCAAATGGCTATGACTCTTCCCTTTGTAAATTGTATCTGACATTCAGATCAGTCATATACTCAGTTAAATACCACACTAGATTTAAATGGACAACTTCAAACACTGTTCCTCTTATACTCATTTTACTAAGCCATAGCTAACAACACATATGTAGATATGCATTGAGGTAGTGTTGTTTGATATTGCTATAAGAAATGCATATGGTTTGCTTCATATGTTAAAATAACTAAAACTTTACATATTGTGGAAATTTTTGACAAATCTATCAGTAGGTAACTCCTGAGCCATCATTCTTGATTTTCATTATTATTATATGTGAAAAGTATATTATTTAACAAATACTCTGCCAGTTCTAGAGAGAGAAGATCTGCTGCACAGTTTTGCTTCCTGTTTGATATCAGGTCTGTCATGAAGAACTGGATGCTTCTGAGAAAATATTAGAAGCAATTCTTGGAAGCCTGATTTTTACTTTATCTGATTATTACAGCTTTTCTTTAGCTCACAAAGCAGAAAACCCAAGACTGGCTCCCAGAACATCTATGCTTCTTTTTTTTTTTTTAACAAGAAAACTAAATCTTATGGTCCTGTGATTGATATTTTCTGCCTGTTTTATATATCTGAGAATTTTTGTTTCTTTGTTTATTTGTTTTGAAAACCTTAAGAAACGCAAAACCAAGTGCATCATCTTTAAAGAGTATCATCTCTCAGTTTTCCCAATTATACAAAAAAACCTGCATGACTGAAGCAGGAAAGTGCTCTGAGGACCTATAAACTGAGGCAAGAGACACCTGAATCACTACTTCTCATCAGAAATACCAGATACACTAAGAGTACGTGAAGGGAAATTAGACTCATGTGCCTCAAGACTTCATACCTGGACAGAAAATTTATAAATACGATATTTTTACTAAACTGGGGCTTCTGTCCTCATGTGCAGGAAGAACTGAACATGGAGATATAAACACATACAAGGAAAAGATAGTCCAAAGTCTCAGAGTTGGAGAGTGATTTTATGTTATGTATTTATAAGTTTAAATGTGGACTTTTGACTTAATAAAGTTCATGGGATTGACTGAAAAACGTTCCTTTAGTCATAGAACAATGATTTTAGCCCCTAAATCCACCAAAATATTATTTTCCTATAAACTTTGTGAACACTAAGCAAATAGCTTAATCTTTGTTTTAACTGAATTGTTCGAAAATGTTACTTTTTCAGTTACTTATCTATTCATCTGTTTATTTTCCGTGTTTATTTGAGACATTTATTAATATTCGCTTAGTTTTTTTTATTTAGTTTATTTAATTTTTTTTTTATTTCGTTTTGCATTTCCTTCTGATCCTCCTCAATTTCAAGTAAACAGAATTTCAGAAGCCAGGAAGAACCTATGAATTTATGTTTTCTGACATGCTGAGGGCTCAGGGTACTTTCCTGCCTGGACAGGGTCAGCACACAATGGTCTCAGAATAAGATCACAGAATAAGTATTTACATCTAAAAGTTGTTTACAAAAGCAACTTGCTGATGAGTTTTAGTGACCTTCTATTCTGTTCTGTTTTAATTAGATAAAACCTGGTAGAGTTTAAGTCTGAAATGGTTTTATTTTCTTCCATCATTACTTTAAATTGCGTTGTGTTGAATTTCTGTTTTACAACTGACATTTTAGTCAGAACACAATTTCCCCATATATGATCCATTCTGTTAATATTTAAAGGCTCTAAACATTTCTAGAAGTCTTAAGCAGACAGTATATTTAGCTTCGAGAGTAGGAAAATATCTTGACTCTAAAATGCCTGCCTTACCCTCTTTATTGCAACCCTGATTCTTCCTCTTTAAGAAAGTAAGAGGAGAGGAGGGGTTAGAATGGTAAAGGGCTTTATGCATGACTCATTGTGAAATTCCTCCTTTAGTTGAGATGGTACCATCCATATACCTTCCTTCATCTAGATGGTCTTTCCTATCTTTCTCTCTTCCTGTCTCTCTTCTCTTCTCTTCTCTTCTCTTCTCTTCTCTTCTCTTCTCTTCTCTTCTCTCTTCTTCTTCTTCTTCTTCTTCTTCCTCCTCCTCCTCCTCCTCCTCCTCCTCCTCCTCCTCCTCCTTCTCCTTCTTCTTCTTCTTCTTCTTCTTCTTCTTCTTCTTCTTCTTCTTCTTCTTCTTCTTCTTCTTCTTCTTCTTCTTCTCTCTCTCTCTCTCTCTCTCTCTCTCTCTCTCTCTCTCTCTCTCTCTCTCTCTCTCTTTCTCTCCTCTCCCTCCCTCTGTCTCCCGTCCTCCCCCTATCTCTCTTTGGCCAGTTGTGCTTGGCTTTACCCTAGGTTTCTGGACTAACCAGTCTCTAGCTCCTTGCCATTCAGGCAGTGTAGGTCATGGGCTCCCTTTTCATGACTTGGGCCTCAAGTTAAACCATACACTGGTTGGGCAATCCTACAAGTTCTGCTCCACCATTGCCCTACCACATATGGACAGCAGGACAAATTGTAGGTGGAGCATTTTCTGGCTGGGATGGTGTCCATGTTTTTCTTGCCACAGCACCTTCTCGCCCCAAAGAAATCAGAGCATAGGGGTAAGGCTCCAAGCCCACACCAGCTTGACCTCTCTATGTTCCATGAGTTGTGTGGAAGTTGTCGTCAGAAATAGAACCCTTTTGTCAGTTTTTAGAGTGAACTTCTGTCCTAGCGTCAGTCTGGTTTGTTCAGGGATCTCAACAGGACAGTACCAACAACTCCACTGAATGTAACTCTGTCCCACCACTGGAAGCCTTGCCTGGCTACAAATGGCCAGTTCTGACTCTGTATCCTTCATTGCTAGGAGTCTTTATTAGGATTACCCTCACAGATTCCAGGAAATTTCTACTATACTTGATGTCCACACATCTCCCCAAGTTCCCCCCAATTCCAGCTGACTTACCCACACTCTCCCTCCATTCCCCATCCTGAACCTTCCCACTCCCATCCATCCCTGTAAGCAATGTGCAGTTGGAACTTCTGGCTCATCACCACATAGTCCCTCCCCTGCATATGTCAGTCTCTCAAGTCCCCCTCCCCAAAGTGCTCAGCTTTCAACCATACTTAGTGCCAACCCACATTATGTCAGGTAGGTCATCACCTCTCGCCTATGAGCTATTGAACTTTTCGTCTCTGTCTGGGGCAGGGGCAACATCTCTGGCCTAGTTCTCAGAGACCAGTGAATCTACTGGGAGTCACTTAACTCTTAATAAATCTATTGCTGCATTTTTAATTTGGTTTAATTTGGCTTACTGAGTCAGTGGGAAACTTATTATTAGGACCAGGAAACATATCACTCAATCCACCCACAGAACCTATTGTATTCCCCCTTCCCAGGGAGATCCATGTGTCACCCAACAGGCCTTCTCTTTTCCTAATCTCTCTGGGTCTATGGATCATAACTTGATTATCTTTTATTCAACAGCTAATAACCACTTACAAGTGAATACATAACATCTTTGTCTTTCTGGGTCTGAGTTATCTCACCCAGGCTTTTTTTTTTTTTTTTTTTTTTTTTTTTTTTTTTTTTTTAGATTTGCCTACACATTTTGTAATGTTGTTTATTTTTAATCACTGAATATTTCTCCATTGTGTAAAGGCACCACATTTTCTTTATCATTCTTTGGTTGAGGGACATTTAAGTTGTTTCTGGTTTCAGGTTATAATGAATAAAGCTGCTATGAACATAGTTGAGCAAGTGTTTTAGTGGTTGGATGGAGTTTGCTTTGGTTATATGCCCAAGAGTAATATAGCTGGGTCTTGAGATACATAGATTCCCAATTTTCTGAGGAAGTACCATATTGTTTTCCCTAGTGGTGATATAAGTTTGCACTCCAACCAAGAATGTAGGAGGGACCTCCTGCTCCACATCCTCACCAGTATGAGGCATCACCTGTGTTATTGATCTTAGCCATTTTGACAGTTCTAAGATGGAATCTTAAAGTAGTTTTTGATTTGCATTTCCCTGATAGGTAAAATTATTGAACATTTCTTTAAGTGTTCCTCAGATATTTGAGATGAATCTATTGAGGATTCTCTGTTTAGATCTGTACCCCATTTTTAATTGGATTATTTGATTTTTTAATATCTAGTTTCTTGAGAGCTTTATATATTTTGGATATTAGACCTCTATCAGATGTGAAGTTGGTAAAACTCTTTTCATATTCTGTAGGCTGCCCCTTTGTCTGAATGATGGTGTCCTTTGCCTTACAGAAGACTTTTAGTTTCATGAGGTCCGATTTATCAATTGTTGATCTTAGTACCTACACTATCTGTGTTCTGTTCAGAATAATGTCGCCTGTGCCAATGTGTTCATGGCTATTACAAATTTTCTTTTCTATCAAGTACAGTGTTTTACACTGAAGTCTTTGATATACTTGGTTTTATGTTGAGGTCTTTCATATACTTGGACTTGAGTGTTGTGCTGAATGATAAATATGGACTTATTTGCTTTCTTCTACATGCAGACATCAAGTTAGGCAAGCACCATTTGTTGAAGATGCTTTCTTTTTTAAGTATGTGTTTCTGGCTTCCTCATCATAAATCAGGTGTCCATAGATGTCTGGATTTATGTCTGTGACTTCAGTTCAATTCCATTTATCAACATACCTGTTTTTATGCCAATATCATGAGGTTTTTATTACTATAGCTCTGTAGTACAACTTGAAATCAGGGATGGTGATACCTCCAGAAGTTTTTTCCTTTTTCTTTTTTTTTTATTTGCTATCCTGAGTTTCTTGTTTTTCCACATGAAATGGAGAATTGTCCTTTCAAGGTCTGTAAAGAATTGTGTTGGAGATTGCATTGAATCTGTAGATTGCTTTTGGTAGGATGAATATGGGAGATCTTTCCATTTTCTGATATCCCTTTCAATTTTTTTCTTCAAAGACTTGAAGGTTTTTATCAGACAAGTCTTTCACTTGCTTGGTTAGAGTTATTACAAGACATTGAGGCTATTGTGAAGATGTTGTTTCCCTGGTTTATTTATCAGCCCATTCATCATTTGGATATAGGAAGGCTACTGATTTTTTGAGTTTATCTTGTATCCAGCCACTTTGCTGAAAATGTTTATCAGCTGTAGGAGTTCTCTAGAGGAATTTTTATGGTCACTTATCTATACTATCATATAATATTCAAATATCTGTACATTGATTTCTTACTTGCCAATTTCTATCCCCTTGATCTCTAGTTGTTTTATTGCTCTAGATAAAACTTCAAGTGCTATATTGAATAGATATAGTGAGAGTGAATAATCTTGTTATGTTCCTGATTTTCATGGAATTGCTTTGTGTTTATCTCCATTTAATTTGTTGTTTGCTATAGTCTTGCTGTGAACAGCTTCTATTATGTTTAGGTATGTCCCTTGTATCCCTAATCTCCCCAGAACCTGTATCCTGAAGGACTGTTGGATTTTTGTCAAAGGCCTTTTGGCATCTAATGAGATGATCATGTGGATTTTGTTTGTTTTTTATTTCAGTTTATTTATATGGTGGATTACATTTATTTATTGTCATACATTTAACCATTCCTGTACCTCTGGAAAGAAGCCTATTTGAACATGATGGATGATCTTTTTGAAGTCCTCTTAGATTTGGCTTGCAATTATTTTATTGAATATTTAGGTTCTATGTTCATAAGGGAAATTGATCTGTAATTCTCTTTCTTTGTTGAGTCTTTATGTGATTTGGCTACTGGGGTATCTGTGGTCTTATAAAAATGAATTGAGCTATATTCCTTCTGTTTCTATTTTTTGGAATAATTTGAAGAGTATTGGTGTAACTTTTCTTTGAACATTTGGTGGAATTATGCACTGAAATCATCTGGCCCATGGATTTGTATGGTCAATAAGGATTATGGATCTGTTTAAATTGTTTATCTGATTTTTATTTAACTTTGCTAAAAATTGAGACAAATTTCCCTTTCTTTTAGTGTCTGTTGCTATGTCCCTTCTGTTTCTGCTTTTTTTTTAATTTGGATATTCTCTCCCTACCTTTTAGTTAGTTTGGATAAGAGTTTATCTATCTTCTTCATTTTTCTCAAGGAACCAAATCTTTGTTTCATTGTTTTTTTTTTAAATTTATTCTTCTCTCAGAAAATACATCTCAACCACAGTTTCCCCTGCCTTCATTCCTCCCAGTACTCCCATTTTACCTCTCCCCGAAATCCACTGTTTCTCCATTTCCCCTCAGAAAAGAACAGGTCTCTCAGAGATATTAACAGAACACAGAATAATAAGATGCAAATAAGATTAGGCACAAACCTTCATATCAAGGCTGGACAAGGCAATTCAGTAGGAGGAAGATGGTCCCAGCAGCAGGCAAAAATGTCAGAGACATACCCACTCACACTTTTAAGAGTCCCACAAGAAAAACCCAAGCTACACAACTAGACCAGGGTACCTAGTGCAGATCCATGTAGGCTCCGCAACTGCTGCTTTAGTCTTTGTGAACTCCTATGAGCCCTGCTTAGCTGATTCTGTAGGCCGTGTTCTCCTGGTGTCCTCAACTCCTCTGGTTTCTACAATCCTCCCTTCCCTACTCTCATGGGCTTCCTTGAAGTCTGCCAAATGTTTGGCTGTGTGTCTCTTCATGTATTCCCTCTTTGTTTCTATTTAATTGATTTCAGCCCTTAATTTGATAAATTCTTGCCATCATGGGTGTGCAAACTTCTTGTTCTTGAGTTTTCTGGTGTGCTGTTAATTTTTTTAGTATGAGATCTCCCCATTTTTTAAATGTAGGGACTTAATTCTATGAACTTTTCTCTTAGCACTACTTTTATTGTCCCTTATGTTTGATTATGTTGTGTAATCATTTTCATTGAATTCCAGAAAGTCTTCAGTTTTCTTCTATTTCCATCTTGATCCAGTTTTCATTCAGTAAAGAGTAGTTCGGTTTCCATCTTTTTAATAGTTTTATGTTGCTTCTGTTGTTGTTGTTGTTGATATCCAGCTTCAATTCATGGTCATCTGATAGGATGCTGGGGGTTACTTCAATCTTCTAATATCCATTGAGACTTGCTTTGTGTCAGAGTGTGTGGTCAATTTTGGATAAAGTTCCATGGGGTGCTGAGAAGAAGGTATATTCTTTTGTATTTGAGTGGAATGTTATGTAAATATTTGTTATGTACATTTGTTTTATAATGTCAGTTTGCTGTGACATTTCTCTGTTTAATTTTATTTGGATGACCTGTCCATTGGTAGAGTGGGGTAATGAAGTCTCCCACTATCAATGTTTGAGGGTTTGTGTGTGATTGAAGCTATAGAGTAGTGTCTTTTTTACAAAAGTGGGTTCTCTTTTATTTGAGGCATAGATATCAATAATTGAAATGCCATCTGGTGGATATTCCCTTTGATGAGTATGAAATATCCTTCCCATCTCTTTTGATTATATTTGATTTGAAGTCTATTTTGTTTGATATTAAAGTGGCTTCACCACCTGCTTCATAGATCCATTTTCTTAAAATATCTTTTTCTAACCCTTTACCTTGAAGTAATAAGTGTCCTTGACATTGAGGTAAGTTTCTTGTATGAAGCAGAATGATGGGTCTTATATTCATATCCATTCTTCTGTCAATCTGTATCTCTTTATTGGGAAATTTAGATCACTGTCATTGAGAGATATCAATGACCAATGACTGTTGATTTCTGCTCTTTGGTTGTTGTTGGCAGTGGTAGTGGTTGTAGCAGTGATGGTGGTGGTGGTGGTGGTGGTGGTGTGTGTGTGTATTTTCCTTCTTTTGGGTTTGATAATGTGAGTTTATTTATTTCTTGTATTTTCATGTGTGTCAACTCCCTTGGATTTTTCCTTCTAGCACAGCGATTCTCAGCATTCCTAATGTTGTAACCCTTTAGTACAGTTCCTCATGCTGTTGTGACCCCAACTATAAAATTATTTTGTTGCTACTTCCTAATTGTAATTTTGCTACTATTATGAATTGTAATGTAAATATCTGATATGTAAGGTATTTGATATGCAATCCCTAAATGGGTCACAATCTATAGGTTGAGAACTGCCGTTCTAGCACCTTCTGTTGTATCATGAATCTTAAAAGTTCTTATTAATAAAATCAAACCTGAGCCAGGTATTGGGTTGAACACTGGAAGATCAGAGAAACAGAACAAGCCACAGCTAACCTCACCTGGCCAACTTCTCAGCTGGTCTTGTTTCCTCAGACTGGAAGCTTCTGTGTCCTCATCCCAACCGCTCTCAGCTGAACTGCTGCTCAAAAGCCTGAAAGCTTAACCAGCCAAATGCTTAACCAGCCAAATCCTTCTAGTTTCTGGTCCTCATGCCTTATATGTCTTTCTGCCTTCTACCACCACTCCCTGGGATTAAAGGCTCACTTTCTGGGATTAAAGGCATGTGTCACCTTGTCTGGCCATTTCCACTGTGGCCTTGAACTCACAGAGATCCAGATGGATTTCTACCTCTGGAGTGCTAGGATTAAAGGTGTGTGTGCCACCATTTTCTATCCTCTGTATCTAGTGGCTGTCTCTTCTCTGACTCCAGATAAATTTATTAGGGTGCACAATATTTTGGGGAACACAATAACACCACATTCTGTAGGGCTGGAATTTTGGATAGATACTGTGTAATTTAATTTATCATAGAATATCTTATTTTCTCCATCTATGATGATTAAAAGTTTTGTTGGGTATAGTAATCTGAGCTGGCATTTGTGGTCTCTTAGAGTCTGCAGCACACTTGTCTAGGCCCTTCTGTTTTTAGTCTCCACTGAGAAGTCAGGTGTAATTCTAATAAGTCTGCCTTTTTGTGTTACTTGGTCTTTTTCCCTTGTAGCTTTCGACATTCCTTATTTCTTTGTATTTTTGGTGTTTTAATTATTGCATGACAAGGAAGCTTTCTTTTCTGGCCCAACCTATTTGGTGTTCTGTATGTGTCGTGTTCCTTTGTAGGCATCTCTTTCTTTAGGTTAGAAAAATCTTCTATGATTTTGTTGAAATATTTTCTTTTGAGCTAGTATTCTTCTCCTTCCTGTATTCCTATTATTTATAGGTTTGATCTCTTCATGGGTTCAAAGATTTCCTGGATGTGTGTGTCAGGAATTATTTACATTTAGCATTTTCTTTGACCAATGTATCCATTTCTTCTATCTTTAATGCCTGATATTCTTTTCCATTTATAGTATTCTATCAATAAAGCTTACCTCTGTAGTTTCTGTTGATATTTTTAAATTATTCATTTCTGGGATTCTCTCCATTTGTGTTTTATTTATTGCTTCTATTTTCATTTCCAGGTCTTGAACAGATTTATTCATTTCCTTCAACTGTTTTTTTTTCTTGGCTTTCTTTAAGGGATTTATTCATTTCCTCTAATTGTCTGTGTTTTCCCTGCTTTGAGAGATTTATTTCTTCCAATTGTTTGTTTGTGTTTCCCTAGATTTCTTTAAGTGATTTATTCATTTCTTCTTTAGGGACATCAATCATCTTCATATAATTAGTTTTAAGGTCTCTTTCTTATGCTTCAGCTATGTTGGGATATTCAGGATCTGTTGTGGTAGGATAGCTAGGCTCTGGTGAAGACATATTTCCTTGGCTGTTTTTGATGGTGTTCTTATGCTGGTGTCTAGGCATCTGTATTTGAGTTGACTATAGATCTAGGTGTTGATTTCTGGATTTGTCTTAGTTGGCTGGAAGTTTTTTCCTTTGGTCTGTTTCCTCTCTATATATTCAGAGAGTATGTTGGTTGAATGTTAACTATTGTACTAGCCTGCTTGCCTTATGTGTTCAAGGGAAATGCTTGCTGGTGTTGGAGGCTGGGGGAAGAGAAGGTCATAAAAAGATGGTCTGAGGGATTCACTAGGGGCACAAACAGGGCAAGGGGAAGCTGCCCATAGTGTTTTCTTCAAGCTCTAGAGGTGACCTTGAGAATTAGGTTTGGGGTAAGAGAGATTCAGGAAGGTTGGTATGCAGCCTACCTGGTCTTTTGGAAGGTATGGCCTATGTTTGAGCATGAAATGTCCAACCAAGTTGGAGGCTAGGACACAGCAATGAGGCAGGAAGAGAAAGGCAGTGGGGATGTCTGTGGAATCCAAAGGAGGCAGAGAGAGGGGACAAGGGAAACTACAGTTGATGTTCTGTTCAATGCTCAGGGCTGACCTTGAGAAATGGGTCTAAGATAACAGAGAATAGAGAAGTCTGCAGGTCTGGTCTCCTGTAGGTGGTCTTTCTTCTTGGCCTCTTGTGGGAATTATTAAATTATCTTATAAGGTCTCCCATTTTATAGGTTGACACAGTAGTTAAGTCACTTTTTTTCATGATATTTCCACATAAAAAAATAGAATATCATCCTTTCCTAACATCTTGTTGGGTTGCTCATGTCCATCATTTACAAAGTAGGCTGATTAACTTCTCTTGAAATAAAACAGAGAAAACTCAACTATTTTGGGGTTAACTGTATGAAAAGTAATCTACACTTTTCCACTCATATACTATGCACGTGTGTGTGTGTGTGTGTGTGTGTGTGTGTGTGTGTCTGTCTGTCTGTCTGTCTGTCTCCTATCTACCTGCAAGGCACAAGAGCTGATCAGCAGTCCTATGGTCAAAGAACACATGCAAAAATTATATTCCAAATATTCATCACAGGGTCTCCTTGGGTCAAATGATGATTTATTTTCCTTTAAAATATAAGCTTGCACATGGCCACGATTACTATAGAAGACTGTATGCAGTGCACATTTACTATCTTTTCCTTGTTACAGTAAGAGGTAGGCTATTTGTGAGCTACAGCTTTGTCTAAGCTGCCGAAGTGCATGGGTCTACAAAACTCTGACATTTATTTACCCTTAGAACTCACCTTTGTTTCCTACACAAATTGAAATTAATAGTGTAGTGATTCACTAAATCACTTAGAGTCAGGTAATTTGTTCAGAGTCACTGACATTCTGTTTTTACTCTTTTATCACCCATAATCAAATTCACTTTCTACAATTCAGCACCCTGGTGGCTTGCAGGCCTTTTGCCTTGCTGAGAGAATATCATCTTTGATGATACATATTCATTTAATTATCCTTATCCTGATACAAGAAAATATTTATTTGGAGTTTGTCTTTTAAAAATCTTGTTCTTAACTATCACATGAAAGTCTTACTTGGTTTGTAGAATTTAGATTAGTGAGACAGGTAAACATGCCTCATACATGCTCACCCCTGATTCTACTGTTCATTTGTGGTGGAAGAAAAATAAGATTCTTTTATCCATTTTATATTGCACTACAGAAGTCATCTCCTACTTCTCTCCATGAAGAAACCTACCTCTTAGTTTTTACTTCTTAAATACCTTCAAATCTTTTTCCCAAAGGGAAGAGGGAGACTATTAACATGTTCACAAAAATGAGGATGTCTTGAATAAATGTTAAGTTGGAAAAGACAGAGTGAATTAGAAAAAGAGACAGAATATTTGGAGTCAAGAGAATGCCATGCAATGAAGAATCCAGTTGTCTGTGAACATTAGCATCTGCTTTTAGTATTATCATCAATTTTTAAATGTATTTCTATTTTTTTCAGATAGGTTTTCATGTAGATTGTCGTGTCCTTAAACTCACTATAGAGCTGAAAATTGACCTTGAATATTTGATTCTTCCTGCTTATAATGCCCTAGTGTTACAATTAGAGGTATGTATTACTACACACAGCTTTGAGTATTAATATTCTAATTAGTAGGATAACTAGGAATGAATGTATATGATTGCAGAAATGTATATATTAATTGTAATATATTATATTATTCTACAAATAAATTTACAAAAACTAAAGTTAAGAAAATTTTGTTTGTTTTGAGCTTTGACAAAGAGTATGAAATTCTATTTTTGCTTTAACGTCATGACTGACAGTAGCTATTATATGCATAACTAGTTGTATATCAGATTGGTTATTTCATATGATTGAAAATGTGTGTTGTACAAATAAATATGCTCCTTGATGCTGCAGATATCCCTTTAGATCAGTGAACTATTTGTAGAGGAATAATTTAGTGTTCTCAGTTTATGTACATACCCTAAAATATGGCGTACTTTAAGTTAATCCATTTTCAGGACATGTAACATGGATATGCTCCAACACTGTGTTGGTACTAGAGTAAAATAGAGATATGTTTGTGAATGTTTTATTTCTACTCTTGCTCGAAATATAATAAAATTAACCATCCAATTCTACAATCAAACTTTTGGAGTATAATATTTCAAAATATAGGCATTTTTGAAATATGCATATATGACATAAAGACTAAGAACTTCATTCGTGTGAGCTTTATTTCTCTCCAGTACTAAAATCAAGCCATCATTGACAAATCTTTAATCTTTGTTGGCTTTTGCTTTTGGTAGTTTTTATTAGTATATATTCATTGTGTAAAATGATGTATTTCATTTGAAACTTTCACATACACAGAGTCACAGACTTCTTTGCCTATATCGATTGCTGCATTTCCTCCTTTTCTCGAACCTCCCACAGACCCTATTCTCAAGTAGTTAGGTATGAAAGAAAATGTGAGATATTTATCATTTTAATTGGCTTAGTCTCATAATACAATTTTGTCCAGTTCAAACCATTTTCTTTCACATGACATAATTTATTATTTTGTTTTTAATATTAAGGAACATATTATGTGACAACATAGTCAAATATTTACTAGAAGATTCAGGAATAAAAGACAGAAAACCATACAAATGGCTGCACAGTTCTCAACCTCTTTCTACCAAATGATCAAAAATAGCAGTCTCAAACAACACTAAGTGGTTTCACCGTTTCTGTGGATTCAAGCATGATCTGAGTGGTCTGTTTGGTTCACTTTTAAGAGTGAAATCAGCATGTTACCCACATCTTTAGGTCTGCTATGGATCCTGAATTGCATTTCTAATTTTTATTTGTTGATTAGGTTGGGGTCTTTCTTTTAGTACCTTTTGACAACATGCTGACATTTCTGAGATTCCACGGAGATGGGACCTTACTATCTTATACCTACAGACAATGTAAAAGCTGAACATTTAAGGCTAATTTAGCGCTAAATATTGAGAAAAACCACTTTAGTCATGTGAAATAAAGTAATTACAAGGTCAATACCTAGTTTCCACAAATGACCACATCAGAGCCGTGTTAGAGTTTTCACAATTACAATATATTAAATGTCTTCATAATAGATAAAACATGACAACTTTTAAAACTAACTTTTCTCCAATGGAATCTATTCAAATTTATCCTTTTATTCTTGTTTAAGCTTTATCCTGATAGATTTTTTTCTGGAAGTTTTTTAAAAATGAAGCTACAGAAGAACGAAGGTAATATTTTTCTGTTAGAGTTCAAAATAGAGTAGATGCCTTGAGTGACAAATGCCATGGTCTTGTTAGTTTTATGAGCTTTGAGTCTTGAAGACTAATGTGTGAATTAGCTGTGTTTATAGGCCATAAGTAACATTTATTAGTTGAAAGCAGCAAAAATACTGCATTCAGCAATTGTCAATATGTGTTCAAATTTGCTTTATATTGGGATAATCAGTGTCAAGCTTACCCTGATCTCTCTTCTCACATATACATATTGCTTGATTTTATTTACAGGTCCTTTTAAGGCATCCAAACAGATGGTTTGATTTAGAAAGCTTTGCCTTATCCAGAAAAATTAGCATTAGTCCAGATGGACTTTCAGGCTTCAGTGCCAATATTGTACCTCCACCATATGGACAGGAAAATGTATGGCAGGAGACACAATGTTCCACTCTACGCTTTTACACAGATAATGTTTGATTACTTGTTCATGCTCATTAATTCCTGTTATTAGGGAAGCAGGGAATGGAAATGCTCAGAAATAAACACTTTAAAAATAGTAATTTTAAGATGACTAGCAGTTTCATAATTAGCAAATTGCATATTAGCAGGATTTTTTTTATTCTTCAAGTCGGTAAAACTTGAAAAAACTTCAAAATTACTTAAAAAGATAAAAATACAACTGTAGTTAGAGCTCTGATGTTGACCTATTTATAGAGCAGGTGCACTCATGAGCACAATCTATATTTGATGACAACTTAGTGTCAAATCACTGTAAATCTTCTAGAATTCATAAGTAAGTTCCTGTGGTGATTAAATTATGAATTTGATCTTACAGTAAGACTGGAGCAAATCTCTTAATAACAAAGGTCACTTTTTCAAAATAAATTGATAAAAATACTGTTTTCCTCAAAGGGAAATTTCTTCAACCATTTTAGATTCCATGAAATGACTAAAAAATTGATTGATTTCAGGAAAGGAAATTTATTAAGGAGCTTTATATGAAAAATGGCATTTCCTTTTTCATCAAGAATCATCTACACTGCTGCTTTATTGAAAATTATATTTTCTGAAAATGTTTCAATCTGGTCAAAAAACAACAAAGGCAAAGCACTCATTATATCTTATTCTCATATTGGGATAAATATTAATACTTAAGTTTGCACCTATCTGCTATTTGAGTAATTTTAAGATAAGTACTGAAACTGTATTTTTTTTCTTTTTTCTTTTTTAATTTTATACTTTGATTTAATTTTACATATCAGCCACGGATTCCCTTGTCCTCCCTCCTCCCACTCCCACCCCCCCCCCCCGCCCTTCCCCCAGTCCACCCCCCATTCCCATCTCCTCCAGGACAAGGGGATTCAGCTCAGCCTGGTAGATTCAGTCCAGGCAGGTCCAGTCCCCTCCTCCCTTCACCCAGGCTGAGCAAAGTGTCCCTGCATAGGCCCTAGATTCCAAACAGCCAGCTCATGCACTAAGGACAGGTCTCAGTCCCACTGCCTGGGGGCTTCCCAAACAGTTCAAGCTAATCAACTGTCTCACTTATCTAGAGGGCCTGATCCAGTTGGGGGCTCCTCAGCTATTAGTTCATAGCTTATGTGTTTCCACTAGTTTGGCTGTTTGTCCCTGTGCTTTTTCCAATCTTGGTATCAACAATTTTTGCTCATACAATCCCTCCTCTTTCTCGCCGATTGGATTCCTGGAGCTCCACCTGGGGCCTGGCCATGGATCTCTGCATCCGCTTCCATCAGGCATTGGATGAGATTTCTAGCATGACAGGGTGTTTGGCCATCCGATCACCAGAGTAGGTCAGTTCGGGCTTTCTCTCGACCATTGTGGATTTCTGGGGACTTCTCTAGCACTTTGCTTCTTCCTATTCCCATGGGGTCTTCATTTGTCATGGTCTCTTTTTCCTTGTTCTCCCTCTCTGTTCTTGATCCAGCTGGGATCTCCCGTCCCCTTAGCTCTCTTTCCCTTGAACCTTGCCCTTCATTACCCCCCTTCACGTCCAGTTTGCTCATGTAGATCTCATCCATTTCTCTGTCATTGGGTGATCCTTGTGTCTTTCTTAGCCTGCTACTCACAACTCCAGGGAGGCTACCTAGAAAACAGGAAACTGTAAGTTTTTATGTGAAATAAAATTATCATAAATTCAGAATGATTCAATAGATTACTAATTATGTTATTTATTTTTATATTGAAATGGTTAAAATATTACCAAAGAGCTTGGAGATTCCAATATAAAAATAGTCATTGTTTTTCAATAATTAAACATATCATAACATTGGATAATTGATTTTTGAAATACCTTGAAGAAACTTCTAGATATTTAAGTCATAAATTTGTAGGAATCTCCAAAATAAAATTATCATAAATGCAGAATATTTCTATGGATTACTAGACTAGTCATGTTATTTCTTGTTTTCTTTATGAGTTAAATACCCAAGCACAACTTTTTAATCTAAACAGTAAGATTGATAGGTTTTAAAGAAAAATTAGAAAAGTAAAGATAGAGACATTGGACCAAAGGAAAAAAAGGACACATTAATGCAGCATCTCAGGCTTAGCTTTCATCTTACTTGAATGCATTCCAGTGGGATGTATTGATATAGGGAACCTGAGACACATAACAGCACCAGCCTTGGACTTTAGATAATATACTTTCAATAATTTATGATGCTCATGATTACATCACATGGCAGCATTTCCTTGCCCACCTAGAAGCCACTGTCTCTGCTTAGTCCAAAGTGATTCTACAGTTTTGTCAGTTATGATTTTCTTAATACATTTTCTCAAAAAAAAACAATGTAAGATTGAACAAGGACTTTCTTCTATCAGTAACACATTCTGATATCTACTGAATATCAGGTTTCCTCTGCGATGAAAGAATGAACCAGAGGAATGAGGTTAACTTTTCAGCAACCCCTCCCTCCATATGTTGAATGCTGATGACTTGTATGGAGGTCATGATTCTTCAAGACTTGGCAGCCATACATCAGCTGGAGACAGAGATGTAATCATAGCAGGCACAGCAAAGCGGAGTAGTTGAATAGGCTTCATTTATTTACGGTACTGATTACCAGTGCTTGGCATCTGCATCTAAACTATGACTTAAAGCACAGTGTGAATGTTCTCATTGATTGAATATAAAGTTAAGAATTTAACTGATATGATGATATTTTATGGGATCTCTGTGCTTTGAAAAGGATATAATCATCCTTTGGAATAGTTGACTAATTGCAGTATTTTATTCTCTCAAATTCATACAAAAAGTGAAACAATGGCATAATCACTTTTGAATTCTACTTCTATTTTGATATATGAATGCATTCCATTCTCTGTGTGTCTTTCTGGTTCCAAAATCATTTGACATGCTGCTGAGAAGTGCAGCAAATAAACCTAGACAATGTAGGCAGATATTTGAATTCATTAAATGAAAGGTGGGGTGCACAGATCTACATTCTATGAGAATTGGACAGGAAAACAGTTTTGAGTAGCACAGTAGATAAGAGACTTTATGCTCTCTCAGAACAGCACCTTTTATGAACAAGCTTCTCTTTGAGCTCTCTCATCATGAGCTGGGTACAAATAAGTGTTTTCTTACCATATCAAAATACCAAAATATTTACACCAAAAGAGAGGAAAAGATAAGCAAATTCAGGTCAAAACAAAGCCCATTTTTCTTTCAAATAATTTTGTAAAAGTAAGACTATAGCTTCAGAGTTTGAAGTTTGGTGTGGTGATGGTTGCAGTTTGGGATAAAGGTTATTGATTATGCTGACTTTATTACTGATGTATTGTAAAGTTTACCATTAATTCAACACCTGGCTGGAACAATATTTTATATAACAAGGAAAGAAACATCACTCACTTTACAAAATATATTTTAATTTGAGTGGTATTTTATAGAATGTATTGTGGTGTATCAATAATCACAAGCTTTGAGCTAATACAAGATCGCTTAGAGATCTTTTCAAAATACACGTTGTAAGGCCCATGTCTCAACCTTAATATTAGTGATTGTCAGATCAGCGCCTTGAATCTGCATTTTGTATGGGTCCTCAAGTAGTTATGGTAATGGTGGTTTAGGGACCACATATAGATCCTATAATATGTTTTAGTGGGTAACATAATAAACCTTTTAGACTTGTAGACTATGCATTCTCTCTCATAACTTCTCAAATCTGTCATTGCTGCTCAAAGACATGTAAGCAATATACAAGCAAATCAGTTGCTTTACTCCAAAGAAAGTTTATTTCCAATATCAAGTCACGTGACTAGATTTGGCCATGGTGGAAACACAAATTACAAACCAATCTCTGCTCTAGACCAGGTTTTTTCAACTTCAGAACTTGGGTATCTTGGAATGGAGAAACAATGGTGTCAGGTAGAGATGGCTCTGCCTTATAGGATGTGGAGGGACATACTTTACCTTTATCCACAAGATTCCTGCTGCACATCTGCAAATGTTAAATCAAAGGTGTTTCCATAGTTTGCCAGGCATCTCCTGAAGACTGAGATTTCTCTTATTTGAAAGCTACTACTTTTGTTTTTTGTTTTTCGAGACAGGGTTTCTCTGTGTAGCTTTGCGCCTGTCCTGGAACTCACTTGGTAGCCTAGGCTGGTCTCGAACTCACAGAGATCCTCCTGGCTCTGCCTCCCGAGTGCTGGGATTAAAGGCGTGCACCACTGTATTGGAGAATGAATTATTACACAAATGAGGACATTGTGATAGAAAACCAGTGGATTTGTAATCCAAGTGAATGAAAGCCTGAGCAATCATAGCAAACATTTCTCATTCCGTCTTTATCTTGAGATTCCTTCATATACCAAGCAGCAGTGTGGGAGCCAATTTTGGAATGCGTCAGAGAATTAAATAAAGTTGTTATTTTGAAAGCTGCTAAGGATGACTCAAGTATGACATGTGGTGCTGGCTTCCAACTAAAACCTGTCTGCTAGGTAAGTGACATGAGATAAATGCCACCAACAACCTGTTTTCAAGGTATGCACACCAATTAGTGGAGGAACTGATAGACTTAGTATTTAGAACAAGCAGGAAAATGAATCTTGGTCTTTTAGTTAATACAGTTCCCAGAGAGTCTAGGGACTTCTGTTGGCAAGCATCAAAAATAATTTACAGAGTAACACCAAGGTGCAATTTCTCAGGGTGTTAAGATTACACCAGCCACCTCTGAGAATTTGAGTTTGAGTGCAGAATGTCTGGATTTCATATATTTATTTTATTTTTAATGATGTGCATGCCTGTGTGTCTGATGTGGGTGTGTTCCCATATATGGGGTTGCCTACAGAAGCCAGAGGCAATGGGTCCACTGAAGCTCAGTTCCAGGCAGCTGTGAACTATTAGATACAGGTGCTGGGAACAGAACTCCCACCCACTGGAAGAGCAGACCAGACTCTAAACTGTTGAGCCATCTCTCCAGCACATTTAAGGTTTAATTTTAAGATGCTTCCCATGTGAGACGATGCATATTAAAGTCTAAAAGGCACTATTACCACATGTACTTGAAAATAGGAAGTTTCTAATTTTTTCTTTCATTCACTCCAAATTCAATAAAAAAGACAGACAGGTAGCCAACATCAACTCTGTTGGACCATAATTTCTTTCACTTCTGCTTGAGCTGCTGCCAAGAAATTTAAAGAAAAAAACAACTCTTAAAAACTAAAGTTCCAGGTACTGAGAGCCATTTATTCCTTACAGTCACAAATCACTCAATGAGCTTATGGTTTGTTGCAGGGTACAATGAAGGTGAACAAGAAGAGGTAATTATAAAAGGGTCCAAATAATTAATGGGAAGAATAGCATGAAAAGTTAGTTTTGTCAAAATAAGGACTCTTAAGGACAAAAAATCCATTCTAAGAATGGTGATAGGAGCACAATATTTAATTCCTAAGTATAAGAACTGAATGAAGAAACTGAAGGTGAGGCTCATTAAAATATTTCTTGATTCAGCATATGATTGCATCATATTAATGTGCAACACATCACTATTTAAATAAGCATCTTCATCCATTGCTGTCCATGGCCTGTGGCTGATTCACTAGTTCACATTATAAATCATATGTAACAAGTAGTCTACACATATACAGAAACTTGCCAATAAAACTGTCATTGAAAGTTTTACTCATAACAGACTTGGAAATAATTCACCTACTATGTTCATTACTCCAAAAACCCAAAAACATCTGTCATTCAATGTTTCAAAATGTATGTATGGTGTTTTAAAGTGCAATATTTATTCTATATTTAATTAGAATATATTCATCAGATAAAAAATTTGGTTCCATAATGACATTTCATTCAAATGTTTGAGAAGATTCACCCTCAGCCTGTACCCTCTTCTTCCCACATCTTATTCTCCTTTGTCTTTCCAAATGGTCATCCTTCTACTTTTACGCCATATTTATATGGAATTCAGTTCCCAGAATAGATAGATAGATAGATAGATAGATAGATAGATAGATAGATAGATAGATAGGTAGATAGATAAACAGCGGCTCTTAATAAGTTGTTGAGCCAGGCCTCCTCTTGTGATTTTATCTGTGAGATTATGCTAAGCTGAAAATTTAACTCTGTTAAATAATTATTCCTTTTATTTCTCTAATTCTATTAACAAAATCTATTATTCAAAATCCAGTTTGAACAGAGCAGCCTAAAATCCCCAGAGCTATTGTTTTAAAAATTACACATGAAAATCTATCTCAGGTCTTACTTTATATATATATATATATATATATATATATATATATATATATATATATATATATTTAAAATCATCATGCAGTTTTTTGCTAGACTGCAAAATGGTGCTATATCTTAAGATCTCCATAATAAAATGTCTTCAAAAATAATCTAATAAACAAGATATTTTCCATGATGCTAAACTGAGGCAATATGATGTCAATCTTTCGTTTTGTTTTGTTTTGTTTTTTTTGAGACAGGGTTTCTCTGTGTAGCTTTGTGCCTTTTCTGGAACTCGCTTTGGAGACCAGGCTGGCCTCGAACTCACAGAGATCCGCCTGGCTCTGCCTCCCGAGTGCTGGGATTAAAGGCGTGCGCCACCACCGCCAGGCCTGATGTCAATCTTAAAAATATTTTCCTCAGTTTTACTACTGTTACTCTTTGATTCAGAGTATAATTTCCAACTCTTATTGAATGCCCCTAGAGAATAGTTGAAGAATAGTTCCCAGATAATCAACTTCAGTTATGATCAGATTGTAGCATCTCTAATGGTGTCTATTGTCAACATGATGAGCTCTAGAGTCACCTAGAGGACAGAAGGTAGGTTTCTGGGCATGTCTGTGGAGGATTATTTTAATTAGGTTAATTGAGGTGGAAAGATCTAAGTGCGTGGTGTCTGGTGCTATTTCCTTGGCTAGGATGCTGAACTATATAAAAAGGAGAAACTGAGCTGAGTGTGAGTATCCATCACTCTCTGCTTTTGACTGTGGAGGCAATGTGACCAGCTGCCTCAGACTCCTGCTCCTGTAACTTCTTTGTCATGATGGAATATGACCTCAAATTGTGAGCCAAAATAAATCTCTTTCCATTAAATTAGTTTTGTCAAAGTATATTTTAAGAAAAGATATTCATTATTTACACCTGTTGGTAAACTGAGTCACATATGATGACTGAAAAATGAGAGACACTCAAGGACGTGATGAAGCCTTAAAAGGAGCAGAGAACAGCCTCAAAAGACTGAGCAGCTTTGCAGAAATGTATTTATTTACTGTTACACAAGTTATTTTTTTATTAAGAAATGGTTTATTCATTTTACATACCAATCACAGACCCCCCTCTTCCCTCCTCCTGCCTGTCCAGTCTCCCCCCCACCCTTGCAACCCCAACTTCCTCCTACAAGAAGGTATGGCTCTTAATGGGGAGTCAGCAGAGCCTGGTACATTCAATAGAGACAGATTCAAGCTCCCTCCACCACCTCTACCACATCCAGGCTGTGCGAGATGTCCCACCATAGGTAGTGGGCTCATGTACCAGGGATTGATCCTGATCCTACTGCCAGGGGACCCCCTTAAGCAAGTTAAGCTATACAACTATCTCGCTTATGCAGAGGGCCTAGTCCAGTCCTGTGGAGGCTCCACAGGTGTTGGTCTAAATTTCCTGAGTTCCCATTAGTTTGGTTTGGTTACCCCAGTAATAAGATTGGCGAGTACCCTACCTGTCATCATAGAGCCTTTCTCCAGTAACTGATGGAAGCAGATGCAGAGATCCACAGCCAAATGCCAGGTCAAGCTCCACAAAAGTTATTTCTAAAGTAAGTCAAGTTCCTCATACCAGAGCCTCTGCTCTGGTCTTTGTGCTGCCTGAAGAAACACATGACCCACACACTTCTCAGTCCTAATTGTGCAAGGTTTGCAGTGCTCAATAATGCAAGAATTCCAGGTTGGTCAGGAACATCTTGTGACGGATGTCATGTGAAGGCCATCAAGCTCCTCCAGAAAAGCAGCTCCACAAATCTCAGAAGACAGTCACTGATCAGATACAAATTATTTCCTCAGGGCTTGGTGCACCAAAAACAATCCCACCACTCCAGTTTGGTGTTCATGCCAGATACAATAGTTTACCTGTGTCCCCACTATATACAGTACTGAACTAGAACAGTGTACACCATATTCATTTAAAAGGAGCAATTCCCTTCAGATGCAGGTACTATATAAAGCAATACTGTCAAAACAAAATATTGCATATCTGCAGGCTTAAGCATTGCAAGTAACAGGTATTTTTATTCTTATGGCTAGATATGTTTACTGCAATGGTGTCAGTAGTTAGCAATGACACACTGGTGGAGTAGAAAGAAATACTATCCATACTTCTGAGAGAGAAGTCGGTGAATGCGCCTTTGTACTACTGTGGTAAGATGTGCTCATGACTATGGTTTTAAGGAGAAGTACTTATACTCAGCAACAGAAAAAGAAACGTACTCTTGTCCTATAGTGTCATTTTGGTCTGCTTGTTGCCCTGCCATCTTGGACATAGCGTCATCATGCAGATGTCCTCTCTTCTTAAAGAACACTGGCACAATCTTCCTGGTCGACTGCAGAAGAGAAACTGTGACAAGGAAGGACAACTCTTGAGAGTTTTCAGCATAACAAACACGGTTGTTATTTAAAACCTGTTTTGGGCATTTCGGTTTTTAAGTGAGAAAACGCTAGCTAGTTTCATGATTGGTTTTCATGATTGGAAACAAAGGCATAAGACAAAAGTTGTTTCCGAAGTCACAAGATGCCACTGGTGGATTTACTTTTTGCTCCACCTCTCCTCTTCTTTTTTCCATTTTATAGAGGGTTTGGAAAACACCTCAATAATCAATGCCAGATATTATTTTCTTTAAGAGTAAATTAGCATCAAGGGAAGAGAACTTTTTAACACTTTGTTATGATCTTTAAAAAAATGCAAAATTAAATTTACAAAGTGCTAGAAGACCCCAGCTAGGCAGCCTGGCATCTGCTTCAATGTCCAGTAAATCATGGTAATGCTGAGCAAATAAACTACCCCCATTGAGGCTTCTGGTAACTGTCACACCTGTGAGTCAGGGCCGAGAGAGGAGCCCTTAAGTCCCGAGATCTGGAAGCCCGACTCTCTTGGTTCCTGGATCCTGGACGCTAGAGGTAGATTGAGCAGAGTTCTCCAGAGAACACCGCTGGACTGCACTTCACCTCTCCCTGTAGCCTATCCCTTTACTTGTAAATTACCCCACAAAATAAACCTCCCTTTTAACTACGTGGAATTAATTGCCTTAATACTTCCACCAATAGTCCGTGGGTCTCAAGGACCTTCAGCTGTGAGTGTCGCTAGTAACTACTGTCCTTGCTTCTTTGACAGATACCTTTTTCCCAGTACTTGTGCTTGTCTATCTCCTTGAGACACTGAAAGAGCTTCACCAGTTCTCTGTCTTTATTTTGATTTGAATGCACTTTCATTAAATGCCTATTTTCAGTCCATTCTGTAGATTCATGAGAAATTTTATTCCTGTGTCATCAAACATATATGTATATGTATATGTATATGTATATGTATATGTATATTGCTGGAGAACTCAGAAAACTTCCCAAATAACACAAAGAGGCTTCACATCGATGAGCCCTCACTCCTTAGAAAGTGCAAGGTGATTGCAGCACTGTCCAGCATGGCAGTAATCTTATAATTGACATTTGTGGTCACTCCAAGTTCTTTCATTTCAGCTTAAATACACTTCATATTTGTTGCATACCAAATAACAATGTCATAATCTTCATATGCAGATGTTGGAAATTCCTGAACATATATATAATAATATACCCCAGTCTCTGCACAAGACCTATGATCAAGTAATATATAATTGGCATCCAGAGACAGAAGTTTTTTTCCCTTCCCTGACCAGTTTAGTACTTCCACTTTGTACTCTCTGATTCTGTGAGAGATCCTCAGTAAGTTTTATTTCCTATTTTCTACTTCAACTACTTCATCTTCAATGTCAATGTCAATGATGACATCATAATCAGTGAGAGAAAATACAATGTCTTCAAGCTTTCCTCACAAATTCCTATTTTGATTTTGGTATTTTGTTTCAGAGTGAGAGTTCACCATTTTCTGCAGGTTTGCCTTTAACTTTGAGCCCCAGTAATTTCTGGTCTCTGGAAGCACTCCTGTAAGAGTATTGGGAAACTGCTTGAGATCAAGCACAGCATCATCTTCAGAAAGCATGGTCATTGAATACTGCTGCCCACTCCATTTCACAATGATGGGGAGCACTATTTTTCAAGCTTATGAAGTAGTAGCTTTGTCAGAACAAACAACCTGGAGAGTGGCAGAACCAGTCACAGAGGATGCAAAAACTGGCCACAGTAGAACCTAAGGAGACTGGAAGTCTTGTTAAAGTATTTTAACACAGCAACAGTATAAGTAATGAAAAATATCTTTTGGACATTTTATGAATAAAGTTAATAGTTTTTTTTTTTATTTAAAAAATGCATTCATTAGGCTGAGGGCTTGGTAAAGTACCTGCCAAAGGAACATTAGGATTTGGATTTGGATCTCCAGTACACACATAAAGCTGCAGGCTGACAGTAAATCACTGTAGCTCACTGGCCAGCCAACTAGCCTATTAATGAACTCGGGTCTATTTGGAGGCCATGTTTCAAAAACAAAAGTGGATAGCTGTTGACACATGGCCTCAACCTCTGGCCTGAATATGCATGTGTGTGAGTGACAACAAGTGCATGCTCGCACGTGCGAGTGCACATACACACACACATACACACACACACACACACACACACACACACACAGGCACTTTTAAGTTTTGTTTCAATATAATTAATTGAGATAGTAGACTTTTAAAGTACAAAATAAATGTTAAATGAATGAATTGGAACTCTATGAAATCAAGTGCACAAAGAACTACAGATCTAATAAACTATAATCAAATGGGGGAAAAGAATTATGTCACCAGTTATTTAGAATATCTGCTTTCAGGGACATTTCAATAACTGTAATTTACCAGATTTTGGGTCTTCATTGTAAATGCATGACACTATCAATGGTTAAATGAAAAATAAACAGAAAAAGAAATCACCAGTGGAAAATGAAAACTTCCAAATGCTCAGAAAATCTGTATACGTTGCCACTTGTTTCTTGTTTTGAAGGTGGCCGTGATCTTATTAGAGTTGCTAATACCACAAATAAACTTTTCATTAACTGAGAAATATTGACTCTGATAGAACTGCTATTAAGTAGCAATTTTGAACTTGATTTAATTTTTTTTCTGGCTTGAAGGTCCAGGCTCCTTCCCAAACTATCTCTTGAATCAAAATATTCTAAGGTAGTAGATGTTTGACTGAGATCTTTTCAGGAATACCAGGTTCAAATCAGAACATGAGAAGTCATTTCTTTTAACAGCATAATGCTATTAACTGCCATATATTCTCAGGCTTCTGTTTCTCTGACCAGGTGGGTTATTTATGAGGATAGAGCCCTGTCTTTCCCTCTCTTCCTGTCTCTCTCTTTCTCTCTAGTTAATCCAGACAGTATTCTAGACCCATGATTGACAAATTTTATGGAAGAATGAGGTGATAAAAATAACTTTTTAGTTTTTGAGGCATATGGAAACAACAAACACACATTAAATACCAAACAGAATAGTAAATGCTGGGACAAAATTGAGAATATTTTTTCTTAATTCTTTGTCTCTATTAAACAGTCATTTTTACTAATTGTTGGAAATGCTGTAAGCATTACATTTAATTTATCTCATTCTCTGCTATTTTGTATGAGAACAAATTTAGTGTAATAATCATGTAGCAGAGAATTATAAAAGCTCAGTAGAAATAGAGAATAACAATATCAACTCACTTGCCCCCATCAGAACATTTCAGGTAGCTCATGTTCATGTAAGCACTTTACCCAGACGTCAAATGAATCAATTCTCAAACAACTTTTCTTTGCTTTAAAATGTAAGTAATACAATTCACATCTTCAAGAAATGCTGACAGCTGCTGGTACCAAGAGGTCATGGGGGTATACAGCAGGTGACAACTAGTGTTCAGCAGGTCGACCCACCAGACTCTCTGATGGGGAGCTACACTTGGCAAGACCACAGAGGTACTGACTGTTAATGACCAGTTGCTCCTGTCTGTAATTTTTCTCATATGCCACTGCATTTATTCCCTAAGAACAGCTATGGGTGTTATCCCATTGCTTGTGTGTTTATCTCATGAAAATATTCCATCTATTAAGCACACATATTTGTGGGTGGTCAGGAAGATGACTTCTTATATAACTGTATATAACATATAACTCTATGACTTCTTATATAACTTATATAACTATATAATTTTGATGAATAGAAACATATGAAAATATGCTTCATAACTAGAGCTATTGTTGTATGTGACTGTTAAAGGTCTGTGCTCTATTTTTACTTACTGACAGGGCAAATTGGACAAATGAAGTGTTCTTGGATAGATTATAGGCAGAACTTTCACAGATTTTATTCATGAGAGAACTTGAAGATTTTTGGTCTTGTTGGATTAAAATCTTTAAAAAGAATTGTAGTGAACTAGAAATGACAGTGCAGGTGTCTGGTTTTGTTATATCTTAGTCATTCTAGAGAACAATAGCACCTATGCTACCCTAAGCTTCCTCCACCGCCACCTCCCCACTCTGATGCAACAAACAATCCTTTTCTTTAAATCTCTCATTGGTTTAGTTTCTTCCCTTGTACCCTTGTGGCTATCCCTTTAAGAGATAGCCAGAACATTTTACAACCTGCAACTGTTGTCAGTCACCAATTAAGCTGGCCAAGGCTTCACCAAGTGAGACTCTTATCAGAATGCTTGTCTCTGAGAGTTTGCTTTGTAGTTTTTACAAACAAGTATCTAATGAATGGATATATAAGAAGAAATAAGAACATGAATAAAGAGCACATAGAATGAAGAGCATTTACCCATTTGTATGAAATTATTATAGAAATCTTCTTTTCCATCACTCCTGGAAGCATTTCTCTTAAGGAACCCTGGGTAGGAACAGAGGGCAGGTACCTCAACCCCTACAAAGAAGCACTGCTATTTCTTCATTTAAAATATTGCCTCATTATACATGAAGAAAAGAATATACAGGAAGAATGCATGATAAAGAAAAATCCCCAGATCCTTAATTTGGCAAAGACAAAAGGCTGTTAATCTTGCCTTTTTTGTTATTCTTTTTATTTGTTATTGAGAAATAAAATTGGTTCCTTAGGAAAAATGAATAGTACTCAAAGGCTTGACAAGTCTATTTAACATAATAAAAAGGAGCTTATTAAAACAGTTGTATACTCTCAAAGGAACTTAGACAAAGACTGAAATTCTTGTGAGTGGTTTTAAAAAAAGCAAAGAAAAACTAAGTGGACACACAGAGTGGGACCTGGTTCTAAGAAAAGTTGTAAATGAAGTAAAATATGAATAATATGTCAAGTGCTGTCTACAAGACTTGTAGGAGGAGATGTAGACATCTGCCTATGGAGACCAGAGCTTTAAAGCTGCAGAACATGTGGCCAATGAAATACTACCTTCAAATATTTATTTCCTCAGAAAGCCAAATGATCAAGATCATAAACTGCACAACTGCATACAAAAACACAAGAAAAATGGCAGTTAGAAAAGAAAAAATTTAAAGTTTGAATTTTCTTTAAAGACAAAGTAATGTCCCCTGTTTTATAGCCTTTATATCATGTAAAGCAACATGGAGAAGTGAAAAGATGGTAAGAAAAGGTTTCTTCATTTTTTTTTTTGTGATGGCACCAACAATGAGTGCAGATCCAGAACACACACCAGAGTTACAGAGTCCACCTCAAGAATGGAAATGTTTGTTATCTCCTGTGTTTCAATGTATATATGTGTACAAATGCACAAACCTTTGATTTCATGAATATCTTTTAGATAATAAGTGTGATGTGTGCACTGAACCCCAACCTCCTTATTTCTTCCAAAATCATTTATTGAATTCTTAAACCTGCAAGAAAAATGTTTTATTTCAGAACTGAAAATCCAGAACTGAAATTTTAATTTCAGAACTGAAAATGTTATACAGGCAAACCTGGTAAAAGATAAATGGCATTCCAATATTCAGAGAAAGAAGTTTGCCATTCACGCTAAATCAAATATTTCTCTGAGGTCAGTATCCTAAAGGCAAAGGATGCATGTGTGAAAAATTGAATCTTGGAGTAACCCTTGCTGATGTTGTCGTTTTCATACTTCTTCATGAGTCTTTTCATCAGAGAGGCTGACTTAGAGAAGCCCACTGGGTCATTCCTAGAAGTTTCTACTTAGTTCTGATTCTGCTAGTGTGTTTACTTTTCAAATCCTTTCTCAGCTCTATTTTTAGCAAATATAGTAAGAAAATGGCTATAGGACCTTTCTTAGCTTGAGAGTAGCTAGTACTAGATATCATAACCCATTAACTTTTCATTAACTGAGATATAATACATGGCATAGTTCTTGACAGGACTATCAAGTGGCAAAGTTAGACATAGATTTTAAAAATTGAAAGTCATGCCTGAAGACCTTCAAAACACTTCATTTTGCTCTAGTGAAACATAACAGTATCTGAACAGAATATGTTACTTTGTATGAAATCCCTCTTAGGAGTGAAGCAGAAGGGTTATTTTGATGAGTCATAAAAGAAGGGTAAGAAGTGACTTAATGAATTTAGTAATTAGAGATAAAGTTGTAGCTGGAGTTTTTCCCGGTCCCTCCCAGGCCCACAGCTGCTCAGAACCAAATAAATACACAGACGCTCATATGAATTAAAACTGTTTGGCCTAATGGCTCAAGCTTCTTGTTAGCTAGATCTTACATCTTAAATTAACCAATTTCTATAAATCTATACCTTGCCACATGTCTCATGGATTATTGGTATCTTTACAACTTGCTTCTCATGGCAGTGGCTGGGAGCATCTCCTGACTCAGCCTTCCTGTTCCCAGAATTCTCCTCTCTCCTTGTCCCACCTATACTTCTGCCTGGCTACTGGCCAATCAGTGTTTTATTTATCAACCAAATCAGCGCAACACATTCACAGCATACAGAGCAATATCCACAGCACTTCTCCTTTTCTTTTTTTTTTTTTTTTCAAAACAGAAGGTTTTAACTTTAACATAGTAAAATTACATATAGGAAACAATTATCAAGTAAGAATTATGGTTATAATATCTAGTCTATTTGTATTTGGCAAAATTAAGAAGATATCCTACCTATCCTATATTTGTGAGTCTAAGGTTTCATATCTAACTTATCTTTTATCATAACTAAGGAAATTATAACTATCTAGCCTTCAATTACATCAAAGACCCCAGAAGGATATCATATTACCTTAGCAAACAGGAAATGCATTGTAAGTAACTTTCAAAAATCTTAAATGACAAGAAAGCTGGCTGCCTGGACAGTCATTCAAAGTTCTTCTGTAACTTTGCAGCATCCATTCTTTAGCCTATAGGCCTAGAGTCTCTCAGTCATTTCTCTCTGTGTCCTGTAGAATGTCTGGCAGTTTCCTCTATGAAGCAGGAAACTGAAGGACCATGTTGCCAAGCAAAGTTCAGTGGTCACATTCCTATGAGTTCTGCATATCCAGTCGATATATCATTTTGTCAAGCAGTCCAGGCAAGAACAGTTTCCTGCCCAAATGGCTATTTTTGCCAAGAAGAAGATAAACTCCATATAGAGTGTCTTCCATTCCCATTCTCCTCTCTGAAATAAATCAGTGCTGCAAGGAGCAGGCATGTCTCATTGTCTAGAAAGTCTAAGTTTTTAAAATATTTCAAATGCCATATTCCATAGGTCTTTGAAGTGTTTGAAGATTACCTACTTAATTAAGTTATATCTATGTATACCTAGAAAACTTAACATAACTATAAGTTTAACTATTCATAGAAGACTAATTATTAATCTGTATTTTTTAATTATTTATTGCAATCTAAATGAGTTACATAAACATAATACCTCAGACAGGGGTAGAAATATATATATACAGAATAACAAAATTAAGTTTAAACTTGTATCAATAAACTAAAATCATACCAATGTAAAATATTTTTAAACAAGTTGTTGCTCTTTAAAAGTTGGCTCATTAATCTACCTTTACATCCTATCATATCTATACTATTCCCTTCCCTTCTTTAGAAAGAGATTGTATTTATAATCAATCTGATTTAAATAAAAATAAACATTTATAAACAGTATTTGGGAATTTGGGCGTAGCTTCTCTTACTACTTCCTGCTGGAGGGGATGCTGTATCTTATGGGGACACTAAGAATATTTTAGGATTATGGAGTAGTCTGTGAGGCTGTATTCTCTGAACCAGTTGCCTTGAAACCATTCTGGATGTTGGATCATCTGGGCCATGGTGTCATGGGAGACCTTTCAGGCAGTCTTGGCTGGTCAAACTTGATGTATCTCAATCTGGAACAAACCCATAGCCTCTTGTTTCCTGTGGAAACCTGCCACGGGCATACGGTTTATGAGTAGTGTAAGTCTCTGTTTGTTTACTTGGGTCTGAGTGGCTACTGAAACTGGGTGGACACAGAAAAACTTCAGCTACATAAAGTGATACTTGATCATGTGTAATAATATAGAAACTTCAAGTTCTTCAGCTTTGCAGAAATGAGAAAGATCATAGGAAACAACCCATGAAGTATTCCTAGCATACTTCTGCTGAGTGTTTCAACACAGATTATAATACAATCTGACAGTTTATATACTATTTATCTGATATATCAATATCTAAATTAAATATTATCTAAATTGAAAAGAAAGGAAGAGCTTGGAGAGATGGCTCAGCAGTTAAGAGCACTGCCTGCTCTTCTAGCACCCACAATAATCTGTGACTCCAGTTCCAGTGGATCCAACTCTTCTGACCTCTGCAGGCACTGCTTACATATGCTAGACAGATATACATGCAGATAAAACATACGTACACATTAAATACAACAGTAAAGGAAAACAATTTTTAAAAAGAAAATATGGCATTCTAATAATGCATTCTAAACAGCTTATAATCTAAAACCAAATTCATAACTTGTTTTGGTTTTAAAGCTCTCATAATTTAACATACTTTAAATCTGATCAACTCAAGTGGCTAGGTATAGGAAATAAAAAGCAAGATATGTTAGGAAAGTTCAAGTTTTCCTGTATTCAGCTTATTTCACTTAGTTTTATGATTTCCAGTTGCATCTACTTTCCTTTAAGTGTCATGATTTTATTTTGATTTACAGCTAAACAAATTCCATTTATATTTATACATATCCTTTATCTGTTAACCTGTGAATTTGTAATTAGTCAGGTTAAATTTCTTGACAATTGTGAATAGTGAAGCTATAAACATGTATATACAACTATGACTGAACTATGTTGACTTAGCTGACAGACACCCAGGAGAAAGTTCGATGGTCACATTTTGATAGCCTTCTATATTGATTTCAATAGTGTCAAAGGTTTACATTGTGAGAAGCAGTGAGTAAATAAGGGGTCCATTTCATCTGCAACATTGCCAGCATTTTTATCACTTGTATTCTTGATGATAAGCATTCTGATAGCCTTAATCTGCACTGCTGTGATGGCTAAGGATATTGAATGATCAAGTATCCATTCACCATTTATAATTCTTCCTTTGAGAAATGTAGATTTATTTCATTTTCCTATTTATTCACTGGATGTTTTTTAGTGTGTTCTTTGTTTTGTTTTTTTGAAGTTTGCTGTGGGATGTCTTTCTGTATGCTGTGAATATGTGTTGCTCTGATTGGTTGATAAATAAAGCTGCATTGGCCTATGACAAGGTAGCTTAGAGGCAGGCCGCAAATTCAAGCCAACATACAGAGAAAGAAAGGAGAGGAGGGAGAGACATCTCCCGTGCTGAAGGAGAAGCAAGATGCCAGCAGACCAGTAATGTCACTGACACATGGCAACTTATAGATTAATAGAAATGGCTTAAGTATAAGAAGCTAGTTAGTAAGAAGCCTGCCATAGGCCATACAATTGGTAATTAATATAAGCCTCTGAATGATTGTTTTACCACAGAGCTGTGCAGGACCAGAGAAACCTTCTGGCTACAGAAGATTTTTCACATGTACTAGATATTTACTGTGGTTTGAATGATAACTGATTCAATAAGCATATATATTTAAATTATTCCTCCCTAAATAGTTGGCAGAACTTTTTGGGAGGGAGCAAGAGATGTTGGAGTTATATTGATGGCCTGACATTGTGATTTTTTTATCATTTTATTAAAAAATAAAACTTGAGAGTAAATATTAGGCCATAAACCTGAGAGATCCACGGAGTGACTCAGAGACGATCACCCTCTTCTCTCCACTTTCCAGATGGAAAGGGCCTTACTACCACTCGATTCCTTTTCTTCCTCCTCATTGTGGCCGGGTATCTCCTTCTGAGTCAGCCAGGGAACTCTATGGTCTACTGCAGCCACCTGAATGTGGACTTTGCCCTCTGAACTGAGGTCAGAAACTATTTGTCCTCTCGGAGCAATCAACACAAGCAAATCTTCCCTAACAAAGGTGCATCAGTAGAGTGCTGGCAATGAGTTTGCACATTCCCACACAATTCCCGGTTAGTTCTCTTTGCCTCTTGTTTGTGGAGGGAGATGTAGCGCTCAGCTGCTTCTCCAGTGCCATGCCTGAGGGCCTGCTACCATGCTCCACGGTGGTCATAGACTTACACTCTGAAACTGTAGTTCTCTAGAAAGTTGCCCAAGTTTGTGTCATATCCCAACCACAGAAAAGTAAAAAAGATGCTATTAATCCTCAGTCTCATATATAGTTAAATTACTTTTCAAATTCTGTAGGGTTTTGCTTCACTCCAGTAAGTGATTTGCTGTTCAGAAGTCCCTTATTTTGATGTAATCCCATTAATAAATTTTAAAAAAAGGAGTACTCACTGCCTGAAATGAGGAGATTCATTATACAAACAAAGAAAGAAGCAATGTAGAAATGAATAATGTAGATATAATGATCTAAAATTTCATGGCAGGAATAGTAAAGAGTAATAGTCATCACGGAAGAGTAAATTTTGACAATTTTAATAGCAAAGTACCTAAAATAGTATATAAAAATGTTAAAATGTGGTTAAACTTGCTAATCTAAATTTTATAAATCCTCCATTGTCCTAAATGAGTATGTCACAGGATAGTACCTTTTAACATGAAGAAACACTTTCATTCACAGGACTCATTGCCTTTTCTTCATTATTGTCATTGTTCAATATCATGTCTCTAAAACTTTCACATTAAAATCAAACAACACAATGCTCAACCAATACAATCAATAATTACTATAACATCTGCATGTACTATTTATATATCTCTAATAATGCCCTCACTGTGGTAGTAAGAATTAATCTTAGGTGGTTTAATTCATGATGATTTTATTCCTTTCAAATGATCATATTGTTTTATTTTCACACAGTTATCAAGACTCAATTTTTGCTGGAAAAAAAGTTTATTTAAGGAAATAGTATTATTATTTTTCACAGAAAAATGTATTTATTTAAGAAAATGGAATATGAAAAAAAGATAATTAGTAAAAGATGACTCAATATATTATGCTTATGTTTTCAATATATAAATTCTCTCATAGGAGTTAATTTTAGTATTCTGTTCAGTTAATTCAGTCTAATATCAATTAATCACTGTTTTTAATACACAGAGCTAATAACAGATTTATGTGATAGCTATCCAATATGAGTAATATGAGGACAGAAATATTGGTTCTCTCCACATTTGTAGATTTTTAAATTTTGACAGATTTTTAGATTTTGACATAGTGAATATGACATGGAATGTTGTCACTGAGTTTTGATAACTGAAATAACAAATAGCACATGTAAATAAGGAACAGCAAGAAAAGGAGAAAAGAAGCAGAAATTTTCAAAGTAGAACATAAGAGTGTGAGTAACTGTTGTGATCCTTGGGTAACAGAGACACTTTCACCTTAGAGATTGCCTTTGCACATATCTAGTGAACATCCTCTCACTGAACATTCACTGCCAAATTAACATTGCCAAAACTATGCCAGGTATAAAAACTGAAATGCTTCAAAAACAGTCTATTTCACAGTAAGTTTTTAAGAACTCAAGTTTTCCAGATTATATCCCATGCTTTTAGTTTGAGCACATAGAAAATAGACATTCATTTGTCATCTATAAACTGAACACACCAGTATTCTCATTCAGACAACTAGCATTTTCCGTGAGATAATACATGATTTAATCTTTCTTAGATGGTTGACGTTATCCTGTCTAGCAAAGCTTGCAAAAGTGAGGCAAGGGTGAATGAAGGGGTAAGAAAGAGGTAATTTAAAAAAATGAAGAAAATCATTATTGTAAAGACAAATTGGATGAAATAAAATTAATTAATATGACTAAATTCGGATGAAAATGATTTTCAACGTATGCATTTCTCAGACAGGAATTTGTTAATGTTACAGACATGTTTGAAGTATCTCTGCTGTTTACACCAATGATTTTAAAGCATGAAGACAAATGTAGGGACATCTTCCTTGTTTTATTTTCTTAATATCTCAAGACTTTATTCAGAAATTGCCTCACATATGAATTTCTGAGGTAAGTTGATGAAGTGATGGCTCATATCCAAAACTTAAAGTACAACTGACTCTTGTAAGAGCTTCAAGCACATAGATGCCCATGGGGATCCTTCTTGCTCTATGAAGAGTCTGCAATTTGACAATTAAGGAAGCTACTGATCAGTGGGACCATCAGTCTTAGGGCAGAGCCTTGTTGAAATTTTAAAAAAGCAATGTTTTGAATTAAGTAAGTAATCACACTGGCTACCTATAGTTAGTTAGACAAACATGTCCCTCAAATGTCCACATACTGACTTCCAGGACACATGGATATGATATGTTAAATGGTTAAGGAGAAGGAAAAAAGGAATGTGGATTTCTAATAACCTGATATTGATATATTATCTTCCATATGAGAGGCCATTATAATTTCAAACATCCTTAAGTTTAGAAGAGGATAGCAGTATCAGATTCAAGGACTTATTTATGATCATGGAAAGAGTCTACTGGCCATGGCTGGCTTTGGAGATACAGAAACCCATGAGACAAAGGAAGTAGTTAACTAAAAAAGCTAGCAACGAAAGGAAAAATTCTAACTTGGAAAGTTTACAGAAAGGAAAGTAGGCAACCCACAACAGGATTGTAGCCAAGAAGATCTGTTATTGACTTTGACCTCTTGTGGTTATAAAATAAAAAGGGCTTTATTGTTTGAAATCACAAAACATGTAGTAATTTGTAATAAAAGCAAATCTAACACATCGAGAAGTAGGGAGTAAATGAAAACACTATGCAGAATTGATGAATATATATATATATTATATAAATATATATATATATATATATATATATTTACCACACACATTAAGGATAGTATTAGTCAATCAAACAAGCAAACAAAACTGTTGATGGGAACAGGAAGAGCCATATAAAACAGACAGCACTGTAATCTAAACCTTAAATATCTCCAAAGTCCATTTGTTGAAGTCTTAGTTCCTAGAGTGTCCCTATTGGGAGGTAGATTTTTAAGAAAAGGAACCTAATAGAATGTTTCAGATCACTGAGTTCACACCCTTAAGGGGATTATGAGTTCTGATATTTTTCTCCTCACTTCACACTAATAATGGGGTAGTGAGCTTACTCTGCCATGCCCTTCTATTATGACTTATTTTGGGCCCCAAAGCAATAGGGGCATGTGGCCATGAAGTGAAATGTTCAGCTGGGCGGTGGTGGCACACACCTTTAATCCCAGAACTTGGGAGGCAGAGCCAGGCAGATCTCTGTGAGTTCAAGGCCAGCCTGGTCTACAGAGTGAGTTCCAGGTAAGATGCAAAGCTACACAGAGAAACCCTCTCTTGAAAAAAAAAAAAAAAAAAAGAAATATTCAAAACTGTGATCCAAAATGATATTTCCTTTCTAAATCTTGACCATCTCATGATTTATTATAGTAATGAAAAGTGATTAATGCAGACAAAGACAACTAGGCATGATTTGTTCCCTCTTTAGGTGTTCAAACAACAGACAATATTTTCTTTCTCTGCTCTACCATTACGAGATTTCAAAAATACACATATTATTAAGCATTCAACTGGACTGTCTAATAAGAACACAGGCAGTTCGGGTTCAAAGGAAAGCCTAATATAACACTTTATCATTTAACAAAAGTAAGATTTTCAATTTTGAGTACCATAAATAAACAGCTTAGGTTTCAGACATTATTTTGCTTCATATGATAAAATTATTCTTCATGCTTATTGGCTAAAATAACAAAATTTCTATTCCTTTTTGCATATTAATATAGTGTTGTGAGTGGAGACATTTTCTATAAACCAACAGTACGATGCCACTTTAAATCCTCCTGTGTTTACAAGAAACTAAAATCTCACTTTGCAGATGCTTTCTTTTCTGTTCAGAACTGCAAATGAAATTGCACTGAGCTACTTACAAACACTCCATTAAATGGAACTTGTCTTATATAAGAATGAACAGTAAATGGACCATTCAGTGATTTCCAGTCTGCACACAACATACACAAAATAATTATCATAAATTGAAGATTTTTAAGAATAGACTTGCAGATCAACTATTGTGTCAAAGCATCTGTGAAAGCTACTATGAGTATAAATGAATGAAAATAAACAAAGTACTTGGCCTTCAAGCATGTAAAATAAAGTAGCTCTATATACATTCATATGCATTAAATTATAAAATATAACACATATACAGTATATACAATATATAATATATATAAGCTTTACAAGTTATGTCACTGAAATTATTGAAAGATGAAATGCTGATACTCTATCACAAACTACTTACAACTCTTCTGTGAAGTGCTAGCTTTTTTATGTATTAGATATATGGTCTTCAAAACATGAAATAAATCTGGCTTGTACATGTTGTATTTCTAGAAATGACCACACCAGAGCTCTTCTAAGCATTGGCTTTTGTCAGAGACTGAAGTTCAGGTCATGCTTATCACAAAATGTGTGGCTCAGTGCCAGACATGCTACCACCTTGAAATTGGGTTCCCTCTAGTATGAAACGAAGCCCTGTGAACAAGCTCATCACCAAAGGTAGGTAACACTGGTCCAGAAAATGCTTGTAAGTTCATGGTACACCATACATACCCTTTTTCATGGCAGTTGTTCTGTAAATATTTGTGTAGTAAAGATAGCTGCTTCAAACTATGAATTATGAATGAAAAGCTGGAGCATAAATACCTATACATCAAACTTAGCTGATTTTATTTCAATCTTAGAGCAATTTGATTTCATTTTCACAGATTTACTTGATATAAGAAGGATGATTGAACATACTGGGGTAAGTGATTTAAATATTTCCTTACATCAAGTATTTTAAATATGTGTATAATTCACATGGAAGAATTAATCCTGAATTCTAGTTTAAGTTCAATTTATACTAAATGAGGTGATCTTGGGGAACAATATTTTCTGAGAATCAAATTACATTTTAAGTGACTGATGAAATAAGATAGCTCATGTAATATTCTACAATTAAATAGCAACTTCAAAACAAATCCAGTTAAATCGATTTTATTATATAAATTTTGCAAATACAAGGTTAAAATCTCTATAAGAAATAAGAAATATGGGCTTTGAGATAGCTCAATAAGGAAAGTACTTGCATTAAAAGCATGAGAGCCAGAACACACACATACATGCACACACACAGCAACCACAGACTCAGAAACACACGCATATGTATAAGTAAACACAAAATAAATCTGTCTCTTCCTGAGCATGTTCTCCCTAATATTGTGGGTATCTACAAGTTTTGGGCTCCTTTATCTAAAACTCTTTTTCCTGCCTTGTGTCTGCAAGTTAGCTATGTGTTTTTTTATCTTCATGCCAGCATACATAGAATAGGCTTTTTTCTTTCTTTCTCCTTCTTCATTTTCCTTTTTTAATTGTATTTTTATTATTTAAAACAATTTGTAATTTAAATATATTTTAGTCATATTCTTCCTTTCCCTTTGTCCTTCCTGATCCTCTTCCCCTCCCTCCTTACCCAACTTTGAGTTCTTTCTCAAAAAACAACAACAAAAACTTAGTACAATAACAAACCCCTTAAACTAAAAAAAAAATACAAAACAAAACAAAAAAACAAAGTCAAACACACACACACAAAAGCAACTAAAATAAAACAAAACAAAAAATTGCAAACAAACAAATGAACGAACGAACAAAAACTGTGGAGTCCATTGTGTGTTGGTCAACTACTACTGAACGTGAAGTCTGTCATGTAGTGTTTGATACACCCAGTGTTACTGCATTAGAGAAAGGTGATTTTCCCTCTCCCAATAGGTATAAATGACAGTTCAGTTGTCAAACTTTCCCTAGTGGCTAGGTTTTCATTCATTCAGGTTTTAAAACTTGAATGAAATAAAACATAGTACAAGGATCACATCTAAGTTGGACAATAGAAACCAATACAAGGAAAAGAGTACAAGAGAAGGCAAAGGAATCAGAGACCCACTCATTCACACATTCAGGAAACTGTCGGGGGAATGGACCCCACTTTTTCCCCAGGGTACACTCCCTAGGGAGAAGTGAGAAATACTCAGATAGAAATATTGAGGGGAGAGAGACAAATGGAAACACAGGATAGCTTGGGGGGAGGCAGGGACAAAACCCACCAGCCCCTTCTATTGCTTCTAAAGGGCTATTTATAGGAATGCCAAGGGGTGACACAAAAGACCTCCCCCTAACACAGTCAAGTGCAGACCCTTCCAAACACCTGATAACCATGCACGTGGTCAATCCATCCCCTTATGCAGCCCTGGTGTGTAAAGCAAGCTCAGATCTCACTAGGAAATATTTGTGGGCTCTCACAGGAAACCCATAAGTACACTAAACTGGAAGCCATAATATATACGCAGAGGACATGGTGCAGACCATGCAGTCCCTGTGCAAGCTGCTTCCTTCTCTGTGAGTTCATACAAGCTTTGCTCATGTTGATTTAAAGTCTTATTTTTACCATGTTCTCCATCACTTCTAGCTCTTACAATCTTTCTTCCTCCTCTTCCATGAGGTTTCCTGAGCTCTGAGGGAAGGAATTTGATCAAGACATCCAATTTAGAGCTCAGTGTTCCAGAGTCCCTCACTCTGTGTGTGATGTCTGGCTGTGGGTCTCTGTATTCGTTCAGTCTACTGCAGGAGGAAGCTGCTCTGATGATTGCTGAACAAGGCACTGATCTATGAATACAGCCAAATGTCATTAGGAGTCATTTTATCACCACATTTCTTTTCTTTTCTTTTTTCAGACCAGTATTATTTGGTTTTATCCAATGTTCTGGGCTAACTAGTCTCAGGTTCTTGGTTCCTTAAGCAATGTCCAGTATGGAACCCAGTATGGGTTCCATCTCTTTCATTGGACTCTCTCTCCCCGCTCCATCTTCCTCTCTCTTTCTCTTTTCCTTCCTTTCTTCCTTCCTCCCTCTCTCCCTTTCTCCCCTTATTTCTACATTTTCTTCTCTATGTTCCTTCTTTCAGGAACTGCTGAGATTGGCAGCTGCTGTGAATGACAGCGTCTCTTCACTACGAGTTTTTCTTTCAAATTCTAATAATATATTTCCAAGGAAAGAGTATCTTTAAAACTGGGATGGACTCAGGCAACATTATAGTTCTTTGGTGTTTTATGTTATTCTGTTAGTGGGGTTGCTATTTATTTACCTGTTTCTTAGAGTTTACTTCAAGATGTTTCTTTCTCTTTAGAGTTCTACAGTATCATAATAGTTTGGTTCTGACTGGTAAATGTATTTTATTTTAATCATTCCTGTAATACAGAAATTCTAAAATTATTCCAGAAAGTTTTCAACCATTTGCTTTATCCCCTTTCCTTGGCCACTATTCACATGTTCACATGTCATCAGGAGGGATCATCACAGCACAGTGTCCTTCATTTCATCTGATTTTACTCTTTATTTTTCTTCCCTAGCTCACTTTTCAGCTTTTTTTCAGTCTAAGGATTAATTTCCACAGTTACTTTTTATTTCATTAGGTAATGTTTTAGTGAATCAGAGATTTATCGTAAACCTTCTTGGAGAAATTTATAATTCAGTTGCATAACTGATACTTGGGATATTTCTGGTTTGTATGTCACTCTTACAGACACACAAAAATAGAAACAGGAGTCTTAAAACCAAACAAACACATACATGCAAACAGGAACAAAGTCATTTAAGCTCAAATAGATACAATAAAAATGTTAATTTTAATAAACTTATTAAAATGAATCTTATTTTAATAAAAATCTCAGAATTGAATGTGATAAGGATATGAACTATGGTAGGTGGAGAGAAAAGTACTCTTTTAAAACACAGCAAATCTTAATCATTGCAAACTGCAAATGTTGATTTATATGAATAGAAGGACTTTGCAAGTAAGATTACGGAAATTATTGGGTTTGGCTCTTTTTGTTTGTGTGTTTGGTTGCTTAGTTGGTTGGTTTTAAAGAGGCTTTCATGTATCCTAACGTTTATTGACTGAATGCTGGCCTTGAACTCATGACCTCTCTATCTGGGGCTCCCTAGTGTCAAGATATAGGGTTCTACCTCCATGCTTTATTCATGATAAAGATCTTGAGGTAAGTAGTCAAGCACCACTTAAAGAAATTTTAAATGCATTTACATGTACTCTAATAATAATGTAGAGAAAACAGATTTTTACTATTCAAAAGTAAAAGTTAAAAGAAACAAGGAGTGGATTTTCCCATAAAATCATAAAAGGAAACTTACCCATTATAATATCAAGCCAGGAAAGGTAAATTGACACCTCAGAATGTTGACCTGTGAGATGAAGATTTTCTTCTTTAACAAGCCATCAGAATTGTGATGATTTGTTCCTGTAATCACAGCAAATTAATATGTATATAAACACAATACATACACAACAGAAGCATATAGATTACTGCTATGTTTAAGATACTAGATTCTAAGATGTATAGCATCAAACTTATTTATAATCGATCCATACAAGTGATTTTAAGTTATCATTTTAATTATGAAGAAAAAAGACATCAAAATGGATTAATTCAAAGGAAATGAGCTTTCTGGCTTTATTACTGATCCTTCTGCTTAGAAAACTAACTTCTAAAACTACTTGCATTGTTATGTCCTCATTGTTTTCTTGTCTGAGAGATGGTGACATAAAATCAATGAAGTGTTTATCTTAGTTGCCAAAAGCCTAATGTGAAGGAATAAAATTACTTAGCATGAAGTTGGCCCTTTTTATGACAGGGCACATTTATTTATTTTTTTAAGACATGTTACATGCCTAAGAAAGGCAAATATGGTTTAGGAAGAAAACAATAGGAATTTCTTCTAAATTCTTGTTTATATTAAAATAGTTAACACAGGCTAAAGAAAATGCTTATTTTTGAAATGAGTGTGGAGCAAAGGATACCAGTGATCATCAAGAAAAGCCAGACACTTTGTGAGAAATAAATTCTCACTGCTGTTTACAGCTGAAATCTCATAGATCTAATTCGGGTGATTTGAAGAACATATTCACTTTTAACTTTCTTCATAAGGGAAAAGAAGAATGAAACACAAGACTCCCATTGTCTTTATGTTTGAGTTTATATGAGTCCTTCTGAATAGAATCTTCTCATGACATAAACTATCAAAAATGTCTACAAGTACAACGAATATGATAGTAGTATTTAAATTAATTTTTGAGCTTGATGATATCCTGAAGATTTTCACCAGTGAAATTGCACAGAAAAGTATGAAAAACCATCAGGAAAATTACAGAGTGGCCTCCAAAACTGCACTTAGTTTTGACACTAAATCTAAGTCAAATAGTCTTCAAAAAGATGCTCCTATACATGCTTTAATTATAAGAATTCAAGGAGCCAGTTTGAAGTAACCATGGAGTTTTCTATAGTGAAAAAAAATGGATAGAAGAAAGATATTCAGCAGAATCTAGGAAATTCCCACAGGAGGAGCTTTTCACTTGCCTTTCCCCACTGGTCCTGGGCAGAGCTAATTTCCTGACAATGGTATGATGATGCACACAGAATGATTCCAACCAGGAAAGCCCACTAGAGGCACAGTGCCCAAAGATTTAATGAGATGTGACCAGATATAGTCAATGTTAGACTCCAGTCCCATCTCTAAATCATTCTGTTACGTTACCTGATGTGTAACAAAGAACTCAGGTAAACATATGTAAACAGAATCACTCTTTTCTGGCATAACATTCCAAGTATGTAAAGATTACCTCCTAGGAGCCAAACATACAGACAAAATATCTTTTTGCTCATTTAATTCTTCCATCCATTGAAGGGAGTGAAAGAAGCCTTGAGTGAATAAAGTGCTAAGTTAATGTGTATTATTGGCAAAGTCATGTTGAGGGCTCCAAGACCATGAATTCATAAGAAACTGGCTAAGGAATTTCCCCTATGGGCCAGATTTGGAAAGACAACGACTACCCCTGTCCAGATACTAGCTTATACACACTCTTCAGTTTATATGCATGTGTACAAAATCTAGCAAGTGCATCTTGCTTCTCTTCGTGGATACTTACAGCCTGAGACTGTATGATGAAAGAGAACCCTCTAGTGAAACTACCTCCTCCTTTCCCTTGTGCTACACATAATAAACACTCTGAAGTTCTAGGTTCTAGAAGCAGTAAGTACTGCTTCATCAGAGAGGAAAACCTACCTGATTTTAGTTTTCTGTGTTTATATGTCTGTGTATCTGTCCTTTATTCACTCCTCCACCATGCCCAGACATGAATCTGAGACCCAAGACCTGTGGGTTATAGTAATACATCTTTTGAGTTGTTATGATACAAATGAACAATTTCTTTCAGTATTGTCAACTCAACTGTGGTAAAAGTCAAACTCTAGTCATTTTATTACACTGTATCTTGTGCTTACACTCCATCAGCTCATACACATGGTAGGCAAAAGTAAAATTGGAATATGTGTATTTAAAAGCTAATTTTGAAGCAGCAAAGTCATGTTTATTTTTAATACATATATGTTTGCCATATATACAATGTTGTACACACTGTACTAGAACCTCATATGCATGAAGATGAATAGGATGTTAGAAGTTTTTCTTTAATATAAATTTCCTAACAAATATAATCCCTCAAAGCTATATATATATATATATATATATATATATATATATATATAAATGAAATGGGTCAATTGTTTTCAATTTAAAATAAATACTTCTTTTATACAAATCCAATGTTCTCACTGTATCTTTTAAACACAGCATAACCTAGAGAACATTAGTTGGCTTGGGATATAACAAAATGACAAATAGAAAGAAAACATAATTGAATCAACCTATAAACTGTCTACATATAAACTAATTGTAGGAAAGCACAATCAAAAGAGAGTAAGAATACTATGGCTAAATGTCTAAATGTTTTTCTTTGTGGTTGTTTATTAAGTGAAAGTACCAAAGACTTGGGGAAGAAAATCTAATCACTAGGAATTTAGTGTTTCATTTTTCAATGATAAACTCACACCGTTGGTTTGAAGTTCTGAAAGTATTGGTAAAACATGCCATTCTTTTCATAATTATATCATTTTATATATAAAAGACCACAAGAACTACATCAGTAAATTTCTAGGGCTAATAAGTATATTCAGCAAAATAGCAGGACACAAAATTAACACACAAAAATTTGTGACCTTTCTCTGTACAAATGATAGACATACAGAAAAAAAGAAATCTGAGAAACAATACCTTTTGCTGTAGCTTCAGAAGTATCTTCGAATAATTTTTATTAAATAAGTGAAAGACTTGTATAATAAAAACTTTAAGTCATTAAAATAATAAATAAAGAAGTCATAAGATGATGAAAAGATATCCCATGCTTATAAATTGGTAGGATTAATATTGTGAAAATAACCATACTACTAAAAACAACCTAAAGATTCAATGTAATCACTATTAAAAGAGAAAAATAGTTGTCAATGTATAGATACCTAATGATATTCTGCTATACTCAGAGATCAGTGCCTAGCACAACTGTCATCAGAGAGGCTTCATCCAGCATCTGATGGAAACAGATGCAGAGATCCACAATCAGACATTAAGCCTAGCTTGGGAAACCCTGCTGAAGAGAGGGAAGAAGGATTGTAGGAGCCAGAGGGGTCAAGGACATCACAAGAAACCCACAGAATCAATCAATCTGGGCTCATAGGCGCTCACAGATCCTGAACTAACAACCAGGGAGCCTGTGTGGGACTGACCTGAGCCCTCTGCATTTATGGGACAATTATATAGCTTGATACTCTTGTGGGACTCCTAACAGTGGAAACAGTCACTGTCTTTGACTCTTTTGCTGGCTTTTGGAATCTAATTCCTCATACTGTGTTGCCTTGCCTAGCCTCAATACAAGAGGAGGTGCTTAGTTTTACCACAACTTGATATGCCATGTTTGATTGATATCCATGGGAGGCCTGCTTTTTCTGAATATAAATGGAGGAGGAGAGGATGTGGGGGATAAAGGGGAAGTTGGGGAGGGGTGGGAAGAAGAAGAGGGAGGGTAAACTGTGGTCAGGATGTAAGATAAATAAACTTTTAAAAATTAAAAAAAAAACTTTTAAAACAATTTTTCATCAAAATTGAAAAAGTAATCTTAAACTTCATGTGTAAACTCAAAAACCTGGAGATGGCTAAAACAATGCTGAACAATAAAAGAGCTGCTGGAGGTATAACCATTCCTGACTTCAAGTTATACCACAGAACTATAGTAATAAAAGCAACCATTCTATGAACAAGAGGCATCAAGATCATGATGGGGAAATCTACAGAGACACCCGAACCAAGCTAGTGGGAACTCATGAACTTTAGACCAACAGCTGTGGAGCCTGCATGGGACTGGATTAGGCCCTCTGCATAATCAAGACAGTCCTGTAGCTTGGTGTGCTTAAGGAGCCCCTGGCAGTAGGATCAGGATCCATCCCTGGTGTATGAGCTGGCTTTCTGGAGTCCATTACCTATGGTGGGACACCTTGCACAGCCTTGATGCAGGGGGAGGGGCTTGGACCTGCCCCAACTGAATGTACCAGGCTCCGCTGACTCCCCATGGAAGGCTTTACCTTTTCAGAGGAGGAAATGGGGAGGTGGAGTAGGGGAGGAGAAGGCTGTAGGAGAGCAGGAGGAGGGAAAAGAGGGGGATCTGTGGTTTTTATGTAAAAAGAATGTAAAATTCTTAATAAAGAAAAAAAAGATTTATAACTGCAAAATAAAAGCAACCATCTATTGGTATAAAAATTGACAAGGTGATGTAGGAATTAGAGATAAAGATCTAGAAATAAGTCCACACTTGATTTTCAGAAACTTCTTTATAGCAGAGAAAAGAAACTAAATAATATGAAGATACAAGCATAAGAATGGGTAAAATACTTGTATACCATTTATCTGGCAAAGGATTAATATCCAGAATAGCTAAGAAATATAAATAACTCATCAGCAAAAACAAAAGCAAGTAATTTAGTTAAAAGTGGACAAATGGTCCATACAGACCTTTGCAAAAGAAGATATGCAAATGCTAGTAAGTATATGGAAATAGTGTCAAATTGCATAGAGCCTTTTCAGGAATCTCTCATGATGTTTCATTGATTTATGTCTGTGCCAACAGTATATGTGTTCTCCTTTCTCTGAATCCTCACCGTTGTTTCTTATGTTTTGGGTCTCTTTGTTTAACACAAGTGAGGTGGTATGTCATTTTATTTGGATTGGGATTTACCTAATGATTTGTAGTGTTATCTTTCAATAGTGTGAATTGCATGTTTATATCAATTAGAAACCAATAATTTGGAGTGATTAAATAATTAAACCTTCACAAACATGCCATACTACTCTATGTTCAACTCGGTCTTTCAGTAAATATCGTAATTTTAAAAAAGAGTGAGGGTCTTTTTCTTGCCACAAAAACACAGGTCTAAGATCATATCACATTTTATCATAAGTTAAAAATATTCCCTGGATTATTCCAGAGGATGATTTTGATTTTATATTTAAAAAATAGTGTCCTTTGACTATAAATTGATATAGTAATGTGGGGAGATGCATTCACCTAAACAAATAATTTGTGAATTTGAGAAATAATCACACTGACTGGCTTTAGACATCCCTCCAACAGTTTATAGGTAGAGGAAGCAAACTAAACCTTGTAACAATGTTAAACAAATAAATTACAATAGACGGTGTCCTTAGTAGAATTGTTACTACTGTGTAATAGTGAAGAAATTGAAGTAGAGTGTTGGGAGCTGAGCAAATTCACACAGTTCATCCAGTTCATGATTCAATCCTAAGGTTTGAATCCTGCCCCAACCTCTGCTTTGAGCCCTCATACCACTGAGCATCTCCTCACTCGTTGGAAATACCCTCACTATGCCAAAATACATGTTTTATTTTTCAGTTGACTTGCTCTTAAGTTTTGTAAGACTTCAGTAAACCTCTAAATCAATCAGTAAACACACATTGTCTTCTTAATCTACCAAAACTATGAAGTTAATAGCAAACAACTGCTATAGACAAAAGCTCACACTTCTAAAAAAGAAAAGGAAAAAGAGAAAGAAAGAGAGAAAGAAAGAAAAAAAAAGAAAAATGCAAAGCATTCCACAAGCCTTCAAAATTTGAACTGCTCAGGTGCAGTGGCTAGCATTATTACTTGGCCAGCATTTATCAGTACTTTAATGTGGTGCCAAAGGAACTGTTAGCTTTGCTTAAAAGTGTTCATTTGCTGCCTAGTGATAACAATTACCTGTCTCCTCCTCTTTCATAGTCTCCTAATCTGTAAACTGGAGATGTTGTCAGCCAAATTTGTAGACATTGTCATTTGAGGCCAGGACATCAAATCCAGGGATTATGCTGAGCAAGGAGTATGCCAGCAACCCAGGCCCACAGCAGGGAAAGTAAATAACACAGGAAGGTACCCAACAGGCAGTCGCATCAGGTACAACTGCCAAATGGCAGTTGCTTGATCTACGGCAATGGTCCAGGTTCCCAGGATCAGGTTTGGATTAAATAGCTACACTGCTTGGTTGGAAGTGTTCGGTGTTCTTCAAAACCCTGTCCCCTGAGGGGATCCCTGCAGACTGAAGCAGCTGCTGCTTCTGCTGCAAACCTCCCTGTCACCAACACACAGGGTGAATTCTTTTCCATTTCCTCAACTTCCTAATTATCACTATGAACATTTTATACCAGGTTCCAGCACAATAGGTTACACTGTATTGTTTTTCTTCCTCTTGCAGGTCATTTTATATATTCTTAAGATTTTTTCAATGTGAAACTCTCACTACCTTCAGCTTCCCACCATGTTTGAATACAGGTTGACTATTCATTGAGTGTTTAAAGACTTTGTGCCCCAAGCTCTCTGGCATATCCCTGCCACTCCCAACTACATGGAGAAGGCATCTGCCCTCCGTCTTCACCAGCCCTACAGCCTTCTGGAAGAACAGGAACACAGCAACCTACATTTGCTTCCTTCTACTCTCTAGGAGTTCTATCTCAAGGTACCTTTTCCTGTGAAGAAGCATCCTAGTCATTATAACAAGGTATGGACGGACTATGATAGCAGCTTCCAAATTAAATCATCTGTATTATTTTGTTTCTGTTTTATAAACTGCCTGCAGTTTTATATGGCTGTAAATCAGTTGTCCTCACTGTAGGGAAGAGAAAAGCAGGTTGGACAGTAAGCGGATTTGCTTGAGTGTCCAAAGTGACCATAACCAAGGAGTTCTCCTGTGGTCCTTGGGTGCCGTTGCGTGATTAAACTGGTACCTCCTTCCTCTTTGCCTAATCACTATGTGTCTTTTGTGTTTTTTTTTCTCCTAGAGCATAGTACATATCTCCTGACCCTTCAGTAGCGTTAAGATTCTTCATGATCAATACTCATCTGTAGAGCACTTGTATCACCTTGAAAATACTGTTGTTGAAGAATTTGCACAGGGATAAGCAAAATTGCTCTGAGAAGTTACTTCACCCTGAAACTCCATTAATCTCAAGGCAGTTGAGGGGGCACTGATCATTCACTGACTAGTAAGAGACAAAAGTAGATATAAGGAAGCACACTAACCAGCAAAATATTTAGAAATGTGCTCTATTGAACACCATGCTTGCTCCTGCTGGCTCCTGGTTGAGCTAACTGATCTACCACTTCGTTTTTTCCCTAATGTTTGTCTTAGTAAGTTAAAAGAACAGTGTAACAGCAAATAAGGAACTGATCACCAAATTAAAATATAAAGAAAGAGGCCCACTAAATGACCACTTACTGGTGATTGTTTGGTCACTACCTTTGTGGTTGCCTGTTCAGATGGAAGAGAACTTATCTGTACTATTGAACATGCCTAAAGGTAGTGTAGTATATCCCATCTATAAAATATATTAGATGAGGGTAAGATCTGTTCAGTGTTAGAAAAGAGCAGCATTGAAGAGTCATAGCCTCCACACAGAGCTTCACAACAGACCATCACAGCTCAGTAGCTTTTGTGCTTTAAGCAGTCATAATGGTGTATTTACCATACTGAAACCACCATAAATATAGCTGTTCTCCATTCATCAGCATGAACATCTGCAACAATTACTCATGCAGAGGATAATGATTTAGCAGCTGTGTATGCTAGACTAAAGCTTGTGTAAGATTTAAGAAGATAGGAATAATACACATATCATCCTGACAAAAGCTCCAGCACATATGATTTATGGATTTTCTCTTTATGAACAAATAGAAATTATTGCTACTGAAGACATAAAACAAAAGCATACTGCTTTGAGGCCTGTTTATGTTTGTTAATATTTATTGGTTTACATTTAATTAATGCATGTAACAAGCATAAAACAAATTGTGTGTGTGTGTGTGTGTGTGTGTGTGTGTGTGTGTTTTGGGTTTCTGAAGATGTCTCATTTATTTATAAATTCATAAATACTTAATGGGTGCTGGCTGTGCTAGTTCATATTGACTGTAAACTTGACAGGATCTACAATCACCTAGAAGACAACCTCAGTACCTGTCTGTTATAGACTTTCAAAATTTGGATAGGTAGGGAACCCACTCTAAATGTAGGCACCACTGTCCTCTGGCCTGAGTCTGAACTGCATAAAAGGAGAGGGCAATTGAGTACCAGCATGCATTTGTGTCTGCTTCCCAACTGTAGATGCAATGAGACCAGCTGCCATAAACTCCTGTCCCCTGCCTTCTCTACCATGTTGGGCTGTAAAGTTGAACTGTGAGCAGAAATAAATTCTTGTTAGATGCTTTTTCTTGGGTTTGCTCACAGCAATTAGAAAAAGAACTAATACAGATACTTTTAAAACATGTGATGTGTCTTCATTTAAATGATTGAATGGTCTATTTCTATAGAAAATTTTATGCCACATGTCTCAGAGCACAGACTCTCCAGGGCTGGCTCAGCCACTGTGGTAGATGCATGACTGCCTTTCATTTCCTTGAGACTTTACCCTTTCTATGAGCTTCCTTCTTTTCCCCCCTATATTTTCTTACTGATTACATTACTTCAGTATTATTTCCAATATTTTTATTTTTGTTATGCACTTTTCTCTGCCTGTATGAGTTCATCTGACACCTGCTGAAGATGAATTCAACCAGGGTACTTTACAGGAGCAGAAAACACACTTAACCATTAAGCCATCTCTCCAGTACCGTATTTCACTATTTAAACTATTAAATTTCATGGTAGCCCCAGTTCCTCCAACTTTTCTTACCATCAGTCCTGTTGTGTAGTGGTTTCCTTCCATCTTGGAGGGAAACTTCTTAAGACATAAGATAATAAATAGGAAGTTGAAATAACAGGAAATCAAAAGACAGGATGTTTGTAGGAAGATGAAATGCTCCATCCTGCAGAGAGGCTTTTTGAGACAGAAAATAATTAAAAATAGCTTCAGAAAGTCCCCGAAACTGACCTGATCCACTCGTCAACTCCTTCCTCCTCAAGCATATATAAGCAGTAAGAACTGCTCAGAGTCATTCTCAGGCAGACAAACTGCCAAGAAGAGCTAGAAGAAACAGAGACCAGCTATGCTACCTAGAAGAAACAAAGACAAACTGAGCCATCTGGAAGAGATTCACACAAATTGAGCTACCTGCAAAGGGCACTCTCCACTATTTGGGCTGCTTAGAGGCTGTGCAGTGTGTTCCAGGATTCAAGCTTTTATGAACTGTCACTCATGTTGTGGCAGGTTTTGGTGGCACAACTATCATTGAGTTATTTCTGTTCCTTTAAGTGACCCCTCATCTATATTTCTGTAAGGAACCCAAATGAAGCTCATTGATTTATCTAGCTGGACTTCATAGCATCTTCACTTTGGTCTGTTGTCAGTTCTCTATCTGGGTGAGTAGACATCTGCTCACATCTCCTGAGAAATAGTGTCTCAAGACAAGTACCTCTTTCATCCAATAACTTCTTGCATTGTGGACATCCTGTCTCTTCTTCCCTATTTCCCTATTATCCAGTTAACTCAACATAATTTAATATCTACTCATTTAAATGTCCTACCAAAACTTATTTATATCTCAGTCTAAGAGAAAACCTTTTGCCCTGATTTGATGTATAACAGCACTTAGCAAGGTTTGGTTCCTGTGCATCTGTTCCTATGTCTTCATAAATCCCAGGTGTAATCCAGGACTCTCAGTCTTTCTCTCCTAAGGCAGTGTCAAGGGAAGGATGTTCTTTTTTGTACACTTTTAAAAATTGAAAATAGATTCTTCTCTTATACAATACAACCCAACAGTTTCCCCTCCATTCACTCCTCCCAGCTTCCCTCTCTCCCAGAACCACTCCCCCTATTTCCCTTCAAAAAGGATCAGGGCTCCAAGGCTGGACAAGGCAACCCAAAAGGAGGAAAATAGTCCCAAGAGCAGGCAAAAACATCAGAGACACACCCACACCCACTGTTCCTAGTCCTACAAAAACAACAAGCAACAGCCACAACATATATGCAGAGGATATGGTGCAGACTCATGCAGGGCTGGTGCTTGCCTCTTAAGTCTTTGTGAGCCCATGTGAGCCCTGCCTAGATGATTCAGTGGGTCATATTCTTGGGAATTGTGCTCCAAAAATGAGCAGTCATTTTCACTTGCCTCACACCATTGGCTATGCACACACTGTCCTTGCTTCTATGTTTCAAAACCTCCGTCTGATAATTTAGAATGAAAATTACCAAGATCATCACAAGGTAGTTATTTTTACATGCCCACCATTCAGATTTCTATTAACTGAAACTTACATGTCAAGTGTTGATATTTCTAAAATTTTAACTCCAGAGAGTGTTTGACCACTGAGAGCTCCAATGTTCTCACTGTGCTTCCTGTGGTGTATGTAAGCTTTTCTCTCACATCACTACTTTGTTTTAAAACTGGTAATCGTACCATAAATATCCTCTGGTACATTTACTTGGCGAAATCCCATCCAACCTACTTTGTGTCTAAGCCAAGGCAGATGAATATGCCTTTGAACGAGAACCAAACCATGAATATTGATATCATTTTATATTTATAGCTAGTAACTTTTGTAGACCTATAAATATACCTATTGCATACACTTTCCCTTTTACTAGGAAAATATTTTCATATTTTCTGTCTAATAAAACCTCTATAAACTCCTAACTTCTTTTACTCAGCTCATGATTCTCAATAGCTCTTCTGCTGAGAAAATAAAAATATTGCAAAAATAACTTCCATGAGATTCCAAAACCATATATGTACTTTCCCCTATAAAGACAAATTTTCACTTTTCCTTCTGGTACTCTTGACCACATGTCCATCTTTGTGAAGGCTACTGCTTCAATTTTGTGGAGGAATTCATCACATCTTCAGTGCTCAAGGATTACAATTTTCCCCATACTGACTTACTTTGGACCACATTTTACTTGTCCACTAAAAACATAATCTTCTGTTCTCTATTGAGGCCCATATCTGTCTCTGTGGTCCCCATATTCTTTGCTGCTTTTTAAAACAATCTTTCATCCATATTTACATCGTCTCTATTACTGTTTACTTTTTCCCCCGATTCACCAACATATATGCAAAGACAGTGGCCAAGAAATAAATATGAGCTTATTAACAATATGTAGCATTTGATAGAAATGCTAAATTTGACTTGAAATATTATTTCCATTTCATGTTAGTGACAATGAGGCATTTTTCTTTATAGCAAGACAACTGCACTGAATTAAGAAAATATTTTTTTCTTTTTGTTTTTTTTTGTTTGTTTGTTTATTTGTTTTTTTGTTTTTCGAGACAGGGTTTCTCTGTGTAGCTTTGCGCCTTTCCTGGAACTCACTTGGTAGCCCAGGCCGGCCTCGAACTCACAGAGATCCCCCTGGCTCTGCCTCCCGAGTGCTGGGATTAAAGGCGTGCACCACCACCGCCCGGCTCAAGAAAATATTTTTTTCTTATGCCTTTTTTCTTATTTTTTCTTATGCCTTACGACTTACTCAGTAGGCTGCATGTTCAACTTCAGTCTCGACTTGCCTTCCAGGGAAGCATCCTTTTATTAGACTCAGTCTGTCCTAGAATACCAGGCATCACTTTCAGTTATTCCTGCTTTTTTCTTGCCATCTCATTTTCTCAGTCTGAATGTCAAAACGACCAGGGTCAAAACTTGAATGATTCCTTTCTCTGTATGGGTTACTCAGGTGGTTAAAATGAGTTTCTTTAGTTCTTTTAGCTAGAGTTTGACTCTTTAATGTACACTAAAAGGCTTGGCACATTGGTTGAAGGCTTTGTCACTTGCTGGTAGTTTACTTGGAAGTTATGGAACAGATAAAAGATGGGGCCTAGTAGGAGAGAGGTTATTTGAGGCATGTCATTGAATTGTTAATGTCATCTTGTCCATTGTTCTTTATCCCTTTGCTTCCAGGACATGATGAGGAGAGTAAGTCCTCTGTATCATAAATACCCATTGTATACTTTTCTGTAACCAGTTCAATAAGACAGGACCAAACAATGTCAATCCGAAATTTGTAACCAAAATAAACCTATCTTCCTTCTAATTATTTTTGTAAGGTGTATTTTCACAATGATGTAAAGCTGACATATAGTCTATATGTTGACAGCTATGAAATGTTTCACCCTTGATTAAAAATTGCCATGAAATCTAAGATTATATTGAAATCTGTCTATTTGACATCTTGATTACAAGGACAAACAAATATCTTCTGCAAATCCAATTAACTGGTTTTCTTCACTGATTTTTGTTCTCTTTCTTCCTCTTTGTCTTTATAATTGTGAACCTTCCCCGAAAAAAAAAAAAGTTGTCACTGACTTGGAGTAAAATTCAGAAATGATTTTCCTCATTTATTAACTTTTCTGAAACTGGCAAAATACCTGAGGGAAAGGAATCAAGGAAAATTGAAAATGAGGAAGAACATACTGTGGTCTCACAGTTTCAGAGGTCTCAAAAAGTGGTGTGGCAGAGTGTTGTGATGATAGAACCAGTCAAGCTGCTTAAATCTTAGTGGAAAATAAATAGGCAAAATCAGAGAAGACAGGGTAAAGGCAAGCTGTAGCACTGAGAGACTCATCTCTTATGTCTCACTACCACCAATTAGATCCTAGCTCAGCTATGAATTCCCCAATAGATTAATCCATTGATGGCTTCATAATTAGTCACATCTACAATGTCAGCTGGCAACAAAATTAACATATGAGACTTCACTGATCATTTTTGTATTTAATGTATATAACAGTATTTTATAAGGCTCTATATGGCTCATTGATGGTATGCACATCTCCAGCTGTGCTAGTCCTTTTGTATTTTTAACATAATGACATGTAAACTTCAACCTCAGGACTTGGCACAGGCTAGTCTGTTATCTTAATGGAATGCTCCTTGTAAGTGTACAAATGATTCTCTACTTTCTTCACGTGTGTCTTTCTTTCAATAGACTATCACAATCATCTTTTCTGTCAGTATGTACAGAGTACATCTTACTGAGTTTAGTTTATGTTTCTCTTATGCGTTTTATACTTCTAGATGATGGCAATCAATACAGCATGAATAATCAATTAAAAAAAGAAAAGAAGGAAGGAAGGAAGAAAGAAAAGACAAAAAGAGAATGAAAGTGCAGTTCCTAGATAACCATTCCAGGTCCTCAACATCTTATCCTATGCAATATTTTAATCCATAGCATAGCAATGTTACCACATGATTAAAAGTCACAGTCATGCACTATGTTTTTGAAATAATAAAGACCTTAGCAATTTGTTCATTTCATTATAAACAGGATCCCTGGATCTACAATCATTGTCTAGAAATATAGGCAACATTAATCAACTTATAGAACTCTTTAGTTGAGAATATTTTTCCCACATCCAATTTCAAATACTACATACAATTATCCACAATTGAGTTTGAAAATTATATCCATTTTCATTGCTGATGTTTTAAAATGAAAATGTGAAGTTGTTTCTTCACTGGTTATAAAATATAATGTGTTCAATTTCTTCTGTTAACTAAGTAAGCATTTTGAGAAGATTGGAAAAAGAATGAGGACTTTCTTAGTAAATAGGATAACCTCATGCTGACATAAAACAATCATTAATTAAACAAATGTTTACAATAAGATATATACCTTTCAAAGGCCTGATTCATTCTTCCTTAGCCATTTTTCTATCTTGTCCATAAACATCCATTCTGAAGGAGAAACAAGTAGTTCCAGAAGGCAAAAATGAGAAAAAGAAAATAATTGCATTTATCAAAAGACTTTAGAAAAAATACTTCTTTAGATGACTACATTTGTTTCCAGAAAATTACTTGGCAACTGAACTATCTGAAAGTGATTGATTTTCAATAGACTGTATTTAATACTAATGTACAATTTTCATAGAACTTAACCTTCTTAGACCCTATGCATGGTTACCTACTTGGCCAGAAAAAGTGTTTTGGGGGATTAAATACTTCATTTCAGAATTTGAGAATGTTCCTCAGGATGTTTGTTTTTGTAGATAATAAGAGACTTGCAGTGGAGCCTTGGCTGTCTTCAGATGGCTCAGCTTTCCTAATGATGGTACTGTATGTGCATACCACAATAGCCAGCTTTTTGTTAATAATGATGGTACTGTATGTGTACACCACAATAGCCAGCTTTTTGTTAATGATTCTTGAGGAATTCAGAAACAGAATCACAATAACAATTTTAGACATTATAAACTTTTATAAAAACAATATGCTTTGAAAAAAGACACACAACTGACATTTTTTGACGTTAAATCAGGCAATAATTTTATAATGGTGAATGTTTATCTTTCATAGATTATTAGTATTTATCTGAATGCGAACTAAATACGAATGATTACACAAACCTTTCTGATTACATGTTTAAAATATGTAGAATTTGTTGAATGTAAATAAAAAGATGATTTATTTTAGAATATATCTTGATGAAATACATATATTCAAATAGCTTATAATCATTCAACTATTAATATAAAAGCTTAGTGCCATTCACTGATAAATTCTATTATAAATTAGAAAATATGTAAACTTTGCTATACTGATGACAGAGTATTCAAAGTAGCACCTAGAATTATATTTTCATTATTTGATTTCACTAGTATTGATTTAGTCACTTTTTCTTTGTTTTTCAGTCTTTAGCCTAATTTTTTTATTAAGAAATTTTCTATTTATTTTACATAGCAACCACAGATCCCCTCTCCTCCCTCCTCCCATCCCTCACTCTTCTCCCCCAACACACCCCCCATTCCTACCTCCTCAGAGGCAAGGTCTCCCCTGAGGAGTCAGCAGAGCCTGATATACTCAGTTAAGGCAAGTCCAAGTCCCTTCTCCTGGACAAAGGCTGCAGGCTCAGGCAGCAGGGATGGTTTCCGATCCCATTGCCTGGGGGCCCCTTAAGCAGATCAAGTTACAAAACTGCCTCACCTATGCAGAGAGCCTAGTCCAGTCCCATGGAGACTCCACAGGTATTGGCCTAAAGTTCATGATTTGGTTTGATTGTCTCTGTATGTTTCCCCATCATGATCCTGATGCCCCTTGCTCATAGAATCCCTCTGTTCTCTCTTCGACTGGACTCCTGGCGCTGGTCCTGGTGCTTGGCTGTGGGTCTCCCCTGGTAATCAGATTGGTGAATACCCTAACTGTCATCATAGAGCCTTCATCCAGTAACTGATGGAAACAGATGCAGAGATCCTTAACCTAATTTTTAAAATGAATTTTACTTCTTAATTATAAATTGATCAATTACAACTGCATGTATTTTGATAATAAAAGGTAAGCTATACTATTTGAGTAGCATATTAATTACTTAGGTAAGATTTTATATATATATATATATATATATATATATATATATATATATATATATATGTGTGTGTGTTTGGGTATAAATATTTGAAATTTACTCAGTGATTTTTCAAATGTGTAGTACATTATTATACTTGCCACATTGTACAATAAACCTTGCTAGAAAGTTTTCTTTTTTCTTATTCAATCATGGCTATGTATTTATTTTTATGTTCTTAATTATGGTAAAGTAACAAGACTTAAAAATTAGCATTTCAATTATTCAGTGTAGAATTCATTAGTGCTAAAAATATTTATATTGTTATGGCAACCCTGAGATAAAATTATTCATCTTGCAAAACTAAAACTCTGTGAACATTATGCTACTTACTCTGTTTCTAGCACCTGACAACCACTTTTGTATTGTGAATGAGAATTCTTGGAAAGATGCTCTGTCTGCCAAGAATTATCTGCTTATAAAAACCACAGTGATGTGGTTAGGTTAGGATGTTGCAAGTCAGAGGCTAATAACCTTATCTTGGGCTAGCGTTAACTCCCTGAATTCTTTATCTTCCTCTGTTTTGGAGCAAACATCTTGTGACTAATAAATAAAAATCTTCTGAAATCTATTTTCTTAGGAGACCATTGGCTTCTATCAATCCAGAAGCAACCACTATCACGAGATAGCATCAGGAGCCGAAAGAAAAGCTACCTTCAACTTTGTTGAAACTGCACCTCTGAAGTACTCACCAATGTATTTTAAAATTATCTTGATTTGTGACTTTCTTTTTTTTGTGTGTTAGACTATAAAAGTTCATGAAACTCCTTCTATGTTTAAATGTGGATTTCAAGGTCTTCCCAGGCCATGGTCACTCAAAATGGCTCCAGAAAAAATCACTTATTCCTTTTAACATGAGAGTTATGATTTTATGTAGACACTGATTTCTAACTTGATTACTTTGAGTGTCTCAGGTATTTCCTATGACAAATTAATCCCTTTGTGATCATCCTGTTTCACTTAATATATTGTCCACTGTTGTAATATGTGTATGTATGTGTGTGTGAGTGTGTGTGTGTGTGTGTGTGTGTGTGTGTGTGCAATTTTGCTATTGTGACCAATCCTGCTGTGATTATAAACAAGTATTTATTGAAAAACAGTATTTTCAATGATGGCATGTGTGTGTAATCCTAATGCTGGGGAAACAGAGGCAGGAGGAAACATTGGACTAATGACATGTCAACCTGTTACTCTTGGTGAGTTACAGTCCAGTGAGAGACCCTGCTTCAGAGTAAATAAATAAAGTGGAGAATGCCCGAGGAAAAGCAACCAAGGTTGTTCTCTGGCCCCTACATCCATGCACACACACATGTATATATACCAACACACACGCACATGTGTGCCTACATATAAGTAAACATGCGGACACACTAACATGGCCTCAGAATCGGAGTTACTGGATTATATATACAGTCATACACTCTTAGTTTTTAAAGGAACTCCCCTGTTTGTTTTCCAGTCTCAAAAGTGTTGCACAGGGATTTCAAATTCTCCCAATGCCACTTGTTCCTGCTTTTTAGACAGTAGCAATATTCTAATGGGTCTGAAGTGCTGTCTCATTTTAGTTCTCTTTTAACTGATATTCTATCATTTTTTTATTAACAGAACTTTTAAGTATACTCTAGCTGAAATAGCAAGATAACAGAAGATATAGTTGATAAAAAGTAATGGCAGTCAAGATAGGAATGGGAGAGAGTGCTCCAGGAAGCCTGATGGAAGTCAGTCAGAGTCAACTGCCCAGTCAACTCTGTCAAGACAGACAGAGTGCATGACAGGATTGCATGTCATGGAGGATATCACACCTCACAGTGAGCACAGTAAAATCCTGGCCGTACAAATTTCTACCAAAGACAAGTACTAAAAGTAATACAGACTACAGGAAGCCTCCTAGTTCACAATTTGCTACCAAATAAAAGAAAATTGAATTAGTTTGTGAAATAATAGGTTTCCACATGAACTTCTAATGCAAATTTCAATTTGGTTGATTTCTCTCCTTCTGTTTCCCATTCATCTTTCTGACCATCCCCTTCTCATGCAGTGTCCCTCTCTTCCAGATTGTTCTATTGTCTTCTCCACCCCTTTTGATTAAAGCTTTCTCTCCCCAGTAGCAGAGCCCCTTGCTACTTTCCTAATATTGATGAATATTTATTCCCATTGGAGTCTGCATATTTAAATGTTAAATGCTAAGGTCCACATATGAAGAGGAGCACATGGTGCCTGTCTTTCTGAGCCTGGGTTACCTTGTTTAGTACCATTTTCTGTGATTCCTTTCCCTCCGGTTCTATGTCCACAGCTCTAGACCCCAGGTATAGGGACAGTTACATCTCTGTTCTCCCTCTTCTGCCACCAATCCTGCCTGCACTATCAGGTGCCCTGACTCTGAAGCTACCTGGATTTTAAAGCTACAGAGCTTCCTTTAGAGTGGTCATCTCCTCTGAGTCTCTAAAGCAGTGGTTCTCAACCTGTGGGTTGCAACCACTTTGGCAAACCTCTACCTCCAAAAATAATTACATTAGGATTCATAACAGTTAGCAAAATTTCAGTTATGAAGTAGCAACTAAAATAATTTTATGGTTGGGGATCACCAGAACATGAGGAACTGTATTAAAGGGTCACCAAACTAGGAAGATTGAGAACCACTGTTCTAAAGAATGGGAACACTATTACCATTGCATCCACTCCTGAAACAGTCTCCAAAAGCAGCAATTTTAGTAAGATGAATACATTTCTCAGCCTACTTTACAGTGTAAGATAAGCAGTGCCCTTTACCAAAAAACATACAAAAGCCAATCATGGCTTTAAAAACTCATACTGGAAAGTATGTAACTCAGGATCTTCTCAACACTATTTCAGTAAAAGAAATGTAAAAAGTTATGAAATTTTCCTGGAACAGAAAAACTCTAAATAAACATTTAAAAGTTGCAAATTCAGGTAAAATATTGGAGAAAAAAACACTAAATAAAACAGATTTCAGTAGGGTTGTTTGCAATAAACTTTTATCTCAAGCTTCATATTTTAATAGAAATATTAAGAATCTTTGATAGTTTAATTCTAGTCATATTTTCTCTTAAAGATTATTAAAATAACCATCAACATCCCATGCTTTATCCTATGTAAATTGCAGCACTATCTGAGTGACATGAGCCTGAGTATGGAAATGTCCTATAAAAAAAAGTTAGTTTACTGTGCTTCGCTAATTCTTCCAATCAACATCTTGATAGTGCTTTAGACTTTTAAAGCCTAAAATGTGTGTGTGTGTGTGTGTGTGTGTGTGTGTGTGTGTGTGTGTGTGTTTAGTGATATTTTCTTGTTTGTTTGTTTGTTTGTTTGTTTTTGTGCCAGGATTGAATCCAGGGTCTAGGCCTCTATCACTGAGTTACAACTCCAGTTTAAAACTGTATCTTGAAGCAAGGTCTAGCTAAATTGCCCTTGGTAGCCTCCAATTTGCCAGTGACTATCTGAGGAGGTTAACTTCCAGAGCACTGTAGTTAAGTGCCTGTAGTGATCACTTACTGTTCTATAAAACCTTCTTCCATTTTAACTGCAACAATTCTCCTCTCTTTCTACTCTTTTGTAATATGTCCACATGCTAAAAATAACAGGAGTATTTTACCCTTCAGGTTTCTTCAAGAGAGTAGCAAATTCTTGCTTGAGATATGAAAGGAGCACAAGCCCTTCTCTTGAATGTAACTTTGCTTGCTATGATCTCCTGAATGATGCCATTAAACAAGCAGTAAAGGATGTAACAGAAGTTCCAGTTGTCAAATGAGTGCCACCTTCAAATATATTGTTGTGGCAAAAATTAGTGGTTGCAACCACTGTATTTTTAAAGCACAGTTTTCCTGAATATATATAATTTTTATCAGAATTCAATGAATAAGCAATGTCAAGTATTATCAGGTTGCAAGAGCATTTTTTTTTAAATCTGAAGACAGTGGAACTTTGCATTCCACCCATCTTTCAGAAAAAGAATTTTACCCAAGCTACACTGAAGAAGCAAATTGACAGAATATAAGTTAAGTACATAGCAGGGCATAGTGAAGGACACTTGAATTTTCACTACTTGGGAAGCTGGGACAGGATGGCTGTAATTAGCCATAATTTCCGACTACAAGAACTTGGGGCAAGTATTTCAACCTAAATCTGAGAAAGCTTTAAAAAAAAAATCTAAAACAGAGCTAAAAACAGCTTCCTAGTCCTGTCTCTCAGGCAAACCATGATCTACAGTATGGAGGTTCAGAGTAGCATGTGGGCTTGAGTGCAGCATGGCGGATTTCCGCTATGCTACACAGTAGTGTCTCCAAGCGGCACAGTGCACTGCATGGTAGATTTAGCTTTTGCTAACAGAAAAAAAATTTTTTTTTTGGGCTACATGCTGCTGGATGGAGGCATAGACCCACTGCCTTCCAGAGTCCAGTGGTGATCATGGTTCTCCCAAAGCTGGTGGTAAATGTAGTTCCACCATGTTGGAAAGCTGAGATGGGTGGAGCAAGCAGCCAAAGCTGCTATTTTAGTCCCAGTAATGCTACAGTTTAAAGCAATAGATTCACAATAAGTCAAATTCAGATTAAATAAACCTCTAAATGGTTTACAATGTGTGTAAAAATGTACATATGCTTAAAAGAGAGAGAAAAAGGAATATATGCAGTTATATAAAGAAATAGAAAGTTTTACAAAATAAAGCCTTTAAAAGAAAGTAAAAGTACTATAAAAAAGCCACATAAAGATGGATATTACACAGAGAATCTGGATTGTAATGTCTTTGGGATTTTTAACTGCAGAAAGACATTTGATTATAAAGGCTGCTCACTTAAACCAATAAGTATATTTTATAGTTACCTTGACTTCAAAATTTGGATCTAAGTATATGTTGCTTTGGAAAGGAGGCTCTGCTTTTGTTTCCACAGGAAGCAAGAGGGTATGGATTTGTTCCAGATTAAGATACATCAGGTTTGATCAGCCAAGACCCCCTGAAAGTTCTCCTATGACACCATGGCTCAGATCATCCAACATCCAAAATCAACTTCAAGGCAACTGGCTCAGAGAATACAGCATCACAGACTACTCCAGTTAGGACTTGACCTGAATCCTAAAATATTCTTTGTGTCCCTATAAGATTACCAGCACCTTTTATCAGCAGGAAGTAGCCTAGAAAACTATGCTCACATTCCCAAAAGTTGGATTATGGATGTTTGTCTTTGTTTAGTTGTTGGTTACAAATTGTTAATAATCATAGTCAATCTCTTTCTAAAAGAATAAAGGAGGATATGATATAGAAATATAGGATATAGATATGATAGGATGAAAGGATTATAGATCTAATTTTAAAGAGCAACAACTTGTTTAAAATATTTTACATTGCTATGGATTTTAGTTTATTGATACAAATTGAAAGATAATTTTGTTAAACTGTATGTATATTTCTACTTTTGTTTAAGATATTATATTTGTGCAGCTCATTGAAATTGTAATGGATAATTAAAAATACAGATTAATAATTAGTCTTTTATGATAATCAAACTTATAGTCATGTTAGTTAAAATTTCTAGGTATACATAGATACATTTCAGTTAGGTAGGCAATATTCAAACACTTCAAAGACCTACAGAATATGACATTTAAAATGTTTTAAAAAACTTAGACTTTTCTGGACAACGAGACAGGTCTGCTCCTGGCAGCACCAATTACTTCAAGGAAGATGATGGGCATCAAAGACATTCCATATGGAGTTTATCTTCTTCTTGACAAAAATAGCCATTTGGGCAAGAAACTGTTTTTGCCTGGACTGCTTGACAAAATTTTGTATCGACTGGACATGCAGATCCCATAGGAAGGTGACCACTGAACTTTGTAGGGCAAAATGGTCCTTCAGGTTCCTGCTTCACAGAGGGGACTGCCAGAAATTCTAGAGAACACCAAGAGAAGTGACTGAGAGACTCTAGGATTGTGGCCTGAAAATGGATGCCCCAACATTAGAGAGGAACTTTGGAAAACTGTCCAGGCAGGCAGCTGTCTCTGTCATTCTAAATTTTTGGAAGTTGCTTACAATGCATTTCCTATTTACTTAGGTAATGTTATATCCTTTTGAGGTCTTTGATGTAGTTGAAGACTAGATAGTTATAATTTTCCTTTGTTATAATAAAAGATAAATTAGATATAAAACCTAAGTCTCACAAATATAGGATAAATAGAATATTTCTTTGAATTTGTGAAATATAAATAGACTAGATATAATTCTTGCTTGATAACTGTTTTGTTATAGATAATTTTACTATTTTAAAGTTAACACTTTCTTTTTTAATAAACAGAAATTGGAAATGCTGGGGAATAATGTATTTGTACATTGGTTTAATAAAACGCTGATTGGCCAGTAGCCAAGCAGGAAGTATAGGAGGGATAAGCAGACAAGGAGAATTCTGGGAAGAAGAAGGCTGAGTCAGGAGATGCCAGCCCACCGTCCAGGAAGCAACATGTAATGGCACACAGGAAAAGCCACAGAACATGTTGGCGACATACAGATTAACAGAAATGGGCTGAGTTTAAGTGTAAGAGCTATTCAGTAGAAAGCCTGAGCTAATGGCCAAGCAGTTTTAATTAATATAAGCTTCTGTGTATTTACTTTGGTCTGAGTGGCTGTGGACTGGGCAGGACATAGGAAAACTTTCAGCTACATACAGTATTTCTTAGTAATTATCATCAATTATAATAGAGTGCAATGAACATTCTTCTAGGGAGATTTGCATGCAAAGATGCAGGAACCTGGACAGATTGGTAAATAAAAGCAACAGAGGAATATTTTTTTAGTCTCTGAGATTTCTATCTGTTAATATTAACTATGAAGTTTGCCAAAAAGCATTTTCAGTCATCTTCAGAGAATACTGAAAACCTTTGCAACCACCTAGACTAAGATTAATGCTTTTTGGATTGCAAAGACTGAAAATATATACTTTTTAAATAGGGTTATTGGAATTAAGTTGTAAAATGTTATTTTATGTAGTTTTGGATAATATTTTATGCAAATTATACTAATGAAAATCTTATTTGGTGATATGCCATAAATAACCATTTTCAGTTTTAAATGTTATGTCAAAGTTTTCTACTCATGCCCTCTTGCAAATTATAGTAAAGCAGAATATCAATCCTTTAATTCACTTGCAACCTTTATGAGGTGATTATAAATTTTCAACTCTGAGTAAGACAATTAGTACACGGGCCCTATAATCCAGTAAATGAATATGAAAAAAATGTAGATAAATAACAGCTACAAAAATATTTTCTAATAAAATTCAAATGCAAACCACAATGTTGAAATAGAGTAACAGAAGACTTAATTTACATAGTATGGCTGTGGAAAGCCTCTTATAGAAATGGGTGTTTGCTGTGGGATGGTCTGTATGGCAAATGTGTTGCTAATTAGTCAATAAACAAAACACTGATTGGCCATTGGCTAGGCAGGAAGTGTAGGCGGGACAAGGAGGAGAATAAAGCTGGGAAGTGGAAGGCTGAGTCAGAGAGACACTGCCAGCCGCCACCATGACAAGCTGCATGTGAAGATCCTGGTAAGCCACGAGCCATGTGGCAAGGTATAGATTAATAGAAATGGATTAATTTAAGCTGTAAGAACAGTTAGCAAGAAGCCTGCCACGGCCATACAGTTTGTAACCAATATAAGTCTCTGTGTTTACTTGGTTAGGTCTGAGCAGCTGTGGGACTGGCAGGTGAGAGAGATTTGTCCTGACTGTGGGCCAGGCAGGAAAACTCTAGCTACAGGTGTTTCTTCAAAATGCAGTATTAATGAACAATTTTGCAATTGAAATAAGTGAGTAGCATAAAAATAGCCAAGAGCAGGTGCTCTTGGGTAGATACCTTGTCTGTTAACAGAGATAGTGCACATGCTTAGGTAGTGTGATGGTTAAATTTGGTTGTCAATTTCACACAGTGTAAAGTCTCCTGGGGAGAATGTCTCACTGAGGTATTGTCTAGATCATATTGGCTTTGGGCATGTCTGTGAGGGAGTGTTTTAACTCTATTAATTAGTGTGGAAGACCTCGCCAGGTGTGTGTGTGGGGGGCACCATTCCTCAGGTTTGGGTCGAAGTCAATGGGTCAGTAAATATGCATACACTCATGTGACTTTCCTCTTGAGTGTGGGCATGATGTGACCAGTTGTTTTTAGTTCCTGACACCAGACTCCCGGTTATGATGGACTGTAGCTAGGAATTGTAAGCTAACATTATTCCTTCTTTGAGGTTGCTTATATCTGGAGAATTGTTCCATAGTAAGAGAAAGAAAATTAAGATCAATAGTAAAGCATGCAACTTTCTAAGGAAAGAAAAAGAATTTGCTGAGGTTCAGAGACAGCTAGAAAAACATAAAATGAAGTTAAAGAGAAAACTAGAATTCATATTGAAATCTAACATGCCATCATCAGAAATATGAATATTAATTTAACGATGCTGGTTTGACTGCTTTTAACCTAAGAAATACAGTTTAATGTTTAGACTGATAACTTTTGTGTATTGCAGTGTGGGGTGAAGGCAGGAGGTTTTAGAGAGCAAGTACTAGTTAGGACATTTTCGTAAGAATTAAGGCTGGAAGCTGTGGTGCTGAATATGGACAGAAGAATGCAGTAGAGAGGGAGACATGTAGGCTAGCTAAGTTAAACTGTTTAATTGATTGAAGAAGATGATTGTTCTAATATGGAGGCAAAAGGGGGAGAGGAATGCAGGGATTTTGGTTCATAGTTGAAAGCATTTGTTGATTGGGGTACTATTTCCTATGAATGGCAAATATTTGTTGAGAAGGTAATATGGAATATGAGCACATGGTAAAAAGACAAAATAATTTTGCTGGAAACTTTACAAGTAGAGTGGATGCACACGTGAGCTTCCCTGCTCTCTGAGTTACATGCTTGGATCAGGAATAGTTTTATTCAACCAGCAGGTTTCTCCAGGGAAAGGGCCATATTACCATTGCAATAGAAAGTTTCTCAACTTCTGAATAAATGAGGTTTTTTGGTAAAGGAAGAGGTGTCTTCTAGAGCTCATATATTGGCACAACTATGGATTTCTTTTGTGATGGCTCGGATTCACCAAGCCAAAACCTTGCTAACTCTTCAGAAGAAAGAGGAAGTGAATCTCAAAAGCTATCTGTATTTTGAAGTCCTCTGGAGCAAAAAAAAAAAAAAAACCCATAAAACAAAACATCAAATATTTTCCATGTCCATAGGATATGCAATAGAGAAAGCAAGCATAAAATTGAAATTGGTAATAGGACATCTGCTTTGATAATGTACAATCTGATGGATACTGCATAAAAATCCCAGCACTGACAGTCACAGACAGAAAAGGAGGCAAGCACAAAAGAACTGGACAAATGCTAGTAATTAGAAGAATATCAGAGAAATGAAAATGAAGAGAAACTAGTTAAGGGAATATGGAGAAAACTAGCTAATTATGGTTGAACTTAATCTGAAAGTGAGTGATGTCTTGAAGAGAGAGACACTTCAAGAAAAAAAGCATGGTAGGCTGTGTAAATGACCATTTTTATAACTAAGAACACAGAAAGTAGTCAATTACCCCACAACTAAGTAACTTAATTCAGAAAAGTATTGCATATTGCTAAGAATCAAAGGGTGCTATTATGTGACCTACTAACACTCACTCAGAAATATTTGTTTCTAAAATATTTTCTAATAAGAATATTTTATGCCCTAAAACACATATACAATGATTTGACATCAAATAGGAGTGCTATACAATTAACTGGACATTTCCTTTAAATTGACATCATCCCAATATCTTTTTATCATTTGCCCTGCCTTGTTCCAGAGCCGGTAGACACTGGAATCATGTTTTTGTCATTCATTTCAAAATCCCTCAAGTAATTGTTTGATATTCTCTAAATCACAGGAGGACATATTACTGTATGAAAGGCTTACAAAATGCCTTCAAGGAGCCAGGCCTCTGAAAATTGTTTTACTTCACTGCATTCATAACAGTCCAGATATAAAATTTTACTGAAATTTATGTGTGAGGTTGTTTACACAGATATCTTTCCATCCATGTCTGGAGACACTGAGGCATGGAGCTTAACAATATATGTGAAAATAAAGCCAGATAGCCTGTGCTATAACACACACACACACACACACATACACCCTAATTACAACAAAATGGCTTTCTGCCCTCATTTGAAACGTCTGCTATTTTAAGCGCTTTGTGTCCTTTAATGTGGTCAGCTTAAAGATCAGGTAAAGTTAAAGTAAACTTTCCAAATGCTGAGATGTTGTCAAAAGTTAAATCTAAACATAAAATCACCTTTTAAACTCAATTTAATGAACGCATGGAGCTGTTCACAGCTACAGCTCTCTAGCTCTCTAGTGGAGTCTGCTTCTCCTAATTAACAAAAGGAGAATAACACATTCACATTTCCAGCCAAAACGATATGTTTAATTAAAAAAAAAGTTCATCTGAGATCTCTGCTAAAAGTATAGCAATTATGTTTTTCAGGAAAAAAAGACAGATGAGGTATCAAATTTCACTCTGCCTTTAAACTTCTGAAATTAACTCTTTCTGTCTTGTTGGTCTTCTGTCTCTGGTTTTGTTTTGCTCTTTTACTTGGGCCTTCCTTTTAGTGTCTGCGGTAGCAGAGATGATATATTGTATGTTGTAAAAATATTCTAGTTTCCGAATTTATTCTTTTTCTAGGTTTATAGTCAATAAACAAGTCTGCATAAAGACAGAAATGTTAAATGGTGTCGAAAGGAAGAGGACAAGGCGATAGTAAGTAAAGAGAAGAGAGAGGAGACCACAGAGGGGGAACAAGTGGAAGCGGGCAGTGACTGTGGAATGATCTTAAAACAGGAATCCTTAGAAAAGGTTAGGAGAGGGGATGGAAAGGAAGTGGAAAGGAGGGAAGCCTGAAATCACCAGAGAACTAACCAAGAGCTTTGCTACCTCAGAAGATTTGCCATGATGTGTAAACCCAGGGACCCACAGTTTCCTAGGGAAAACTGAAGGTAGAGCATCTTTCATGAAAACAAATTGATATTATCAATATGCTTTTTCTCCTATTAAAACACAGAACTTCAAGAGAAATTCAGTAATTTTGTGATAGTCATAGAACCTTCAAGAACTTTGTGAAGTGTTTAGTTTGAGTTCATTCCAGTCCTAGGGGGAGCTTTAAATTCAATCTCACTTAATTTGCTCGGGCATCTTTAATCACACAATTCCTGTGGACCATCAGTTACAGCTTTCTACCTAATTTTACACCTGAGCTACCTGAACAAGAGGGATTAAATAATGTGTGCCACTCATGAGGTAAGTTAATGATGCGGGCGAAGGTAGAAAATGGTATCTTTATCTTCCTTGTAGCTATCACCTCTTAACACTTAAACAATTTTACCATTGGATGGAGAAATGCAGACATAGAAACCAGGTATATTAGCATGCAATCAGTAGGCTGTTGTTAAGACATCTTATAATAGAAAACTTTAGAATAGGATACAAAAGAAAAAAAAAAGAAAACCTCATATCCTCTGTACAAGTGTTCTATATAGAAAAGCAGCCCTTAAGATTTATTATTTATCTTCTCACCCCATTACTGTTCACTGGTTCACTACCATTATTCTGAGGTATATTCACAAATTCTTATCACTCTTATGACCACCTCCTAACCTTCACGTATATTTGGTTTATCTAGCCTCATTCATTTATGCACTAATTCATCCATTAGCCAATGCCAAAACTATTTTAAATACTGACTTAAAAAGATAAACAAAATAGAATCTATTCATTCAAAATTATTAAAGTATGAAAGAAGAGATAGCATCAACTAAGCCAATAGCAGATGGAATATAAACAAATATTTCTACTAGAGAAAAATCAAAGAGTATGAAACATTGAATAAAAAATGGTTATATGAAATATGATGAAGGCATTGTAAATGGTCATTGGGTTTACATAACAATTTTAAGTAATTGATAATAACATCTAATTAACATATACACATATATTTATATACACATATATACATACATACATATGTATTATATATAGCTACTATTGGTTACATGTCTTGCCATGACCAAACAATCCCAGTCCTTACAGTTCAATGCAAAACAATAGAATATGTTTGGCTCTTTGTTTCATCAACTCAATGCAAAGGAAAATAATAATGCATAAACTATATTTCATTGTAATTATCATGTTTTTGCCAGGCTTTGGTATAGCACACAAAGGACAATTGCTTTTTTTTATTTATGAAAGAACATCTACCAAAGCACCCAGTGCATCAGACTTAATTGAGAAGCCCTCTGTTCCACCTGGAGGAGAAATTTCATAGAACCTGAAAAAAAGGAATGAGTCTAAATCAACAATATTTAGTCAGAAATACTACTTGGAAAATAAAGAATGATTCTTGTGATTTAGTAGCTGTAATTTTTAAGACAATTGAGGTCTATCAAGAATGATGGGGTATAAAAGTTTCAGGATGAGTTTCTAAGCAAAAGTAGTTTAAACAAGTACAGTATCAAAGCTAGAATGTTAATTCTTAAAAGAAAGCATAGAGTTATTCAAAGTCTACCAAGAACTTCTAGGTCTGTCAGGCTAGAGTCTTGATAAAGGGATGCTTTCAGTAGAAACCCTTCTCTAGAATATTCTTTGTGTTATATCAAGAAAATAAAACCACATAACTTTTGGACCCTTTGTTCTTGGACTTAAAGATTCAGCAAGTGAAATTAATGAACACTTCAAATCCCAAATCACTGATTATTTTTAAAGCTCATATGCACTCAAAATCTTAAGTAAAGATATATGTGTCATTTACAAAGAAAGAGAACAATATTTTATAATTAGGACTCATTTAAAATATATTCTGTTTTTAGAAAATATTGTTTAAATTCTTGTCGTTTATACTTCAGGTGGACTCTAAGAAATTAACCTGTTAAGTGGGTACAATTAAATGAAATCTAAATATTACTAGCCCAGAGATAGATAGATAGAGAGAGAGAGAGAGAGAGAGAGAGAGAGAGAGAGAGAGAGAGAGAGAGAGAGACTGGGTTTCCTTTGTTGTTAGTCTTGTTTGTTTGTTATTTACTTTTAAGACAGAATCTCACATGGTCTCACTTAGCCCAGGCTGGCCTCAAACATGCTATGCTGCTGACCATGGTCCTGAGTTACTGTTTCTTCTTACTCCACTTCCTGAGGGCTGGATTTTAGACGTGTATAAGCCCTTACACCAGGTTGCACATGGTATACTAGAGATAGAACTCATACTCTTATACACTTTAGGCAAGTGTTTTACCAAATGAACTATGTTGGAAATTCTATCCTGAATGAAAGCCAAAGTACATTGAATGATTTTTAGTGACATTCAAGTGAACAATTCAAGAAACAATTTTTTAAATATCAAGCATTCAAGATTGGAGATATGGGCAGGTGGTGGTGGTGGTGGTGCACCTTTAATCCCAGCACTCAGGAGGCAGAGCCAGGTGGATCTCTGTGAGTTTGGGGCCAGCCTGGTCTACAGAAAAGATCCAGGACAGGCACCGAAATTACACAGAGAAACCCTGTCTCGAAAAAACAAACAAAACAAAAAAGATAGTTGGCAGAATATTTGCACAAAGCCCTGGTTTATACCCCCAGCACAATGTAAGAAAAGCACATAGCTATTTTTTAATGTATTTTTATTGATTCTTTGGGAATTTTGCATCATGCACCCCAATCTTATTCATTTCCCAGTCCCTCTGTATCCACACTTCATCCTTGTAGCATTCCCAAAAAGGGAAAGTTAAAAAGAAATAACAAAAATAAAATAAGAAATAAAAAATACAAATAAGAATACTAATTAAGCAAGCAAACAAAAACAAAAACAAACAAATATACAAAAAGCAAACAACAACATCAAAAACAATACTTTACTCCTCTGTCTTTCACACATCTCCATCGCCTCTTGATTCCTCATAGTGGCACTGGGAACTGTTGTATATCACACAGCTTTTGTCCAAACAGCTTCACTTGTAAATGTTCATTGTGTAACATATTGCTGATCCGGTTCAAACCTATGGCTTCTGGAACACAATCAATCCTGGACCCTTACCAAACCTCCTCTCGGATATCCTACCTGTTGCCCTGAATCATAAGACTATAATCTTGCACTTCAGAGGTGAGGTCAGGAAGATTTGAAGTTCAAGATCGTCCTTGACTGCATAACAAGGCAAAAAAAAAAAAGAAGCTTCTAATGCATGAGACCTTCCCTTGACACAAAGAAGCAATATATATATATATATATATATATATATAATAATTTATATATATATATATAATTTATATATATATATAAAAATTAAAAATCAAGTATTCTACTGTAATATAAACTGTCAATGTCTTAGTATTCTATTACTGTGGAAAGACATTATGAGCACAGCAGCTCTTATCAAGAAAAGCATTTAATTGAGACTATTTTAGTGTTAAGTTTAGCTCATTGTCATCATGGCAAAGAGCATGGTGGCAAGTACTTAGACATTGAGCTGAAGAATTAGTTTGAGAGTTCTAAAACAAGATTGCTGGGGAGCAGGTAGAGAAAGAAACTGGCTCTGGATTGACTTTTTGAAATCCCAAAGTCCACCCCAGTAATACAATTCCTTCAACAAGGTCACACCTACTTCAACAAGGTAATCTTTCTAATCCCTCTGAAGTAATGCCACACCCCTGTTGACCAAGCATTCAGATATATGATCCTATGGAGGCCATTCTTTTTCAAACCACCATATTCTACTCCATGGACCCCATAAACTGGTACCCATATCATAATGCAAAAATACATTCATTCCAACTTCCAAAGTCCCCATAGTTTATCAGTCTTAAAACTGTTCAAAATTCCAAAGTATGTTCTGAGACTCATGCAATGTCTTAGCTGTAGTCCCCTGTAAAATTATAAAGAAAAAAATCACATGTACAACAGAATGGCACAGAATGTCATTACCATTCCAGAAGGGGGGAAAGAGAGCATAGTGAGGGGATACTTGACCAAAGCAAGGCCTAAAACCAGCAGACCAAACTCCAAATCTGCATCTCCATGTCTTGTGGCGATATATTTTGTACCCTAATAAACTGAGGATCAGAGGACATAGCGAACCACTAGATTAGACATAGAGGTCAGGCAGTGTTGGCACACACCTTTAATCCTGTCACTTGGGAGGCTGAGATCTATCTGGATCTCTATGCATTTAAGGCCACACTGGAAACAGAGCCAGGCAGTGGTGGCACACACCTTTAATCCAAGTACTGGGAAGCGTACATGCCTTTAATCCCAGGAAGTGATGTCTGGGCAGAGAAATCTATATAAGGCATGAGGAAAAAGGAACTCACTCTCTTTAGGCTGAGGATTTCGTAGAGATAAGAACTAGTGGCTGGCAGTTCTACTTCTCTGATATCTGGCTCTGTTTTTTTTTTTTTTAATTAAAAGACCATCTAAGATTCAAACAACAATGTCTAATGGTAAAGGGCTCTTCAGATCTCCAAATCCTTTCAGCTTTGTTGACTGCAAGATGTTTCTCTTTCTTGGGCTGGTTCCACATTGTGTTAGTAGCTCTCCTTGGCAGGTATACCATGACTCTGTCATCTCCAACATGTTGGAGTCTCCCAGTGAAATCCTGTATTGACTGTGTTGTGTGGTTATTAGTGGCTACTCTTATGCAGATCTATAATGAAAAGGAATAAGCTGAGCCAGAAAAAATATAAAGTGAACAGCTGGAGGAGAAAAGGAACACCGGGAAGTGTAATAGACCTACATTCAGTGCTCAAGGAGATAAAACATTTATAGAAAGGCTTGCTGCTAAGTGGGATAAAGGAAGCAGGGACATTAGGATAAGACTCCAAGGAAATGAGCTTTGAAACTGTAAAAAGTCATTAAAGAAAAACTTAAGCAGTGAAGGAAACCAGCAAAAACAAAGAGGTGGTCAAAATGTACTTGAAATAAGGGGTCAAGTTCTAGCCCTAGATGGCAAAAAATCCTGGTAGCTTCGGCCATGTGTGGTTCTGGCTTTAGAGTCATGGATAAAAGAAATGGGTTGTGAAATCTCCCTCTGTCTTGACATTTCCTTTGCCAGCTTCACTAGTTCAGAACTCTTCAATTTAGCCTCAGGCAGATTTTTTGGACAAGGGCAAAAAGCAGCCATATTCTTTGCCAAAGTATCACAAGAGTAGTCTCTAGGCCATTTACTATTGTTACTCCCTCTTAAATTTCTTGAGCTTATCCCCCACAGGTCAAATCACCCTCTGCACTGTCTTCCATGTTCCTACCAGGAAGGCCTAGTAAGCCCTGCTTAAAGCATTCAACTGCTTTTCTAATCCAAAACCCAAAGTCCACATTCTACCAATAAGCAGCATGGTCAGATCTGTCATAGCAGTACCCCACTGTCTGTACTAACTTCTGTATTAGATAGTGTCCATTGCTGTGATGAGTCCCCTAAACATACCAACTCTTTTTTTTTTTTAATAAAAGAAATCATTATCTGGGTCTAGCTTACAGTTTCAGAGGTTTAGTTTGTTGTCATCATGGCAGCTCACAGCAGCATGAAGGCAGACATGGTGCTGGAGAAGTACCATAAGAGTACTTATATCTGGATCTTTAGTCAATAGGAAGAGAGAGACATTGGGACTGGCATAGCCTTGTGAAAGCCCAACGCCCGCCCCCAGTGACAAACTTACTCTAACAGGGCTTCACTTACTTCAACAAGGCCACACCTCTAATCCCTCTCAAGTAGTGCCACTCCCTGCTTGCCAAACATTGAAATATAGTTATTTAAAATACCACAGTTTATATACTAATTTGATATGTGATATATTTTGAAAGTTTATTTTCCAGAAATAAAACAATGCGCCTGAATAAGAGCAGACTTAATAACTGAAGATCATAATATACAATGTCTCAAATCTGAGCAGAGGTGTTTCAGTCAGCATTTGTTGGTATTTCCATGGAATTATGGGATGCACAGTGCAAATATGCGTATTTTGTTTTCAGATTCAATGCTAAAATTAAGTTACAAAATGCAACTCAGATGAGCACCGCCAGGAACACCTGGGATACATTAAGTATTTAGTTTTGAATTCATTTTTGGTAGCTGTACATTCAGAAACTTCTTACCATTGCCAAGTTTTTTATACCCTGTATATTCACTGATGCAATCTTAAGCAGGGTCTGTATCCTACATAGTTTAAGAAGTTGTGGATTGAATGGCAGGTGCAAAAGAAAAGAGATTTGACTTATAGTTTGTTCAAGTTAACATGCATTTGATCGATTCCTAAAATTGAACTAATTCAAGTATGGAATAGGATGGAAATTCTGAGGATTTGTGTCTGTACATGGGTGGTTTCCCCTCATATAAACAAAGTGATTATCTAGGAGTCTAACCATACATGGATGGATGGATGGAACACATACAGAAGTGTTCTTGGTACTTTTTTTCCAGGATCACCGTGTCAGACAAAGTTCATCACTGTCACCAGTTGCTAAACATTTTTTCCTTATGGAAAGTAACTCTGTCTTTACACAATATCATTTTCATAGACGGACTTATGTGGCAGCTCTATGAAGCTAAGGAAAAATAGTGACTAAGGAATTTACCATGATATTATCTCTACTAGAAAAAAAAAGACAAAATTTCTAGGATGAGAAGTCCAATACCCAGGCAGGATACCTGCATGAATTTTCAACTAGATTTCCATCCTAAAAGAAGTGTCTTTCTGAGGTTCTGAGGGTTATACATCACTCCTGATGTATAACATCCACAGGGACAAATCTGACACACAGGGCCTCTAAGCTGCCAACAGCTATGTGCATCTGGTGGCAAGGCACGGTGCCCTTACTCCAGAGCTTTGCCAATTCTATCAGAAATCCTTTATGCAAGATCAGAATTTGGTTCCCATAGACCTAGATATCTGCCTTCTTTCTTTGTAATTTTTTAAAACTGTTTTCTGCTGGTGTCTCCTTGACAAGGAGAAGGATCCAGGAGGATGAATGAGGCTCCTGAAGGCAGGACAAGAATGAAACCCTGAGTCAAACAAAGGACTCCTCCAACCTTTCATGGATTGTCCAGGAATGAAGATATATGCCTCTCATATTTTTCAATTAATGGGCAATTTTCATTTACAGGCTGATACCATTAAAAATTACTGGGGGAAAATGGAATGAATCTGATGTCACCTTGGGACTTCCTTCATAGAATGGCTGATATAAGAATTTAGGTTATCCTCATAAGTGGATATTAGATGTAAAGCAAAGGATAATCATACTATAATGCACAGCTCCAGAGAAGCTGTGAAACAAGGAGGACCCTAAGAGGAAGTCATGGATCACCTTAGGAAGGGGAAACAGAGGAGCTATCCATGAGTAAACTGGGGATGCAGGAGGGGGCTGCAGTAGAGAGGAAGTGATGGGGGATGAGAACCTGAGGGAATGGGATGGTTCAGCTTGGGGAGGGATGGGATGGGAGAGCAAAGAGAGAGGTATCTTGATAGAGGGAGACATTATGGGGTAAGGGAGAAATCTGATGCTAGGGAACTTCCCAGGAATCCACAAAGATGACCCCAAATTAGACTACTAGCAGTAGTTCAGAGGATGCCTGAACTGGCCTACCCTGGTAATCAGATTGGTGAATTCCCTGTCATCATGGAGCCTTCATCCAGTAACTGATGGAAGCAAATGTAGAGATCTACTACTGGGCACTGGGCTGATCTCTGGGAGCCCAGTCTAGGAGAGGGAAGAGGGATTATATGAGCTAGGGGGGCCAAGATTATGATCGGAAAATCTAAAGAGACAACTGAACCAAGCTCATAGGAAGTCACAAACTTTAGACTGACAGTGGTGGAACCTGCATGGGACCGGATTAGACCCTCTGCATATGGGAGACAGTTGTGTAGGTGGGTCTATTTGATGGGCCGCTGGCAGTGTGGTTGGGATCTATCCCTGGTGCATCAGCTGGCTTTCTGGATCCCATTACCTATGGTCGGACACATTGCTTACCCTTGATACAGGGTGGAGGGGCTTTGTCTTGCCTCAATTGAATGTATCAGGCTTCGCTGTCCCACTATGGGAGGACTTATGTTTTTGGAGGAGGGGGTGGGGGTTGCTGGAAACTATCCCCAGTGGTAGAAAGGGTCCCAGCATAGGCTATAAGGAGTTGGTGAGGGAAGAAAGTGAGCCAGGCCATGGTGGTCATGAGAATCTTATAGCCTGACTGACAGCAGACAGAGTGCTTCTTTATTTATACAGAATTTAGAAAGCAGGGATACATTCATGATGTTCCAAAACATAGACTATATCATTTTTGTTTTAGGACAATGTATTTCATTTCCTTTTGCTCATCTTTTAGTCATCATTAATAAACTGTGACAGAACAGACTTATCATTCCCAATCATATCCCCTCATGTTTTGACATCATTAATAAAAAGAGTTATTATTCTTACTTATTAACCCCATAACCAATTTTTAAGAATCTAGAGGCATATGACAGCCTGTTCTTAGGCTGGTAGCTTTGGTTGCTTCAAGGACACTAGATCAAAACAATATCTTCAAGCCACCCCAGGCATTTTGTCATGTAGTGGTCAGAGTGCCCAGAAAAAATCCACAGGCTAAAGCTGCTGCAGTTATTATTCAAACTCTGGTATGATACAATGTTTATATTTATATCTTTATAGAATTTGTCTGTATGCCAAATACTGGCATTCTGTTATTCCTTGATCATATGACACCACAGTGGCTCTGCATGTGCTAACTTTTATAAGAAAGGGAGGTCTTGACATCTCCTTCTTTTTTTATCATCTTCTCACTCCATACTTTGTTCATCAATATATCTCTGTGTAGGGCAGAGATATACACCATGTAATCATCTGGTTGTACAGTGGGAAGAGACTTGTAATCTGAAATGTGGCCAACTTCTCTAGCCCACTGAATCTTGTTGACCTTTTTAAGTTTACTTTGAGTATCTTGTTCCTGTGTAAGTACAGAGACTAATGTTTGAAGAATGTCTCATAGCCTCATGTAGAGACATCTGGTTTCTTTATGTGTCACAACCTCCAAGGCACAAGGAAGACTTTCAAGTAGATGAAGATATCTCTCTAGAAGTGAGAGGGATAATATGTTCAAGACTTTCCTGAGGAAACTTAGAAACAATACTCCTGGGAGAAGTCTTAAATGATGCATACAAAACTTTCCATCAATCCAATATCCCCAAATTGTACAAATATTAAAAGTCCTTCAAGTATGCAACAGGTAGATATGAAAACCAAAGGTGGCATGGCAGCCATCATGTGGCTCAGCTTTGCTGGATCTTTGTCCAGCAGCTGTGCTGACCTTATGACTTCTGCCATTCCATTCAGGTATGGCTGTGCCAGGGAGTGGATTGGAGGGAAGTTCGGGGTGGGGGGGAGTGGGAAGAGGAATGAGAGGATGATCTGTGTTTTGTATGTAAAATGAATAACATTTTTTTAAATATAAAAAATTTAGATGATCAAGAACAATTCTGCTGCACTTATTAGATGAAGAAGCAGAAGCAATCTTATATTCAAATGAAATATGTTGTAAGGCATTACCATCTTATTCAGCTTTAATAAAATAATAGATATGAACTTAAACAGAACTTGGTTACAATATTTTGATTTGACAAAAATTTTCAAGACACTTAAAGACTTTAGTAAAAAAAACTACATTTTTATTATGTCATTAAATTTAATTTTTCTGGTGATTGTTTTTGTGTCACTTTTTCGTTCTTCTAATGGAATATTTTTGTTTCTTTCAGTAACCAAATTCACTGAAATTAGGTGACAATTTTTGGGTAATTTTGTTTCTATGTACTCTATGTTTGCAGAAGATAGAATGCTGTGGGATGGTCTGTATGTCAAGTGTTTTGCTGATTGGTCAGTAAATAAATCACTGATTGGCCAGTGGCTAGGCAGGAAGTATAGGCGGGACAAGGAGGAGAATAAAGCTGGGAAGTGGAAGGCTGAGAGAGAGACACTGCCAGCCGCCACGATGACAAACAGCATGTGAAGATGCCGGTAAGCCACGAGCCATGTGGCAAGGTATAGATTAATGGAAATGGATTAATTTAGGCTGTAAGAACAGTTAGCAAGAAGCCTGCCACGGCCATACAGTTTGTAACCAATATAAGTCTCTGTGTTTACTTGGTCGAGTCTGAGCGGCTGTGGGACTGGCAGGTGAGAGAGATTTGTCCTGACTATGGGCCAGGCAGGAAAACTCTAGCTACAAATGGCGTCCAACATGGTGGCAAGAGTTTCCACCTAAAAATTGAAAAAAAAGATTCTAAAACAGAGCTAAAAACAGCTTCCTAATTGGCTCTCTCAAATGAGCGGCAGCTGCCAGTTTGAGCTACTGATGGTTTCCTGGCATGTGTGCTCTATCTGCAGTATGGTGGGAATGAGGCCTCTGCAAGTGGCACATTAAGCTGCATGGTGGATTTAGCTTTTGCTAATACAAAACAAAAAGAGGTTTCTGGGCTACACGCTGCTTGCATAAAAGCGTAGAGACCCACGATAGCTCCCAGAGCTGGTGGAAAACATACCACCGCCATGTTGGGAAGCTGAGGTGGGTGGAGCCAGCAGCCACAGCTGCTGCAGTTTAAAGCAATAGATTCACAATAAGACAGATTCAAATGTAATAGTTTACAATGTGTGTAAAAGATACATAGGCTTGAAAGAGACAAAAAAGGTGATATATACAGTTATATAAACAAATACATAGTTTTAAAAAATAAAGTCTTTAAAGAGACAGTAAAATTAATATAAAAAATAAGCCACGTGAAGATGAATATTACACAGAGAATCTGGATTGTGTTGTCTTTGGGATTTTTAACTGCAGAAAAACATTTGATTGTAAAAGCTGTTAAGCTATGCCAAAATGTATATTTTAAAGGTACCTTGACTTCAAAATTTGGATATAAGGATATGTTGCTTTGGAAAGGAGACTCTGCTTTTGTTCCCACAGAAAGCCAAAGGTCATGGAATTGTTCCAGATTAAGATACATCAGGTTTGACCAGCCAAGACCCCCTGAAAGATCTCCGATGACACCATGGCCCGGATGATCCAACATCCAGAATGGTTTGAAGGTGACTGGCTCAGACAATACACCCTCACAGACCACTCCATAATCCTAAAATTTTCTTTGTGTCCCCATAAGATACAGCGCCCCCCTCCAGCAGGAAGTAGTAAGAGAAGCTACGCCCAAATTCCCAAATTATATGTAATTTTACTTTGTTAAGGTTAAAACCTTCCTTTTTGAAAAAGAAAGGGGGGGTGCTGTGGGATGGTCTGTATGTCAAGTGTGTTGCTGATTGGTCAGTAAATAAATCACTGATTGGCCAGTGGCTAAGCAGGAAGTATAGGCGGGACATGGAGGAGAATAAAGCTAGGAAGTGGAAGGCTGAGAGAGAGACACTGCCAGCCGCCACGATGAGAAACAACATGTGAAGATGCCGGTAAGCCACGAGCCATGTGGCAGGGTATAGATTAATGGAAATGGATTAATTTAGGCTGTAAGAACAGTTAGCAAGAAGCCTGCCACGGCCATACAGTTTGTAACCAATATAAGTTTCTGTGTTTACTTGGTCGAGTCTGAGCGGCTGTGGGACTGGCAGGTGAGAGAGATTTGTCCTGACTGTGGGCCAGGCAGGAAAATGGTAGCTACAATAGACATTGCATTTGGCATGAAATATTAAAAGTACAGCAAGAGTACACAATTTCTCATCTACTATTTGTTAACAGAAATCTGAGCCATTACAAGCTTCCACTCTAATGATGTTCCCTACTGTATGACAGCTAATATGTGATAAGAGATACTATCTTAAAAAATTAAGATGGGTGGCTCCTGAAGAATGACACATGAACTTGTCCTTGTCTCCACATGCCACTACACATGTACACAGACAAATACACACACAAAGAAAAAAAAAGGATATACATACAAAGTATGGCACTAGATAGCCCTATATAGAATTTTGGATAATTCAACTATATCACACGTAATAAGATGCATATTATTCTTAATAAAAAGGCTAATGTATACATTATTGATTAATTAGTTCCTTTGGAAATCTTCAGTTTTATTAGTGCAATCTTTAAAAGATAGCAACTGAAAAACACAGTACTCTGTGCCAATTAGTATATTACACAATTTCATAATCTTGGAATTGTTAATTCTATAACTTGTTAATGAGTATGTATGTGTATGTGTGTTTAATAACAATTTCTGTTTATATGTACTCAGGTGAGAATGATTCCATGAGAGATTAGTGATACAGAATGGAATATGAACAATAAAATGTTTTAAACTTCTGAGAAGATGAATATGGATGGGATTTTCAAGTCATGATCAGGGACTTATAAATAATTTCCACTTTTTTTTAAAAAAGAAGAATATGTCAAAATAACTGATTTGTGGATTTCATTGTACAAACATGGAAAATATCTTATTGTGTCTTTCATTTGCTCAGTAAAATACAAATACAAATAAAATATGATCACCAGCTGAAAACTATATGAAGAGAGGTTAATGAATGGGGGTAGAAATGTCTTAGAAAGCATATTTTAAATAATAGTGTTTCAAGAATTTTATTGCAATATTTGGGACCTACTGGAATAATTAGTATAAAATACTATAAATTACTGATTGAATATCATTGATTTATTGTTACACATACAGTATAAACATATTTAAGCTTTTGACAATTGATTGAAACAAGGAAGAGAGTATATACTATAATAATTATGAAAAAATCATTAAGCTTGGATATAAAAAGAAATGGAAAAATAGTAGCAGAAGAGTAGGTCTGAGAGCTACATCTTACACTGACAATGTTATGTACTGGTCATACAAGCTTTGTAAATATGGCTTTCCATAAAGTTCTGTACTGACTTGTGTGGTGATATAAATAAGAATGGTCCATATAAGCTCATAAATTTTAATGCTTCATCCCTGTTTGATGGAGCTGTTTGGGTTGGATTGGGAGGGATGGCTTTGTTAGAGGTATGTCACTGGGGGTGGGCACTGAGATTTCAAAAGACTAGAACCATTCCCAGTGGCTCTTTTTCTCTTCCTTCTGCTTGTGGATAAACTAAGTGAGCTCTCAGCTACTGCTGCAGCACCATACATGTCTGTCTGCTGCCATGATTCCTACCATAATGGCCACAGACTCACCCTTGAAACTGAAAACTCCTGATAGACTCTTTCTTTTATAAATTGCATTGATTGTGCTATCTCTTCACAGAAATAGAAAAGTAGCTAACTTGAAATTGTTTTAGAAAAAAAAGTAATCTTATCCAGAGGCCATAATCAACTAGATTTATTCTTCTATGTATTTTGTTGTTGTTATTATTTTTTTTAATTTATATTGAGGCAGAGATTACGTTGTTCTTAGTGGCCTGAAACTTATTGTGTAGGCCAAAGACTTTGAATTCTGATCCTTCTACCTTCTTCCAAATGCTGAGGTTACAGGTGTGCCCAGATCATTTATTGGGTATTTTCAGGAGCTAGGACTATAGTCATTTCATATCATGAGTTTATCTCAACAGACATGATATCTAAAGAAACAGTGGCTAACAGTAATGAAACATTTATGGATCCTTATGTTCCCAATGAAGTGAAGTTTATAAGTCATTTATGGTAAGCACTCCGATCTCATTTTGAATATAAAATTAATGGATAAACCCATCAATTTTCTAGAAGCTGTGTTATAGGGATGCATGCTCTACTTTCTACTAGTAAAGCAACTCTGTAATAAATAATGTAGATGCAAAATCCACAAGAGAAATTATCTGAAATTGTCTCATACATACACAAAATGAAGTAAGTGAAGTGTACTCTTTTAAGTTTAAGTGACTAATGTAAATGTGGAAATCATTGATGACCATAAAATGACAATAAGTAAAGGCAATTTATCCAAACTTGCTATAGCAAGAAAGTCATCCACCATAATTTGCATTTGGCAGAGACTCAAAGACAGAGCAAGCAATGGGAAATTTTGTTAGAAAAAAATAAAATTAAGGCTTCTTCTATACACTAATGGAATATAGCAGGCTTTCAACATGGAGAGGCCTGTAGATGCCAAAAGACACAGTGCTCAAGCCTCTTACATACAGTTGGGTGGCATCTTCTTATAACTCATGCATATCTATCCTTCTGTATGTTGTCCTAACATCATATCTAGATTACTTATGAAACCTCATACAAAGTAAGTGAAAGTTGTGTTAATTTTCATTGCATTAGAATAATGGCAAAGGGACTACAATATATATTTCTAGTAATGATATATTTCCTTTCAAATTAATATAATTAATTTTTTTATTCCTCAGATGTGAAAGACATGGAACTAGAGGACCTGAGGTCAAAGTGAGGTTGCTGATAGTTACTGGACAGTCCTGAATATTCTGAGGCCAGCTTGCTGTGCAGGTTGGGGGTAGGCTTCTGGACTGGCTTCTTTAGAGTTCTGTTTCCATGCATAATCTGGCCATGGTTCATTTGTGTATTTAGAATTGCACGAAAAAAAATTGAGTACTTAGGCACATTCTCAGAATTTTTTGAACTTAGAAATCTTATTTAAAGATAAAAAAAAAACCTCAAAGTACAAAAAAATGAAATCATTGGTACCAGCTTAATCACTACTTATGTCTTCAAAAGTATGGCAACTTATTAGAATTGTACTAAACACTACTTTACTCATTCATAAAATTTCATATTTTTACTTATCTGCATATGTAGGGGGACGGGAGATGGTAAATGTGGATGGGCATGGGTATTAATGTTCCCATGGAGACCAGAGGAGGGTTTTGATTACACTGAGCTGGAGTTACAGTGGTTGTGAGCTGCCTGATTTGGATGCTGAAAACTGAACTCTGGTCCTCTGGAAGGGCAGCAAGCTTCTCAACCACTGGGCTATTGTTCTTACCCTATCATCATAATAGTTTCAAAGACTAATGTAGAAATAATTCTCAAATTCCGTGGAGACATAGAAGTAGGTGTATTGTGGGAAGCTATGTCCCCAAGAAATACGTAATATCAAACAGCAAAGACATAGACAGCAAAGGCAGCGCCGAGTGTATCGAAAAACACACATAATTAAGAGAAAAACCACAAAGTTAAAGGCAAATAAATTAAGAACAGAGTGACTGAAGGAAACACAAGCTCCATAAATCTTTTACAAGAATAAAAATGAGAACAGCAACAACAAAAGGAATGTCAAAAATACAGTTGCGTGGTCACGTTTTTGGCAATTTGACAAAAAGTTGAGATATCCAGTGAAAGGGAACAACAATTGAGGTGTTGTCTACATAAGACTGGTCCATGATCATTTCTGTGGGACATTTTATTGATTAGCAATTGACATGGAAAAGCCCAGACCACCAGAGTGGGTACCACCACTTGGGAGGTGGTTCTAGGCCGCATAAGAATGTAGTCTAAGCAAGTAGATGCACAAGCTAGCATGTAGCCATCATCCGTGGTTTCTGCTTCAGTTCTTGCAATCAGCTTCTTGCCTTTAGTGCCTATCTTGGCTTACCCTGATGATGGACTATAACCTATAAGCCAAAATAACGCATTTATCTCCAAGTAGCAAATCTTATGCTGTTTATCACAGAAAGAGATGAACTAATTAATACTGCAATATATAGTACAAGGTCTTTAGAAAAATAGAAAATTAATAATTAAAATAATATTAAAAACTATGCAAGTCTACAGAGATTAACCATGCACCAAAAATATAGTTTACCTAAATTGCATGTGGAGGAATTTGAACTAGCAAAACATGGATAAACATAATAACTGAAATGGTGCCCCTAGTAATCTCATGTTGATATGACAAGACTAGCAATCTATCACCTACATATTATGATAGGAGTAATAAAATATGAGGGCTGTCTAGCCAATGTAGAATGTGAGATCAGCTTAATTTTAATGAGAAAAAAATTAAACCACAAATCCAGTTCATAAGTACGTGCCAATGATGAAATTATATTCAGAATACTAGCTACACTATAAAAGTGTGTGTTATAATTTTTAAAATATGGTAAGTAGAGTTTGTTCTTTATCACCATATCTTGTGACATCCTACTAGCTGGCCTCCTGCATACATGCTTACCACTCTACATTATACTTCTTATACAGTGGTGTTCTATTTGAGGAAAGTCTACAATCATATCAGTTCTTTCCTCAAAATGCTTTATTGTCACCCATCTAATTCAGAATAAGAGCCAAAGATCTGAAGCCCAAGTTGATGTCACACCTTAACGTGTTGCCTTCCTCCCTTGATGAAATGGTGTACATCCTGTTCAGTCATAGTGGTCTTTCCATTAAAATACTCCAAGCATGCCCCTGCTCCTAGCTCTAGCACCTGTTTCTCTTCCTAAAATATACTTCTTCCAATGACTCTACCATACCTCCCTTAGTATTTCCATCTGTTCTGTGAAAGTACATGTAATGACTATTCTTGGTTGTTAACTTGACTACATCTAGAATAAACTACAATCCAGAAAAGGAGAGCACACCTGTGAGAGATTCCTTGCTTGTTTTGAGGTGGATAAATCCACTTCTAGTATGGATCTTTGAGGAAGGCACAAACTTTTGATCCTGATTTTGAGGCAGGAAGAATCATGCTTTTAATCTGGAACTTGAGGAGGAAAGACACACTTTTAATCTGAGACATATGTTTTTATTGAAGTCTATATAAGGACATAGAAGAAGTAAGCTTTTGCTTTTTGTCTACTTGCCCTTGCCTTGCTAGCACATCCATTCCTTCACTGGTACTGGAGCCTCCTTATGCCAGATTGCAGCATATACTGAAGACCCCTGAGACATCCATCCTTATGGACTGAACAACTAATAGATTCTTGGATTTTACATTTACACCTAGCTTTTGTTAGCTAGACTGCAGGCTGTAAGTCATTTCAATAAATCTACTTCATATAAATATAGAGAGGTTCATTCCATAAATTTTGTTATTCTAGAGGACTATGACTAATATAGTACCACAACAGCAGAGCTCCGTCTCAATGATCTCTATGAATAGGAGCATGGCAACTTTGCCCAACCTTCCCACAGAATGCCAGTATCTATCCTAGTGAGAACATGCACCCTGTTTTGTGCAGCAAACATGCCTTTATATCTATAAAATGAACAAATGATACAAATGAGAAATCTATAGGAGAAGACTGAAAGTCTTAGAAGTTAATGACATGGAGGATAAGATCACAAACTAGTGCCACTGACTCTGTTCAGATAATGAGCTACGGGATATCGAATGTGCTCCTTAAGTTATATAGGCTTTGATTTAGAAGCTGATGTAATAGTATTGAACATGCACATACTACAAAGGTACATTATATGGAATTGGTTGGGGGCTAAATGAATAATAAGCAATCCTTAGGAAATTATGGGGTAAATTTGCTGTATATATTTATCTATAAATAAAATATAAAATTGTACACATCAGGAATTCATCTAACACAAACTTAAAGCCTAAACAATGGGTTAAGAACTGTTAGGAGTAGAAGCTAGTATTGTATTGACATAGATCACTTTGTGAGAACATAGTAAAACTCCTCACATGTTTCATAAACATAAATCATACTTCTTGTTTTGTGCTTAAATACATACATGTGTCAATTAAAAAATCATGGAAGAAGGAATTTCTTAAAGCATTGCTTTTCCTAATAGACGAAGTGATAAATGTCAGTAGGTAAACAACATGCAAATGCAGTGGACATATAGAACACAGAGCAAGAATCAGAATGAAAAAAATACTACTAAACAAAAGTAACAATCCAGTGAGATCTATGGCCCAATGTAAATTAGTAATCATGTACCAATCCATAAATAATAATTCAAAGGTACATTTATATCCCTGAACATCTACATATTGAATATATTAACCTGGCTTCCATCTGAGGGAAGTGAGTGGTGTTTGGCAGACAATGAGTGGACACTCATATATGATCAACCAGATTAGAAAAGCCTTTTTTCCAATGATGCTGCTACTGCTGCTAGGAACTCAGTTCCTGTGTACCAAACCTCTGCTGCACTCTCCACACCTGGGCACATCTCTCCTGGGTATCCTGTCAGCTAGCAGTCTCCCTAGGACCTGAAGCACTGTCTCTCCCATGGCATGGTGACTCTGCTCAGCTCCTCAAGGTTGCAGAGCATAGCCACCAACCACATTAGTCTCATTTTCACAAACATCCTGGCTGACTGTGATCTCCTCACTGAGGCTCCTTCATGGCAGGAAACTCAGATCCTTGCTGCTAAAGCTGGCCCTCTTCGCACCTGCTGCCTGTGACTCCATGATACCCCTCAGGTCTCAGCAATGTCAATACTGGGTCAGCCACTGCTCCTGCTGCTGCTGCTGCTGCTTGTGATGGGGGCTTCAGAAGCCACTGCTCATTCTCAGACTGCTGAATCCACAGTGGTTGCTCAGTCTCAGATGCAACTTTCTGTGTCCAAAGTCAAGCATTGGGGAAAACCTGCTATACCCTAATTTTCTATTAAACCTTCACAATAACCCTATACCTAAAGCTTATATTTCTCAAAGCTAACTTAGGAGAGAGAGAGAGAGAATGATAGATAGGGAGATACTTGCTACAGCCTAACCTTAGTTCCCCTAGCTTTCAAGCAATCTACAAGTGAATGTACAAACTGCTGGCTTTCAAATGTCTCTGTGCTGAGAGCAAAGTTTCACAGACTCTTGTTTGAACTGGGTTGTTGCATGCAAAAGAACTGCAACGAAGTTTTGGTTGTGGGACTCTTTATATTTGGAGCTTTTCACTTCAGATTCTTTATGACTTGGACAGCTATACCAAATTTCAGGGCAGCTGGCAGACCAGGTCCTGATCTTCAGCTTTTAGTGGAACATTAAGACTGGTATGAGAACAGGCTTTTTTTTTTTTTTAACTTTCTAGACCAGAAATGGGACAGTTTTGATTTCACCTATCCATATAGACTCTATCAACTGAGTTGATTCATGTTTTGTGTAGAAATTGAACTGTTTATAAAACTGTTTTGTATATGTTTGCTAAAGTTTATTAAATGTAAATAGGTCTGTTAAAAAAAAAAAGAAAAGCCTTTTTTGACAAGCCTTCGTGCAGAGCATTTTGAAGGACTTGAAGCCCCGTGGCCATTCTTAAATTATGCTGACTGAAGTTTTCCTTTAACATTGAAAGCAACACCAGTCCCAGGTATGGTTGCTATTACAATAGAATCAGAAATAATTTTTAAAGGGTCTAAAAAAGCACTGGGATGAGTATCAAAAAGGAAAGAATCTATCTGGATATTTTGGATATAGTTACACAGTTTTTTTCTTTCCTAGTAAGTTCTTATTTTGCTTGAAATATTTCGTATTCAAAATTAGGAGAAAATAAATACACACAATAACAAACACACACACACACACACACACACACACACACACACACACACACACACAATGAGGTTTTGGGCTTTGCCAAATACTGGGATAAAGATACAAATATTCACATACTTTATTTGAAGGCCACTACTTTTACAAATAGAACATCCTGTTCAGACTCCAGTATTTACCAAGTTCATTTTTACAGCAATTTAAGCAAGAAATACAGAGAAAATAAGGCCTGGCCATGATCTCAGAAGGTCATTGTCTAATTAGGTTTATCAAATGCTCTAAAGCTACCACATTGACCAAAGAAATTACTTTTCTTCTAGGAGTTGGCGTTTAAAATGAAATGCTATTTTACTTTATTAATGATATGCTATAGTATTATCATTAAATTATTAAACTATTTAAAAATAATTTTATTCAAATGAAATTATATCATTTGATAATGGGTTAGTTAGTGTCAAACTAAAAATAAGTTCTAAATTTTTCTTTAAGTCTTAATATACAATATGTTACTGTGCAGTTAACCTTGATTGTCAGCTTGACTGGATCAGGAGTGAATTAAGAAATAAACCTCTGGGTAAGTATGTGAGGGACATCTAGGAAGGAATGGTTGAGTGAGAAACGCCCCCCCCCCCCCCCCCGGTAATCAGTGTGTGTCAGAGGCAGCCCTGATATAAAGAGATCTGAACAAAGCACATTGCTGCCTCCTGGTCTTTCTTTCTTCTGCTGATAAATGTACCTATCCCATTGTTGCTGCTACTGCCATCCTTCCATGAAATGATGACCAAGCTTCTGGGCCTTTCAATGAAGAATAATGACTCTCTAGGAAGCCCCCAAACCTTGAGCACTAAATTGAGATGGCTTGAGACATCCTGTCTCAGAGACCAAGAATCCCAAGAAGCTACCAGTTCTCAACCTGGATAGCATGTGAACAAATATGCTGGCCTATCCACCCTATCTTACAAAGTGATGTAATATCTGTTTCCTCAAGCCTTGCAACTCCACAATAAGAGTATTTGACTCTCAAATTTTTAGAAACTGATACCTCTTCATTCTATAACTATAGAATTGTTATTCAAAAGCTCCATTTAAATGTCAACTGAGAATATATATATATATATATATATATATATATATATATATATATATATATATATATATAGTTCTGCTATTCTATAAAACCGTGGCTTGGATGCTAACCCACTACTACCACTGAACCAGTCACCACAGAGTCATGACCAATGACAAATAGGAAAATAAATAGATGCTTTTTAAATCAGTGTTCTTTAAAACAGTAACTTTAAGTACTGATTATTGGTCACATAATGGGAGCACTTCGGGTAACCAGGCCTTCTAGATGTTGATAGAAAAATATAAAACTAAACTTCTTGCCTGTTGTGGAATATTATTTTAATTTATTAAATATTAAAACATGTTGCATTTGTTTATGCTGCAGTGTTTAATTATGAAAAGATGAGTTGCATTTGTTTTACCTTGCCTGCCTAAGGCACCTGATTTGTCTAGTAAAAAGCTGAACATCCGATAGCTAGGCAGGAGAAAGGATAGGCTGGGTTGGTGGGCAGAGAAAATAAGTAGGAGGAGAATCTAGGCTTGAGCAGGAAGGAAGAATGAGAGAAGAGGGAGGAGAGAATGAAATAGACGCCACGCAGGGCCAGAAGCCAGGCAGCACTGCCAGGTATAAAGAAGCAGTGAAAGTAAGATATACAAAAGTCAGAAAGATAACAAGCCCTCATGCAAAAGTTAGATAAAGAGAAACAGGTTATTTTAAGCTAAAAGAGCAAGCTGAAATGTGTGTAAGTTAGGTAGAGCATTCAAAACTCATAAGTTTCTGTGTCACCATATAGGAGCTGGTCAAAGGCTAAAAAACTAAAATCCTGATACATTTTTATGCCCAATGTGGCTCCTGTATTTCCACAGAAGGCCTGAGAAGGCTGAGGGGGATAAAAGAGAGAGAGAAAAAATCTGATATGGTTTGTTTAAAAAATTCTCACGTTCCCATCCCCCAACCCCTACCCTTTATTGCCTTGCCCTCTGTTTATTCCTGAGATCTCGTCTATTTCCACTTCCCTGGGTGATGCAGTGGGGAGGGGCTTGGACCTGCCTCAGCTGAATGTACCAGGCTTTGCTGACTCCCCATTGGAGGCCTTATCTTTTACAAGGATGGAATAGGAGGTGGGCTGGGAGGGAATGCTGGGGGAAGAGGGAAGAGGAATGAGAGGGGGATCTGTGGTTGGTATGTAAAATGAATAAAACATTTCTTAATAAAGAAAAAAAGAAACTCTGTTGTAGAATATTATTTTAAGGTGTGTTACTTCTGTTTGAGCTCTGGAACATTTGTTTAATTATGCAAAGATGTGTTTGATCAAATAAAATTCACCTGTGGTCAGAAGGTTGAGTCAGTGATTAGCTGACAGGAAGTGGTAGGGAGGAACCAGGTGGAGAAGGGACAAGGAAAAGCAGGAGGGCTTTTTGGAGGACCACAACAAGGAGAGGAGGTGAGCTACTTGCTATTCAGCCTCTCTGAAGAGCAGAATTCCACCTTAACCTTTGAATCTTGAGTTCTTTAGTGGGACATAGATTTCACTTCCCTTCATAGCTTTGAAAGAGTTGGAGCTCGAGGGAACAGAATTCCCTCCAGCTATGGCCCTAGTGGCCTAACCACCGCTGATAGCAGAGAGTTGAAGTTGCTGTTTATGACAACTGTGGCTTAAAACGCAGCAACATTTTCATAGGGGTGAGGTGGGGGTGAGGAGAAGGCTGGGGTGGGAGCAGGAGGAGGCATGAGAGGGGGATGTGTGGTTAGTATGTAAAATGAATTTTAAAAGTTCTTAAATAGATTAAAAAAAAAGGTAGCAACAATTAAATGAAAGGACAACACTGTGCTATATAGCAAAGCGCTTAAAAAGCCTTTTTCATGATAAGTACAGACAAAAAGCTAAGTAAAAATGCCCATGTCAGTGCAAGCAACTGCATCCCAGAGTTGGGGCAGTTGAATGCAATTCCATGTTAAAAAATTGTGGCTCCTGCCTATGTCTGTGGCGCAGAGATTTCTTATCTCAGACACCAGAGAAGGGGGAAAAATCAGCCATCAAAGCTGCAGCAGAGGAAACATTGGTAGCATAGCAGTTTGCTTTACTCATGCAGATAAAAAAGGCTAGAGATATGTAGTAAATCAGGTTCAGATAGAAAAAAAAACATAAACAGGTTACAATATGTTTAAAAATGTGCACACATTAAAGAAAGAAAAGAAAAACAATATAGACAGTCATGGAAAAATAATTTCAAAATATTAAAGTCTTAAAGAGAGAAGTAAAGTAATATAAAATGAGTAAGCCATGTAAAGATAATAAATACACAGGGAGTCTGGATTCTGTATGGTGTTATGTTGTCTTTGAATTTTTTGAATGTTGATAAGCTAACAACAGCTGCTGAGAGACATGGGATCGTGAAAGGGACTGCTGAAATAAAGGAGCCTAGACACTTTAAGAATGCCTTAATTTTAAAATGGAAGTAAAAAATGTATTGATTTGAAGAAGAGGTTATACTTTTGTTTCTATAGGAAAGGAAAGACTGTGGATTCATTTAAGGTTGATAGAGATCAGATTTGATTGGGGAAGACCCCTTGAAAATCCTGATTACAAATATAAAAAAAATCCAAGAAAAAACTACAAGACAGGTAATGTATATTTTACCTGCTCAAGCATAAAACAAACAAACAAAAATCTTGACTGATTCATGTACAATACACAGGCTATACTTGTGTTAATGTAGATATGTGTGTTAACTTTGAAAGTCTGTGCATTTTCAGAGCAAGGAGACCAGACACCAATGAAAATGGGAGGCCCAGGCAATCCAGCCTCTCAGAGTGCTGCGTTTCCTCAGAGTTTTGCATCCAGAATAGCTCCCAGGTTTCTGGCTGAGATGGTCCAGCCTCACAGACTATTCTATCCCAGAATTCAGATAAGCCTTGTGCTTTCCTATTGCACAGAGACTGGACAACATGTGTTATGGCTGGTTTTCCCAGGAATTGACCCATATCTCAATTTCCTCAGGTCCCTTAAAGATGTCGTCATCCTCAGACAACAGGAAGCAATCTTAAGAACACAACACCCACCTTCTCAAGATGTGGAGTGGATGGTTTTTGGTTACTTGATGGGTTATGTTTGCCATCATTTAGTGGGAATATAGGAATATAGGATAAATAGGCAACTATTAATCTTAAATATTTTACATTGGTATGGACTTTGGTATATTGATACAAATTTAAAGTTAATTTGTTATTTTACTTAAGGTATTGTGCTTATACAGCTCATTTAAAATTTTAATGTTTCATTGAGAAATGCAGGTTAGTAGTTAGTCATCTATAATAATCAACATAGTCATATTAGGTATGTTTTCAAGGTTAAACAGATATATTTACGTAGATATATGGTCTTCAAACACCTTAAAGACCTACAGAATATGGCATTTAAGATGCTTAATAACCTGATGCTTTTCATGACAGTGAGACAAGTTGGCTCCTTTCAGCACCAATTTACTTCAGAGAAGAGGATGGGCATTGAAGAAATTCCATATGGAGTTTGCTTTCTTTGTGGCAAAAGCTAGTCATTTGAGCAAGAAGCTGCTCTTGCCTTGACTGCTGACAGTGTGCTTTATAAACTTGTCAAGCAGGACACAGAGAAAAAGACTGACAAATTTTGCCAAAACAAGCCAAGACAGTCCTTCAAAATTCCTCCTTCACAGAAAAATGTGCCAGACATTGTGCAGGACACATAGGAAAGCAACTGCTGAAACTTGCCAATACTAGGAGGGAAAGTCCTTCACAATTCCTGCTTCAAAGAAGAGTCTACCAGATATTCTAAACCTGTATGCTGAAGATGGATGTCCTGATGCTGCAGAGGAGCCTTGAGTGACCATCCAGATAGCCAGATGTCTCTTTCAATTCTCTAGTTTTAGAAGTAGCTTGCATTTCTTGCAAAGGTTTACTCAGATAATATTATATCCTTCTGGGGTCTTTAATGGAGACTAGATAGTTATAACTAGATAGTTGTAAGTTTTTCTTAGCTATGATAGAAGGGAATTTAGGTACAAAACTTTGGACTCACCAAGAAAGGATGAATAATGGAGTATTTTCTTTGAATTTGCCAAATAAAATGGACTGGACATTCTGAATGTAATCCTTACATGATAATTGTTCTGGTTGTATATAGGATTACTATGCTAAAGTTAAGACCTTTCAGTTTAGACAAAATGGGCAATTGTGGAATATTATTTTAACTAAGATAAGATGTATTGCATTTGTTTATGCTGCAGAATATCACTTTAAGTAAAGGTGTGTTACATTTATTTATGTTACATTCGTTTAACTATGAAGAGATCTGTTGCCTTTGTTTCACCTTGCCTGCCTAATGCACCTGTTTGGTCTAATAAAGAGCTGAATGACTAAGCAGGAGAAAGGATGGATGGGGCTGGCAGGTAGAGAGAATAAGTAGGAGGGGAAATCTAGGCTTGAGCAAGGAGGAAGAATGAGAGAAGGAAGAGGAGAGAATGAGGGATATGCTAGGGCCAGAAGCCAGGCAACCACCATCAGCTACTCAGACATAGAGAAGCATTGAAAATAAGATATGCAGAAGTAAGAAATGTAATAAGCCCTGGGGCAAAAGGTAGATAAAGAGAAACAGGTTATTTAAGTTAAAAGAGCTAGCCAGAAACATACCTAAGCTAGGCTGAGCATTCAAAACTAATATGCCTCTGTGTCATGATGTGGGAGTTGGTTGGTGGCCCCAAAGACAAAGCCTGGTACATTGCCCTGCCAGTATTTACTTCTAGCACTGGAGGCAACAAGAAATGAGAAGAAACAAACTAAACCAACACTAGTGAAATACAAGGGAAAGAAGAAAATAAAAGCAAAGCAAGGTGATACAAAATAATAAGCACAGTATTTGAGAAAAGGAATCTAACAAGGCTTCTCTAGGAAGGCAACATTTGAGCAGAGATTTGAGTTAAATGAGGGAAAATGTCACACTTGAAAAATTACAAAACAAGGAATAACACTTGAGAAATAATGAAGAATTAATAAGCAGGGTTGAGAGAAGAAAATTCCTTATGTTTTGAGAAAGGACACATGGCTTGAGTTCAGTGGACAGTTTTGATGAGTGGAAGAAACTGAAAAGCAATAGACCACATTCATCTTCAAATTCTGCATATCTACATTGTTCTTTATTGTAGTGTAATGGGAATTATTGGAGAGGTTCATGCATGTTGGCTGTGTGGATAAGTCATAGTTGGTGCTAAGGTTGAAGAAACCAGGGCATGATTATTGAAGTATCTTAATGGTTTTATCAAAGCAATGACAGTAGGTTTTATTCGGCAAAGTCACATATTATTTTGAAATTCAAATAGGATGATTTGCTGGAGATATCAAATTCATTGTGTAAGGTAGAAAATAATAAAGTAAAAGTAAAGATGGCACCAAGATTTGAGGCTTGAGTATTCTGATGATGTCAGTAAGAGTGACTGGCATTATCCAAAAAGCATGTTGTGATTTAAGGATAGAACAGATTTTCTCTATAGCACAAGAAGCAGGAGTTCCCAGGTGACATTTAAGTGGAGATGTTGAACAGACAGTTATAAAGCATATACAGTTCTAGAAGGAAGAGGTAACAGTGTCTAAAAATCTGAGAGCCAAACATCCATATTCTGGATTACGAAGCCTGAAGAAAAGGATAGAATCTGGATGATCATTAGGAAAACAGATGTGTACTTAAGATTGGTTTCTTGATACTCCAGTAATAAAGGTACAAAACAAGCAAACAAATAAAAGAGAGAAAATTCCAGAGGTATGAATTACTTAAGATAGTTGTGTGTTTATCTACTATTTGAGAAAACTACTTTATGTCTTCTGATTATAGACACACACAAAAAAATGTATTATGTATGGACAAGAACATAAAAAGTTAGGAATATGTTTTATATATATATGTATATATATATATATATATATCATTTGAGAACATCTGAAAACTAATTGTAAATTAGTTTGAAATATGAAATTGTGTGTAATATGAAAATTAGTCATATATATATATAATGGTTTTGAATTTCATCTAAATGGGAAAAGGTCTATATGTAATCATGTATTTCACATTTTTGTAATTAATCCTGATCAATATTCAGCCCACAGTGACTTTAAAAATTTAAGAAAGAATATTTGATATATGCCACTAGTTGGTTTTGGTATATTTGTAAAACAAAAACAAAACAAAATTCAGCTCAAAATTGGATAAGAGTTTGGGAATTGTTTTGGAAAGCCAGATTCAATATAGCACGTTAAAAACACATTCTACATATTGAAATTTTCACAAAAATAAATCAGTGAGAGATACTGTTGCTCTAAAGACATCAGTGTCTCTTATGGGTTTTCTGGGGTCTATTGGGCAAATAAAATATTTCATATACATTATAATGCTTTGAAATTTATAAACATGTGTTACAAGTTAAATTTGTATAGTTCTATAGAAATAATAATGGAAGTAAACACCTTATTTAGTATTTAAGAATGGTTCCATTATATCAGTGTTTTAATGATCATAATATCCTGCATTTTTAACGTAATAATTGGTATGAATTTTAAATGATATGCCTTGTTTACACTGAATCAATTTCAAACATCTTTTGTACCAAACTATAAATTTTAGCTTTCTCATACTGTGAAACTCTGAAGTAAATAAATGCACATATCTGTTTCTTGATGGTCATCAATATCAGAAATATAGAAAATATATTTTGAATATTAATAACAAGACTAAGATTGTTCTCTCAATGAGAATCAATGTTTTAGGTTCAAACATAAATGACAAGGCTTCTTTGGAACGCTATATATTACTCAGTGAAAAACTGTGTTAAATTGGTATAGTATATGTTAGTTTCTAGCATATTTTTAATATTGTGAACCAGAAAAAAAGTACTGTTTGAAAATACGGTGTCTTTCTGACAGGGAATATCTGATGTAGGACACACCTTTCTGATGTGGATTCAACACATGTCAGCATCTTGAAAAGACAAATATCCTCTGGTCTCTAAGTAAAGATTGAAGTATTTTTAAATCAAGCATGAGGAACTGATTATATGTCTGGGCAGAGACCATTTAACAGCTACTGGAAATATGAAAATAAGATAGAATCTATAAATGACTTTATTATACATGGAAAAATATTTCATTTTTATAATGTGTATATTAGGAGAAAGACAACACCTAAGAAAGTCATATGACTAGTGATTTTCTTAATTGAATTAGGAAAAATACTATTGCATAAGTGATAACAAAACTTAGATGATACAAAAATGAGTTTTCATCATCATTTAAATTATTGTTCCTTTATCATTTTACCTGTATTAAGATAATCAAAGCTTTAATTTTGCTGCAAAACATAACCATCAATTTTAAATCAGATTAAAATTATTAAGCTATATTTTGTATGAGACTTTTCACTGCGTTATATAATTAGATAAACCATTTGTGGAAAGGATGCTGCTTATTGTCAAGGGATGAAAGGGAATTGGGTCTAACATAGGAATTCAGTGGTAAACTATAAAAAGCAGAAGATTTTAGGACTAGCATCCACTTGTAAGATATACAAATAATATTTGTCTTTTGAGGTCTGGGTTACCTTACTTAGGATAATTTTTTCTAACTCTTGCATTTAACTGAAATTTCATTTTGTTTTTTTGTTGTTTGTTTTTTAATTTTATAATTAATTTAATTTTACATATCAGCCACATATTCCCTTGTCCCACCCCCACCCCCCCGCCCTGCACCCTTCCCCCAATCCACTTCCCATTCCCATCTCCTCCAGGGCAAGGACTCCCCTGGGGATTCAGCTCAGCCTGGTAGATTCAGTCCAGGCAGGTCCAGTCCCCTCCTCCCTTCACCCAGGCTCAGCAAAGTGTCCCAGCTTAGGCCTCAGGCTCCAAAAAGCCAGCTCATGCACTAAGGACAGGTCCCGGTCCCACAGCCTGGGGGCCTCCCAAACTATTGAAGCTAATCGACTCTCTCACTTATCCAGAGGGCCTGATCCAGTTCCATCGGGGCTCCTCAGCTATTTTGTTTCTTTTAATCACTGAATAATATGCCTCTGTGTAAATTTATGACATTTTCAATATACATTCATCAGTTGTTAGACATCTAGGCTATTTTCAATTTCTGGCTATTATAAATAGAGCAGCAATGAATACGGTTGAGCAAATGTCTTTTTTTTTTTTTTTTTTTTTTTTTTGGTTTTTCGAGACAGGGTTTCTCTGTGTAGCTTTGCATCTTTCCTGGGACTCACTTGGTAGCCCAGGCTGGCCTCGAACTCACAGAGATCCGCCTGCCTCTGCCTCCCGAGTGCTGGGATTAAAGGCGTGCGCCACCACCTCTTTGTAGTAGGATGAAGTATCATTTGAGTAGATACCCAAAAGTGATACAGTAGTATCTTGAGATAGATATACTTCTAGATTCCCAAGGAATCTCCACATTGATTTCCAAAGCTGTTATGTAAGTTTCCACTCCCACCAGTAATGGAAGAGTATTCACCTTTCTGAACATCCTCACTAGCCTGAACTGCCATTTTTTTTTATTGAAATTGGCCATTCTGATTGGTGCAAAATGAAATTTCAAAGTAGTTTTAATTCTCACTTCCCCATTGATTAAGGATGTTGAATATTTCTTATAGTGTTTCTCAGCCATTTGTGTTATATCTTTAGTGAACTCTTTATTTTGGTGCCTCATATTTTTAATTGGGTTATTTGTTTTCTTGATGTCTAATTTTTAAATTCTGTATATGTTTTTAATATTAACATCTCTACAGAATGTGTAACTGGTAAAGATCTTTTCACATTCTTTAGCCTATGTGTTTTAAAGTTGCTAACATGAGATTTATCTAATTCTGTGTAGACAGTGCTATGAACTTATGTATTAAAACAACCTTCATTGTGTCTCATTGGTTTGGGCATGTTATAATTTCATTTTCATCCAATTCTAAAAAGATTCTAATTTCCTTCTTGATTTCTGGCATGACCCATTTTTTTTTTTTTTTTACTCTGTAATGAATTTTCAGTTTCCACGAGTTTCTAAACTTTCTTTTTTTTTTTCTGTTGTTGAAATTCAGCTTTAATTCATGGTGGTCATATAGAATGCAGTGTGTTTCAATGTTCTTGTATCCATATAGACTTGCTTTGTGTCTGAGTAAATGGCCAATTTTGTAGTAAGTTCTGTGAGGTGCTGAGAAGAAGGTATATTTCTTTGTGTTCATGTGAAATGTTCTGTAAATATCTGGTAGCTTCCCTTGATTTACGATGGCATTTAGCTCCAGGATTTCTCTGCTTAACTTTTGTCTGGATGACTTACACATTGGTGAGAGTATGGCATTTAAGTCACCAGCTATCACTGTGTGAAACTCAGTGTGTGAATGAACTATAGTAATGTTTCTTGAATGAACTCAGTAACTTTCTGTTTGGTTCATGTTAAGATGTTAAGAATTATAATGTCTGCTTGGTGGATTTTTCCTCTGATGAGTATGTAGTGCCCTTAGTTTTGGTTTAAAATCTATTTTGACAGATGTTATAGCAGCTGCACCAGATTGCTTTTTAGGTCCTTTTGCCTCAGAATAGATATTTCCAAACTTTCACCATGCAATGATATCTCTCCTTAATGGCAAGTTATGTTCCTTGGATGAATCAAACGATGGATCCTATTTTCTAATCCAATCTGTTAGTCATTGTCTTTTTTTTGTTGTTTTGTTTTTTGTTTGTTTTTAGAATTTAAGACAATTGATGTGGAAAGTTATCAATGAGTAGTGTTTATTGATCCCTGTTACTTCATTGTTATGGTGTGGGTTTTTTACCCCTCTATTGAATTGCTGGTGTGATATTGTTTATTTCTTGCATTTTCTTGTGTGTTTTACTTTTAGTAACTTATGAAGAGCTGGATTGATAGATACTGTTTAAATTTAGTTTTAATCGTGTAAATTTGTTTGGTGTGATAGATTCTTTTGCTGAATATAGCAACCTTGGCTGACATTTGTTGTCTCTCACAGTTTGTAGAATATCTACTAGACCCTCTCTCTTCTAGAATCTCCAATGAGATGCTTGGTCTTTTTTCTTTATAGCTTTCATTATTTTTTCTTTCCAATATGCAGTTAATATTTTGATCATCCTGTATTGTGGGGAATTTCTCTTCTGGCTAAGTCTATTTGATGTTCTGCACGTTTCTTATAACTTGATATATATCTCCTTCTTTGGGTTGGGGAAATTTTCTTTTATGATTTAGTAGAAAATATTTTTCTGTGACTTTCACCTGGGTTTCTTTTTCTTCTATTCCTATGATTTATATATTTGGTATTTTTATAGTGTCCCAGATTTTCTGGATAATTTGTACCATATTTTTATTAATATTTTCTTTGACTTAGGTATTAATTTCTTCTCCTTTGCCTTCAATGCCTGAAATTCTCTCTTCCATGTTTTGTACTCTGTTGGTGAGGCTTATCTCTGACATTTTTGTTTTATTTCTGATATTTTATTTCTTCTTTTTAAAAAATATTTTATTCATTTTACATACCAACCACAGATTCCCCCCTCACCCATCCTCCTACTTCCTCTCAGCCTTCTCCCCTGCAACCCACCCTACCTCCCCTCCTCCAAAAGGTGAAGGGCTCCTGTAGAGATTCAGCAAAGCCTGGTACATTCAGTTGAGGCAGAACCAAGCCCCTCCCGCTGCATCAAGATGAGCAAGGTGTCCCATCATAGGTGATGGGACCCAGAAAGCCAGCTCATGCACCAGGGATAGATCCTGATCACACTAATAGGGGCCCCACAAAGAGACCAAGCTATATGGCTGTTTCCCATATGAAGAGGCCTAGTCTGGTCCACTGCAAGTTCCACAGCTGTCGATCTAAATTTAAAGAGTTCCTACAAGTGTGATTCAATTGTCTCTGTAGATTTCCCCATCATGATCTCGACCACCTTTGCTTGAATAATTCCTCTTCCCTCTCTTTGACTGGACTCCCAGAGCTTAGCCTGGTGCTTGGTTGTGGATCTCTGCATCTGCTTCCATCAGTTACTAGATGAAAGCTCTATGATGACAGTTAGGGTATTCACCAATCTGATTACCAGGGTAGGCCAGTTCAGCACCCTCTCCACTCTTGCTAGTAGTCTAATCTGAGGTCATCCTTGTGGATCCCTGGGAATGTCCCTAGCACCAGGTATCTCCCTAACCCCATAATGTCTCCCTCTATCAAGATATCTTTCATTGCTCTCTCACTCCATCCCTCCCTAGCTCGACCCTCCAGTTCCTTCATGTTCTCATTTCCCATCCCATCCCCTCTGTTGTCTCCCCCCTTGTCTCCAGTTTACTCATGGAGATCTCATTTATTTCCCCTTCCCAAGGTGATCTATATGTCCCTCTTAGGGTCCTCCTTGTTTCCTAGCTTCTCTGGAGCCGTGGGTTGTAGTCTGGTTATCCTTTGCTTTACTTCTACTGTCCACTTATGAGTGAGTACATACCATGTTTATTTTTCTGAGTCTCGGTTACCTTATTCAGGATGATATTTTCTAGTTTCATCCATCTGCCTGCAAAAATCATGATGTCATGTATTTTACAGCTGATTAATACTTCATTGTGTATATGTACCATATTTTCTTTATCTGCTCTTTGCTTGAGGTGCATCTAGGTTGTTTCCAGGTTGTGGCTATTACAAATAATGCTTCTACGAACATGTTGAACAACTGTCATTGTGGTATGATTGACCATTCCTTGGGCCTAAGAGTGGTATCATTGGGCCTTGAAGTAGATTGATTCCCAATGTTCTGAGAAACTGCCACACTGATTTTGAAATTGGCTATACAAGTTTTCACTCCCACCAACAGTGAATGAGAGTTCCCCTTGTTACACATCCTCTCCAACATAAGCTGTCTTCAGTGTTTTTGGTCTTAACCATTCTGACAGGTGTAAGATGGTATCTCAGAGTCATTTTGATTTGCATTTCCCTAATGACTAAGGATGTTGAGCAATTCCTTAAATGTCTTTCACCCATTTGAGATTCTTCTGTTGAGAATTCTCTGTTTAGATCTGTAGCCCATTTTTTAATTGGGTTGTTTGGTATTTTGCTGTCTAGTTTCTTGAATTCTTTATATATTTCTGGAGATCAGCCCTCTGTCAGATGTGGGGTTGGTGAAAATCTTTTTCCATTCTATAATCTGTCATTTTGATTTATTTTCTGTGTCTTTTGCCTTACAGAAGCTTCTCAGTTTCAGCAAGTCCCACTTATTAATTGTTGCTCTCAGTGTCTGTGCTACTGGTATTATAGTTAGGAAGTGGTTGGGCTCCTGTGCCAATGCATTCAAGTCTACTTCCTATTTTCTCTTCTATCAGATTCAGTATGGCTGGATTTATATTGAGGTCTTTGATCCACTTGGACTTGAGTTTTGTGCACGGCAATAGATATGAATCTATTTGCAATCTTCTACATATTGACATCCAGTTATACCAGCACCATTTGCTAAAGATGCTTTCTCTTTTACATTGTACAGTTTTGGCTATTTTGTCAAAAATTAGGTGTTCATAGGTGTGTGGATTAATGTCGAGGTCTTTAATTTGATTCCATTGGTTCACATGCCTGTTTTTATGCCAATACTAAGCTGTTTTTAACTACTATAGCTCTATAGTAGAGCTTGAAGTCCAGAATAGTGATGCCTCCTGAAGTTGCTTTATTGTACATGATTGTTTTAGCCTTCCGGTGTTTTTTTGTTTTGTTTTGTTTTTTGTTTTTCCATATGAAGTTTAGTATAGTTCTTTCAAGGTCTGTGAAGATTTGTGTTGGGATTTTGATAGGGATTGCATTGAATCTGTAGATTGCTTTTGGTAAGATTGCCATTTTTATCCATGAGCATGGGAGATCTTTCCACATTCTGATATCTTCTTTCTTGCATCTCTGGGATGAAGTCTACTTGATCAGGGTGGATGATTTTTTTTATATGATCTTGGATTCAGCTTGCCAGTATTTTATTGAGTATTTTTGCATCAGTGTTCATGAGGGAGATTGTCTGTAATTCTCTTTTTTGTTGCATCTTTGTGTGCTTTGGATATCAGGGTAACTATAACCTCATTCAAAAGAGTTTGACAATGTTCTTTCGGTTTCTGTTGTTCAGAACAATTTGAGGAGTATTGGTATTAGCTCTTCTTTGAAATTCTGATTGAATTCTGCACTGAAATCACCTGGCCCTGGGCTTATTTGGTTGGGAGACTTTTAATGATTGCTTGTATTTCCTTAGGGGTTATTGGTCTATTTAAATAGTTTATCTGGTCTTGTCTTAATTTGTGCATGTGTTATCTCTCCAGAAAATTGTTCATTTCTTGTGGATTTTCCAATTTTGTGGAGTACAGGTTTTTGAAGTAGGACATAATGATTCTCTGGATTTCCTCAGTGTCTGTTATTATGTCTCCCTTTTCATTTCTGATTTTGTTAATTTGGATAGTCTCTCTTTGCCTTTTGGTTTATTTGGATAAGGGCTTGTCTATCTTGTTGATTTTCTCAAAGAATAAACTCTTTATTTCGTTGATTCTTTGTATTGTTCTCTTTGTTTCTGCTTGATTGATTTCAACTCTCAATTTTATTATTTTCTAGCATCTATTCCTCAAGGGAGTTTGCTTCTTTTTGTTCTAGAGCTTTCAGGTATACTGTTAAGTCACTAGCGTGGGATTTCTCCAACTTCTTTATGTAGGTATTTAATGTTATGAACTTTCCTCTTGGTACTGCTTTCTGTAAGTTTGGGTATGTTGTGGATTCATTTTCATTGAATTCTAGGATGTCTGTAATTTCTTTCTTTATTTTTTCTTTTCCCCATTGGAGATTCAGTTGACCATTATTCAGTTTCCATAAGTTTGTAGGCTTTCTGTAATTTGTGTTGTTGTTGAATTCTAACTTTAAGCCATGGTGGTCCAATAAAATACAGGAGGTTATTCCAATATTTTGTATTTGTTGAGATTTGCTTTGTGACCAAGTATGTGGTCAATTTTAGAAAAGGTTCAGTGGGGTGCTGGGAAGAAGTCATATTCTTTTGTGTCTGGGTGGAATGTTCTGTAGATGTCTATTAAGTCCATTTGGGTCATAATATCTGTTAATTCCCTTATTTCTCTGTTAAGTTTATGTCTGGAAGACTTGTCCATTAGTGAGAGTGGGGTGTTGAAGTCTCTCACCATTCGAGTGTGGGGTTTAATGTATGATTTAAGCTTTTTGTTGTTTCTTTTGCTTTTGTGGGTACCCTTGTATTTGGGGCATAAATGTTCAGAATTGATACTTCATCTCGATGGATTTTTTTCCTGTGACGAGCATGTAATGTCCTTCTTGATCTCTTTTGATTAATTTTAGTTTGAAGTCTATTTTGTTAGATATTAGGATAGCTATACAAGCTTGCTTCTTAAATCAATTTGATTGCAAAGTCTTTTCCCAATCCTTTACTCTGAGGTTGTGTATGTCCTTGAAGTTGAGGTATGTCTCTTGCATGCAACAGAAGGATGGATCCCATTTTCATATCCATTCTGTTAGCCTGTGTCTTTTTACATGTTAATTGAGTCCATTGATATTAAAAGATATTAATGACCAGTGATTGTTAATTCCTGTTATTTTTTTTTTGGTGGTGTTGTGTATGTGTTTCCATTCTTTGAGATTTGTTGGTGTGGGATTATTTATTGCCTGTATTTCTGTGAGTGCATCTAACTTCCCTAGGTTGTATTTTTCCTTCTAGTGCTTTCTGTCGGGCTAGATTTGTATATAGGTCTTTTTTTTTTTTTTTTTTTTTTTTTTTGGTTTTTCAAGACAGGGTTTCTCTGTGTAGTGTTGCGCCTTTCCTGGGACTCACTTGGTAGCCCAGGATGGCCTTGAACTCACAGAAATCTGCCTGCCTCTGCCTCCCGAGTGCTGGGATTAAAGGCGTGCGCCACCACCGCCCGGCGTATATAGGTCTTTTTAAATCTAGTTTTGTCATGGAATATCTTGTTTTCTCTGTCTATGGTTATTGAAAGTTTTGCTGGGTATATTAGTCTGGGATAGTATCCATGGTCTCTTAGTATCTGCATAACATCTGTCTAGGACATTCTGGCTTTCAGAGTCTCCATTGAGAAGTTGGGTGTTATTCTGATGGTTCTGCTTTTATACATTACTTGGCCTTTTTCCTTTGCAGCTCTTAATAGTCTTCTTTATTAAGAATATTGGTTTATTGGTTTGATTATTATGTGGCCAGGGGTCTTTTTTGGGTCCAGTCTATTTGATGTTCTGTAAATGTCTTGTATCTTCATAGGCATTTCATTCTTTAGGTTAGGAAAGCTTTCATCTATGATTTTGTTGAATATATTTTCTGTGCCTTTGAGCTGGTATCCTTCTTCTTCTATCCCAATTATTCTTAGATTTGGTCTTTTCATGTTGTCCCAGACTTCCTGGATATTTTGTGTTGTGACTTTGTTGGCTTTAGTATTTTCTCTGACTGATAAATCTATTCATCATCATATCTTCAATGCCAGAGATTCTTTCTTCCATCTCTTGCATTCTGTTGATTATACTTGTGTCTATAGTTCCTGTACATTTACTCAGACTTGCCATTTCCAGCATTCCCTCAATTTATGTCTTACTTATTGCCTCTTTCAATTTTCTTGTCTTGAACTGTTTCCTTCAATGGTTTGATTGCTTTTTCTTGTTTTTAATGGCTTTTATTGATTTCTTCCAATTTTTTGTTTGTCTTTTTCTTGATTTCATTAAGGGAAATTTTATTACTTTAAGGGCCTCCATCATCTTCATAAAGTCATTTTAAAGGTCATTTTCTTCTGCTTCTTCTATGTTGGGATGTTTAGGTCTTGCTATTGTAAAACCACTAGGTGCCCATGGTACCATATTGTTCTTTATGCTGTTGAATGTATTCTTGCACTGGTGTCTACCCATCTCTTCCTCCAATTGGAGCAAGCAGTGTCTGTGTCTCAGGGAGCCACTTTTGGTCCAGTCAGAGCTGGTGGAATTTGTGTCTTAGGGAGGAGCTGCAGTCTGAGGGTAAGGGTGGATTTTGGGGATGGAGTGGGGCTTGTAGATTACAGGGTCTATGGGGTGGTTGTGTGCAGGCCTGTCCTGTCCTCAGCAGTCTCCCCTAATGGCCTGCTACTGGGGCTGCAATGAGTGAGGTAGGGGGGCACAGGTTGTGCCCCAACATAGGGCCTATAAACTGAGGTGACTAGCTCTATTTCTGATATTTTTCATTCCAGTTTTAACCTCAGTTTGAGTTCCCTCAGTGATTCTATTTATACATTCATGTCTTGAGTGTTTGCAACACTTCCTTCTAATGTATATGTTTTCACAGTTTTCATTGTGGGATTTATTTATATTCTCTTAATGTTCTATAACATATTCATATTCTGAAGTGTTTGCATTTCTCAGGGCCTACTGTAGTAGAGTTCCTTGGTTCTGGTAGACACATCATCTTGACTGTTAATGTGTGTATTTTGGGACTTATGTCTAGTCATCTGAAGTTAAGGTGATTGAGATGATTCTGGGTTTTGGTATATGGTCTTATCTTTGTTTGGTATTCTGTTCCTTGGTTTCTGTAGACTTTTCTTAAAATTAAGAAAGTGTGGGCTGTGGGTTCTCTAAAAGAGTGTTTCTGCAAGTCAGTGGGTAGCAGAGAAGAATAGAGATGGGCTAAGATAAAATACCTATGTCTGAGTGGGGCTTCTGGAAATAACAAAGGAGATCCTGTTCACAGCAAGAAGCTGAGTTCCCAGGGAGCTGGAGGTGTGGTTGGAGGATTGACTCCTTCCAATACATTGCAATAAAACAGAGAATAATCTGGAGGGACAAGGTTGAAAGTACTAGGGGGACCCTACGTCTGTACCAAGAGTGAGGGTCTCTAGTGAATGTTGGGGACAGAGGCACATGCAATTAGGTGGTTACAAGGCTGATGGTCATAGTGTAATTATGCTCACTTTACAGGAAAGAGAGTGAAAATTATGTGCGTCTAGACCAGGTGTGTCCATAGAGTAAACAACTATTTTTCTAATATTACATACAATTTTATGACCAGATCAGGCTGGAGAGATGGTTCTGTTAGCAAAATATTTGCAAGATGAACAAGATACCTGAGTTTGACCTCTAAAACCATATAAAAAGAATGGGTTATGAAGTTTCCTATAATCCCCAAAGGGACAACAGAGGGAAGGTGGGTACATTAATCTCTGGGGCTTGCCGGCCAACTAGGCTAGCAAAATAGGAAAGTTACAAGTTCAGTGGTATACACTGTCTCAAAACTAAAATCCAGAACAATAGAGATAACCAACATTGTCCTTTGACCTCCAAATGCACACAAAAACATGCAAATGAGCAGATATTCACTTGAGACCAGATAAAGATAGCAGCAAGTATAATTTCTAGTGAGATCTCCCCATTTTTTGGTTGTTGGTGATAATTTTCTTGATATCTTAACATAGGAGAGAGAGAGAGAGAGAGAGAGAGAGAGAGAGAGAGAGAGAGAGAGAGAGAGACTCAAAGACTCAACAACTATCTTACAGTGGAACAGGATACCAAAACATACCTTTTGGGGAGACACAAGTATTTAGTCAATAATCATTTTAAATATAATACTGCATTTATATTTAGAAAGCTTTCATAATAGTAGTTTGAATTTCAATTACTTTTAACCATTTTTATAGATTATTGCAAGTTCTGAATCATTGAAGTCTAATTTAATGAAACCTTATTCTAATGTCTACCACTTAATTCAAAAAGGTACAGAAAGTTTTCTTATCAGTAATGTGCTTTTCAATCTTTGATACAGAATCATTTTAATGGCATTCCAGGTAAGAAAACTGAATGTGATTTAATATTACATCTCAATGTGATTTTTCCATTACTTTAGTAAACACAGATGTAGAAATCCATAATCTCCACTGATTGATTCTCCATGTCTTCAATATTCCTGGTGTCTTTGCCATAAATCAGCTGGTTTTGCTGCTACAGAACAGCATTTACTTCCCTTTGAAGGAAGAGAAGTTTTCACATTTATGTGGAAATTATTCCCTACCAACAGGATGACTTTTCCATTCCAATTCTACATAAGAATTGCTTTTAATCAGAAAAATCAACCATGGAAATCAAAGACATGGCAACAGTCTCCTGGTAGATATTTCCTCTAATAAGGGCTTGATTTCTGGTTGCACTAGATCAATATCACACCATGCAACAACTGTTAACCAAAGCCAAGTCCAAATAAATCTATGTAAACTTTCTTTTTAAAAAAAGCCTGCCAAAGAGAAATGAAAAAAATGTCCACAGGGAAGCTAGATATTCATTTCATAGATGCTATATAATAGCCCTCAAAGGGATCAAGCTAAATATCAGTTTGAAAGGATTAACAGATATGCTATGTCCACAAAATGCAGCACAATTTTATTATGTAAATAAATTAACAGTGAAGAATCTCAAAACATTATGTTAAGTGGAAGAAGCAAACTTCTCTAAATCTGATGGTTGTGCAAAGTTAAAAGCTGTAACAGTCATGATCAGAATGTGGACATTTCCCTGCTCTTGTATTTAGTGGGCATTCAGCTCTTACGGCATCATGGGTACAGTCACCTTGAAAACTAAACTAAGAACCTTGATAAGCCATGGCTGGACTTCTGACCCACAGGCTCTATTGTTGTACAAATGCATTGTTTAATCCATCATTTGTATAATAAATTTGGTATATACCAGTAAAATATACAATTAGTAAATCATTTTCCAGTTTCTTTAAGGATTTTTAAAACAATCTCATATTGATATAAGTTTCTTATAATAAATAAAGCACAATGTCTTCAGAGGTTTAAGCTCAATATAAAATGATGTATCTAGGGTTTCAGAATTAGAACTCAATTCATATGACATAAAACTGAATAAAAAACAAACTAAATATTACTTGGCATGGTTTCATCTATTTGTTGGAAGTTTAGAGCTAGGTAAGATGCTAGTAATTTAAAAATAGTTTGTTTCTGTTTTTCCATTTATCTTATTTTTCTGTCTTTGTCATATATAGAATTTCAAAGGAAAGTAGCACAACACACACACACACACACACACACACACACATACACACACACACGTAAAACTGAGACTTTGATTTAAAAGGGACAACAGAGGGACAGAGCCCTAATTTGACACAAGAGCAGATATTCTGGAGACTTTAGGCCCAATCAGTAGAAATAAGAGCAGTAGTTAAGACACCTGACCTGGGTGGATTTCCTGAGCTCCATGCTACCACCTTCAGGAGCCAGAGAAGTTCCTCAGACAGTCAAGAACCCTAATGCAGACCAAACAGGTTTTCCTGGCATTGTTATGGAAAAGAATTTCAAGACCTGGCATGAGGAAGCAGATTTAGAGATTTTTATTGAAGAAATTTTACTGTTGGCTTAAGCAGAAGGGTTGAAAATGAGAACACAGAGGAAAATGTGATACATTTGAGAGCATGCACATGGCTCTTCAGAGGAGAGTCACAATGTACCGTCTGGATGTTTGACATATGCATGTACCCTCTTAGTGGCTTTCAAGTCACATCTCCCAATGTTTCTGTAAGAAATCATTTGTGTTGTGTGCTGTCCTTTTCAGTACTGATAGAAAGATGCATGAAGTAAATTTGGGCTCTGGTAAGTTAAAAACCAGGAACCATTGAGGTTGGTCAAAGGATTTAATTCATTGCCTTTCCTTATAAATGAGACTTCTGGTGAAATCCTCAGAAAATTACTGATTACAGCTTGAAAGGGAAAGAGGCTATTGACTGTGCCGTTACATTTTAGAATTTAATTTGTTATTATTGGGTGAGCTTATGATGTGTGTTGGTGGGCATGAATGCCACAGAGCACACGTGGAGGCTACAGGACACCTTGTGGAATTACTTCTTTTCTTTCATTAGTTCTAGGGATTGAGCGAGCTCAAGTTGCCAGGTTTGTATGACAAGTCCTTTTATCCACGGCACCATCCTGCTGGCCATAAGCTGTTGTTGTGTTGAAATTCTTGTTTATTTTTTGCTAGCAAGAAACTTTGACCAGATTGTAGTGAGAAGGATTTTTCATTCATGTCCCACAGATGAACCTTTCTATGTTGCCTGTGAGTTCTTTTTTTTTTGTTTGTTTGTTTTTGTTTTGTTTTGTTTTTTGTTTTTGTTTTTGTTTTTTTTTTGTTTTTTTTTGTTTTTTTTTGTTTTGTTTTTTTTTTTTTTGTTTTTTGAGACAGGGTTTCTCTGTGTAGCTTTGCGCCTTTCCTGGAACTCACTTGGTAGCCCAAGCTGGCCTCGAACTCACAGAGATCCGCCTGGCTCTGCCTCCCAAGTGCTGGGATTTGTTTTTTGTTTTTTTGAGACAGGGTTTCTCTGTGTAGCTTTGCGCCTTTCCTGGAACTCACTTGGTAGCCCAGGCTGGTCTCGAACTCACAGAGATCCGCCTGGCTCTGCCTCCCGAGTGCTGGGATTAAAGGCGTGCGCCACCACCGCCCGGCACCTGTGAGTTCTTAAGAGCGGAGGAAGCATTGTAGCAAGAGCTTAAAGCAACTGCTCACCTTATATCATAATGAAGAAGTACAGAGATGAATACTAGTCTTACAATTCTTATTCCTTTTGATTCCATCCAAGATTCCAGCCCATCGAACGGTGCCACCAACATGTAGGGTGGAACTTCTTGTTGCAAACAAACTTCTTTCGAAAAGCCCTTAGGTACAAGACAGTGATTTACCTTTTGGGTTGATTAGGTTGACTCTAAGTCTTGTCAAGTTGACAAGCAGGATTGACTACTGTTCTTTGTTTTAAAACACACAGAGACATAGACACACCCCAAAATTTCATTGATCATTGAAGATAGAAAGACTGATACCTCTGGGGAGAAAGTTGTATTGCTATTAATTATTAATGTTAAGGTCAAAGTCATGAGTTCCAGTGTGTTCTTTTAGGCATGTATGGAATATAGTTAGTCATATTTCTGCCTTGCATTCCTCTTTCTTATCCTCATTGTACTACTCATTGATTCCCATCCTTTTTGCTAGCAATTGTCCTCTTATGTAAGGATTTTGAGGTCAATTCATACTCACAAGAAAATTCTTATTTGTTTTTAATCATGTACATGGTAAAAAAGAGAGATACATATTGAAATTGATTTAGAAGTTCATCTTGCATTGCTGCTAGAAAGTCAGTGGGGTGCATTATAGAATATTGTGCCCCATACCTTAAAGTTACCTTAGTTAGAGAGTCAAATAGCAAGTTTAAATTATACAAAATATTGAGTTAAATACAAAAAAGCCTCACTTTTCTTCTTCACTGTGTATTATACTACAGGCAAGATCATCTCTATATCGCACACATTGGCTGAGCTCTTTCTATTAACTCAGCTGTTCTTGAAATCAGGGTGATCTTTCTGCTGAAACAACTTGATTATTGGGATTAAAGGCACAGACTGCCACACATTACTTTAAATATTCCTTTCTAAGGTCATTAAGAATGACAAACGCTAGCACTAACCCTTCATAGTTTATTGTTTCTGTTCAGAATTATTCAATATGCCTTGATTTTGTTGTCAAGCCTGATTGATAAAAGAAAATGTGATTATAATCATATAATCACAGCTTTTATTGTGGTGATCCTCTCAACACAAAATTGTGCCAAGAATTAAATAGGAAGTTTGAAAAGCCAGCTATTCATGCACTGCATGTTACAGAAGCAATTCTTTACCACATCTGAGTAATATTAGACATCACATGGTGACTTTAAAGTTACTGAAATTCCTAGGTACTGTCCCATTTTACCAAACAAGGGTTTCTGCCATAAAGGATTCAAGTAATTGGGTAGTTAAACGACCCCCTCAAGTACAATTGATAAGTTACGTTTAGAAAGCCACAAATTTCCATTTATCTACTATGTATGTACTTGTGGGTATAATGCAGATGGATAGCAAAGAGGAAGTCTTCTTATTAAATAGGGTTGGTTTTGTACTTATATATTTTGTCTACAAGACTCCCTAAGAATCCTCTTGAAATCATGTTAGATCAGCACTGGCTGCTTTTTAAAAGGTTTCATGAAATTCCTGAGAATTATTGATCATCTGATACTTGAGAAGTGCTAAAACAGAAAAAATATAGATTTATATAAAATATACATTATTTTAGTCAAATAGAAAAAGAAACCATGATGAAAACATTCATAGAAGGTGGTATGATTTTACCTTTAGGCAGTCAGATATGTTATAATTTATCTCCATCAGTAAAGAGGAAATTCATTGCTTACTCCAGGCCTTTCTGAATCTTAAGGCCTCAGTTTCACTTTATGATTTATTATTCAATAGACAAACTACCCCTCTCTGGTTCACATCACAGGTTGCTATACCTAGTTTCTATAATGAAATAACATATCACAAATGTGCTGTGTGCCTATAGTCATATGAAAAAAATAGAAATGGGTGCTGGAGAAACAGCTCAGTGCTCAAGAGTGGTTGTCTTAAAGAAGAACTGAGTTCACTTCCTGCTTCTCAGGCAGCTTATAAGCATATGTAACTCTAGTTCCATTTGGAGTTGACACTGTCCTCTAGCATTTGCACGTATCCTCACACACAGATCACGTACACACACACACACACACACACACACACACACACACACACACTAAAAACAATAAAACTAATCTTTGAAAAGTGAAAATGATATTTCAAATTAAAATTTTATCTGTAAAAACAGAAGTCAATGAACTACATGATATTAGTTATTGTAGATCATTTTCAAGAATATTGGGATGCAAACTAGAAAGTCCTTACTGCATTCGAACACTCAGGAGTGTTAGAGGCTTACAGGAATGTATATATTTACATGTTACCTAACACATATTCATTTATTATAAAGTGAGTACATTGCATATACACCCCACATCAAATTGGTGGAAGGCTTTTCTGAGGTGAGACGATGTTGCAAGCCGCTCTGAGTTCTATAAAAAGTAGGTTAGATGAACAAAATGCTGAGAATTTGTCTGATAAAGCAAACTGGATCTAATCTTAATCTACAAGAATGTGATCTTTTAGGTGTAAATTCTCAGGATTCATATCTAGCAATCCTGACTCAGTAGATTGGGGAAAGTGACTTTCAGTAAACTGAGATGAGGCAGATGAATGACCTGAGGTAAAAAAACACCAGCTGAGGGAAAGAATGTTACTGGTCAACTGTCAGTCTATAAATTGTTCTGTTACTTGGTCTTGGAGTTAGATGGAGAATGTTATTTAAACTTTTCTGAAGCATCAGTTAAAAGTGAGTGAGTGACAAGATCTAGAATCTGAGCCCTGGGCTTCATTGTTCAAACAGAATTGTTGTTCAAACACAAGCAGCTTAGTAGTCCCATTGATTAAGGAATATATCCCAGAGCACTGGATGTCTGATTGGTCTCCATGCTAGCTAACAGCGTCTGAGATGTTTATTTGTTGTTAGTCCCACTAATCCCCAACTGTTTACTTCTGTTACCTCTTAGAGCCCCTCTTATTCCAGAATGAAAACTGTAGAACTGAAATACTATAAGATCCCCTTCCCTATCTAAGACCACAAAAATACACTTGGGATCTAGCACATCTTTAGGGACATTTTGGAAGAATGTTCTATTCCCGTGACAGTTTGGTGTCATTTCCTCTATACCAGTGGTTCTCAACCTTCCTAATGCTGTGATCCTTTAATACAGTTCCTCATGTTTTGGTGACTCCCAACCATAAAAATTATTTTTATTGCTACTTCATAACCATAATTTGCTACTGTTTATAATTGTAATATAGGGGCTGGACAGTTTGTTCAGTGGTCAATAGTACTGTCTGCTTTTGCAGAGGACCTAGGTTCAATTCCCAGCACCCACAGAGTGGTTCACGAACATCTGTTACTCCAGTCTCAGGGGATTTGACACCCTCTTCCAGTTTCTAAGGGTACATATGTGGTGCACAGACATACATGCAGATAAACACTCAAACACTTAAAATGAATCATAATGTAAATATTTGATATGTAGGATACAGATATGTGATCCCTATGAAAGGGTTGTGATTCACAGATTGAGAACTGCTGCTTCAAACTGTGAGCACATAATGCCTGGACAAAAAAAAAAAAAAAAAAAAAAAAGAATCTGGAAATGCATATTTTGGAATTATTCTGCATTAAGCTAAACATGCAATACTTCAGCCATTAATCTTGTCTCACAAGATTTAGATTTTTCGCCATGCGTTTATTATATTTTGCATTCTAAGCCATATAGACTTCTGTATCAACTAACACATTTTATTTTATTTTTTAGTGGAGTATCTGTAATTTGCAAATAAAATATCCCCAGGATATAGAGAGAATAGCTTGATTTCTTTAATGAACAAGTTCATTAAAGTAGTGCATATCTACACAGTATCTTGTTTTGTGTAGTTGGCACATTTTGATGCCAATTTAGAACTTTAATTAAGTTTTAATATGCAAGATCAGTTCTATATATGTGCTTTTTTTCATCTTATTTTTCCCTATAGGTAAATGACCCCTTTTTATCTCCAAGTTTCTTATAATTACTTAATTTTCACTTGAAAAATTTTGCTTAAGATTGTTTAAATTTTTATGGAGATGCACACATTCATTAAAAAAGACTATTTGAGAAGGAAAGATTGGTATTTACTTTAACATCATGTCTTCTCTTTCAAGGTAGTTGATGAATTACACACAGATACTTGGATTTTTACATTTTCAAGTGCCATTAAAAGACCAGAAAGTGAGTTGCAGTTACAGTTACAGTTTTTGTTGTTGCTATTATTTGTAAATGGAAAGAAATAACAAGTCTCTAGAATTTAAAAACAGAAGGAATAGATACTATCTCTAAAACAAAGTTTTAAAGAAAATTGGAGGTACTAATAGCAAGGGTATTATACTAATGACAAGCAAAACTGCTGGATTTAATATTTCCCACAATAAGTCCTATGGCCTTGACAACCATCAGCTGACCAGCAGTGTGGCCATGGACTGTGCTGGGGATAGAACAGCCTCATGTCACAAATCTAAGCAGGCGGTATCTGTATTTTCTCAATACTGCCAGTGATTTCCGTACAGGTTAAATTGTGAGCGGTCCAGTCCTAAGGTGTTCTCACACAGTGCTCTTGTTCTTAGCTTCACACTTGAGTCACACAGAGAACTCTAGTTAACTATCACTGTCGCTTTAACCTTAAGACGTGATTCATTGTTCCAGGTACTTCAGCATTGAGCATCATTGCTTATGACCTATATCAATAGTGGTTGGTAGTTAGACTTCCTCAGAACTACAAAGGAATTTTGGTGGACCTGGGAGGGTCAAACATCTCAAATAGTGTCGGCAAGAAGTGAAAACAGCAAGCAGAATTTGTATAACTAGAAAAAACGCAATCATGGAAGGGAAAATAATCTGTGTATGCTCTGAGTGTACGGCTCAGGGTGTGAGAGCATGCTTAAAAGTGTGAAACTTGGTTCAAGGTCCAACAACACAGAAAGACACAGAGAGAGACACACACGAAGACAGAGGGACAGGGAGAAAATGAGATGAGTGAGGAGAGGGGAAGAGAGAGACAATGAACAATTGAAGGGCAGAACTACATCATTGCCTGTGGGGTAGGATGTAAACAGCAGCCATTGTTATTTTGTTAAAATTGTTAAAGTTCCCTGTGTAATTTAATTGTTTACAGCCAGATTTCAGAACAGTAATACTGGTCTAGAAAAGTTTTAATAGATAGTAGGACAATGTTATTCCTTCTACAATCCATAAACCATTAGATTAGGGTCCAGTGAGATGGCTCCCTGGACAGAGGTGCTTGCATGTGGGACTGAGGACCTGAATTCAGCAACAACATCCCCAAACCGGCAGGAGATAACTGACTCGTGAGAGTTGTTTCCTGAGTCTTTACAGGCACACTCTGGCAATGCTCTTCCCCACACATGCACACACAAAACTTAGAAAGAAAGAAAAAAAGGAAGGAAGGAAAGAGGGAGGAGGGAGAAGAGGGAGGGAGGGAGGATAAAAAAAGTAATCAATTTACTTAATTTTCTGACTCACTCTGAGAACTTTTCCTGTTTGAACTCTTCAATTTCTCCAAAAAACAGCCACCTTTCTAAACGAATATTTCTCAGTCTCACTCTTTCTATGTGTGTGTGTGCACATGCAGGCATGTGTCTTCATGCGTGTGTGAGAGTTGAGGTGCAGCACATATATACCACAATGTACAAGTGTGTGGCAATCAGAGGGCAGCTTTGCACACAGTCAGTTCTCTTCTTCAGCACTGACATGGGTTCAGGATCAAACTCGGGTAATGCTTCTGTTTGCTGAGTCATCTCACTAGTTCACCACCCCCAAAAATGTTGTAGACACCTCCTTTTAAGAATCTGAGTGAAAAAAAAAGACCATTTAAAACACTGGTTGGACTTTATATCATTGACGTTTTAAAAATGTGTTTTGACAACTGTCATTAGATACTAGAGAGAAAAGAAACAGGAGTAAAAACTATCTTGAAAGTTAAAAGAAAGAAGAACAAGAAAACAAACAGGACAAAAATAATGCTTAAAATTGAAAGTATATTGAACATAAAGTAATAAGAACAATACAATTTAGATGCTATTTGCTGAGGGGTAGATACATCAATAGTAATGTGGCATAGTGTTATGACCATAGTTAAGGACTGAATGATGATTAATCTGGAATACAAACTTCAGTGAAGAGCAAATACAATGAAGTGTGGGGTGGGGAGAAAAGGGAGAGGGAGGGACACAGAATATCATAAGAAGGTCAATAACTTTAATTCACATCCTGACACTGAATTCTAGAAAGTAATGGCATTCATTCCAAGTTTTGAAGAAGATTTTGAACTATTTAGGGAGCAAAGGAAGCCCTGAATGGGTGAGGTCCTGAAGGAATGTGTATTTTAACATGGGCACTGTCTGTCAAGGACTCCGAGACCTTTTGGCACATGGTAAATTGGCAAAGCCGTTTCTAATACAGGCCAGGATTAACAAGAGTGGTGGCAAAACTTTCCTGTGGAGTCTGGGTATGAGTGATTATGAATGATCATCAGTGTGTGCAAAGACTAGTAACTTCAGCTTTGTCCTCAGGATGTTGACAGCCTGAGATTATTCACCTGTTGACCTCCTATGAAGACAAAGTCACCCCTGCCCCTGTGCTATACATAATAAACACTGAGATCAAGGTGTAGTGATATCCTTAGAGAACCCCACCAAATACCAGTCCCATCATTTTTCTTCAATCCTTTGCTGCCCCTGGCCAGAGTTCTGGGATCCAAATCTTGTGGGTCCTGGCAACTGTTATGCACACAAATGAGTGAAATGCAAAGATTGGGAGGTGGATACATTTTTGTATGCTATTTGCTGGTAACAGAAGAAAAAGGAAGGGATGCCAGGAGGAAAGAAAAACCTGAATAATGTGTTTTAGAAATGGCCAAACAACAGTAACAAGAGAACAAACCAAACAGAAAAGCAAGTGAGACAATCTAAAGTATTGTCTGTAATCTAAAGAGTAAAGGAACAGCATAACAAAGGACAAAGTGAACAAATGAAAGGTTTGCACAGGTGGTGTCACTCATACATAGGAATTCTAAATCAGCTCCACAACGAAGTAACTCCTTACCCTAATTAGGATAACTAACAAATAAAAGACAAAAACAGACAAATGCAAAGCTCATTAAATAGATGTAGAAAATGGAGACTACTATTTACTATTGGCATGATGTTTAATATTGACAGGATCTCTCTCTCTCACACACACACATACAGACACATATCTGTATGTATATATATATATATATATATATATATATATATATATATATATATATATGTGCAAACTCCAAATTGTTATATTATTTGGTTAGAAAGATGGTGTAGAAATAAGGACTAACGAAAAGAGACACAGATTTTATTTACCTACAGAGACAACAAACAGTGAGTATAATGATTAATTGTGGTTGCAAAGTGACTGGATTGTGAGACCTCTAGAAAATTGGCAAAGCACACTTCCAGATCCGTCGGTCTGTGAGCTCATTTCCGGAGAAGACTGACGTTCGTCTCTGCAAAATGAGGGCAGAAAACTCTGAATTGAGCAATACCATGTGCTGGATGGAGGCCGACCTGAGTAGAAGAAAAATGGGGTGAAGAGGGAAATTCACACATATACATAAACATTAAAGACACAGTCCTTCCATGCTGAGCTAGTGTTTAGGAACATCAGGCTCCTGATTTCCAGACTTTGATCTTGGACTCACACTAGAGATTCTCCAATGAACTCTTTCCTCTGTAGTCTTGAACCTGGGCTGCATGATTGGGCCCTCTCATTCTGTAATTTCTAGCTTCTAATGATACTTTTTTACTTATGAAATTGTTACTCAACTCCTAATTTATAGCTATATGTTGGGATCAGAATGGCTCTGACCCCTCTAAGATTGCCCCCACCTCCCCTGTTCTGAGTGCGCTGAGGTCAGGCTGTTCTGCGGATGTTTTGCTGTTTGGTATATCTCGTGGTTTGGCAGCTGTGGCTTCCTGGGGCATGCTGACCATTCCTTGACCCTGGGTGCTTGATAAACAATTTTGTTTGTTCCTCCTGAAAGGGTATATAAGATGGGGAAGAAAGAATAAAGCGGGTCCTGATGCTTGCAACTTGACTGGTGTGTGCTGTGTTCATCCTGACTTCCCTCGCCAGGTTTCGGACCCAATTGCCGTGCAGGCGCGGCAGCCATATAAAATAAATATATAAATGAAACATTTACCAATAAGAAAATATAAAGAAATGCATTTCATAATAATTATTTGATATTTGTACAACTATCCACTTCTTAATATAAAAATAATTTGTATATTAATATCAATGTAACATTTTACTTTTGCATAAATAAAGTTTGGCCGAACATTTGATGTTGGAGAATGTAGACATACCTTCATTTTTCAGAACAGATCAATGTTTTGGACTTATAATTATCAATGCTGATGAATAAAATACATTATACAAAGTGGCAGAGGTGTGCTTAGCACAGTGCACAGCGTTATGGCAGGTGTAGGGCAAATTATGCATGCTGGGTTCAAAACCAATGCGGAACATTTTTGTGTGCTGCAACATGAGATAGATTGTCCAGCAGCACCTCAGATTTACTTCACACTTGATTTTGAATTAAGTTTTGGCTGCTGTGCATTCAGAAAACATTGTTTTTCCAAAGTTATCAAAACTACTGCATTCATTTATTATATGAAACCAAGATCCCAAATTAACAAGGTTATTAGAGGTGGGTGGTGGTCTGTAGGATGAGAGGGGAGGATCTGTAGGATTTATTTATTTTTAAAGATTTAGTTATTGATTTTTTTTTTAATGTATGAGTGCTTTGTTTGTGCATACATCTGCACATCAGAAGAGAGCATTAGACCCCATTGTAGATAGCTGTGATTCACCATGTGTTTGCTGGAAATTGAATTTAGGACCCCTGGAAGAGCACCCAGTGGTCTTAACTACTGAGCCATCTCTCCAACCCTGAGTCTGCAGGAATTAAAACTGAAGTAGTTAAGGTCTTGAACATTATTAACATGTATGCTTGTAAAAATGTCTCTAAATAAAACTTTATGTAGATAATGACTGTGAATGTCTTTGTATTTTGTACCTGAAAAAACACTATTTGAAAGGATGAAACAATTACCAAAGGGCTTAAATTATTTTGCAGGTGTGTTGTCACTTGTTAATTGAGAAATCTGGAGAAACTTACCAGGCCTTATGAAATCTCCCATTGCTTTAAATTATCAGGCTTCATGGTTAACTTTTTTTTAAAGGTTAGACTGGGTAGAACTTAAAGCAACTACAAAAATAGTATTTAATGAATCATCTAGAAAGGCAAGCAATAAAGATAACCATTTGTTAATCTCATGTATCACTAAGAAAAATGTTTGTGCATTGTTCATCAAGAATCTAATTTAACCATTCATCATTGTTGTGATATACATGAGTTTCTTCCCTAAAGCACTGAACTATAAATTTTAAAATATATCTTATTGAAATTCTAATGATTCCCTTGCTTTGCATTTTATTATGAACTTGTTGCACATTTAGACTGCTGTAATTTGCCAAGAGGTATGTAGACACAGCAATAGAGAAACATCCAAAATTGGAGTGGTATTACTTTATGGTAGGAAAAAGAGGAGTGTCTCAGGCCCAATACAAATTGAAATGAGAAGTTTGATTTTTCCTCTTGAAAGTAAAGAGGTGAATACTCTCTCCAGTACCCCCTTCCTCCTCAGGAGTCTCACTGCTTTATCTTAGGGACAGTTAATGTAGAAGCATTGCTTTTTAAACTATGTCTTCCTCTCTGAATCATATATGAAAACTAAAATGATCTCAATAAAACCTTTTCAATTGTAAGATACATATACATCTCATTAAGGGAACTGGGAACCATCTTTCAGAAATTAAATCATCACAAAAATAGCACACTTTATGGCCCGATTATTAAATGTCCCCTAAAGCTCACACTGGAAAGATTTTCCTCCAGCACCTGAGATTGTTTTGGGAAGATATGAAAACTTTAAATGCTTAATCCTTTCTGGAAGAAGTAGGTCACTCAGGGTTGGCCTTTCTTACACCTGGTTCCACTTCCCACTTTTTCTGCTTCTTGGTCTGCCATTGTGGGAACTAGCCTCTGCCACAGGTCCTCAGAACTGAACCTCTGGGGTAAAGCTTCAGCTATACAATGGACTGAAACTTTCTGAAAATGTGAGCCAATTTTTTTCTCCCTCTTAGGTTGTTTTAGTCAGTTATTTTGGTTGCAGCAAAATATGGTGACCTATACATCTCACTCTGAAACTATCTTTTCTTTCTGTTAGGTTGCTATAAGAAAAAACTTTCATTTTTTGAGACAGAGTTTCAATCATCTCATCCAGATCATGAACTTATTATGTAGCTGAGGATGATTTTGAACTCTTGATCTCTTTCCCTCTACTCTGTATTATCCATTATTAGGATTATATGTTTCAGCACCCTACCAGGTTTACATGGTGCTAGGAATCCAACCAAGGGATTCCACTAAGCTATGCAAACACTCAACAACTGAGCTACAGCCCCAAGCAAGAGAAACCTAGTTATCCAGTGGTTAAAACCAATTAGTGAACAGAAAAGACTTCCCCAATAACAATGCATTTAGGTTGAACAACAGCATGTGACAAACAGTAAACTACTCTGAAAACTGTTTATTGTTTCACTGAAGAAATACATAATGAGTTGTCTCTAATTGGCTGTGCAAAAGGATGAGTTTTCTTTCTCCTCCTCCCTTTCATTTCTTTTCTCTTTTAGAAGATATCCTGATATGTGCATCATGTATAATGCTTGTGCAATATTCAAACTGCATTTTCATTCTTCTGTTTATTGAGAGGTTTTATGGGCCAACAGGAGATCCTGTTTTTAATTGCATTTCCCCAATGATGACCATTAGCATCTGCATTTGTTTCGTAGTCTATCTAGCATAATTGTCATAGCTCACTACCTGCACTTTCTTTGTCCTGTAACCAATTTTATTTAGAGTCCCACTGCTCTTTCTTAGCCATCTCTCTACTACATCCTGGAGAACAAAGATATCTGGCTGTTCTCCCCACAGTGCTGGAAGGCTTGGAATTCTTCATGGCTGCCCTACTTGGAACTCTGGACAGCTACCCTTACTTATGACTTGGCCTCACTCAAAAATTACATCTGAAAGATTCTAACACTGGCAGGGATACAGGATTTTCCTTAGGAGTCCAGTTCCCATTTCTATAGACTTGAAATTCAGGCATCTGTTTTCTCTGTTCTATGCCATGTGACTCTTATATGCCTTTTGATTATACTTAGTAGTATTTTTTGATAAAAGGTCTTTGGTGGTATAGTAGTGATATGGTTTATATCTGAGGGTTTAATTTCCTTCCCTAAGGAGTAATAAGTGAAGATTTATGCTATTAGTAGATGAAGAGGTAGGAATGATGTAAGAGTGGCCATATTTTGAAATGATAACCTTATGAAGAAGTAGAAAATGACTTCATTTGAGTCATAATGGCATCACCATCTGTAGGGTCAATGTTAATGATTATTCCTTGGGTTTGGAAATTTACATTCTGTTTATTTTTCTTCCAAAAATATTCAGCAGTTCAAGTGAAGAACTAAGGAGTACAGGGGACAGACACATTGCTGTGTCATGGAGGAGGCTTTATCCCACAGATTTAATAAAACATCAGAAGATTAAATATGTGATAAAATATTTAATGTAATGATGAGTTCTAGGATATTGAAAAAAGATTGATTAAATGATACACATGTCATAAATGGCATATTATTATAGAAGAGTTGAGGAATAACATAAGAATAAAATTATAAAAAGCAACATTTTAACATCTCCCACAATTTTTATTCTTTCTATCCACTAAACCAAAACATTTATCTTTTATTTTCTTCAGATGAGGCAAATTTTTCCCAATTAATATATGTATAAATCTATTAAGCATGTTTTAAATATTTTTGATGATTTTAACTAGATGTTTACTGAATTCCAATGTAATTTTGAGATAATTTGTCCGTACTGTGCAATTAGGTCTCTCCATTTGTGAATGCAAAGTACTACTCCAGTCAATCAAATATTTGTTTACATAAACAAAAATTTATAGCTTTATTATGATCTTATAATCTTATTAACACATGTATTTTGTTTTTATTCTCATTAAATTTATAAAACCTATTCTCTGGGGCTTGAGACATGACTTAGTAGTTAAGAACAGTTGCTACTCTTCTAGAGGTTCTAAATTGAGTTCCCAACACAAGATTGGATGACTCATAACCACTGTAACTCCAATTTCAAAGGATCTGAGGCTTCTTTAGAGGTCTACAGGCACTTGCAAGCACATGTACACAAAGGACTAGCTATCTTTACCTTTCAGTCTAGGGAAACCATTTTAAAAGTTTCTGAATACAATGACTGCTTAGTGTGTGCCCAAATTATTGTAATCCTCTGTTTGTAATCCTCTGTGTTCTAGTACAGAGGGTTATATTTGTACATAACAGAGCATTAGAAAAAGAATAAATGCTGACACAATGAATGCCATTTAGGTTTGATAATTTGTGTCTTTCACAACCACAAAGATCACCAATTACATAGATGGAAAAAAATCTTTAGCATCCTCAAATTAAAGTATAATAAGTCCTCATTAATATCCATTTCATATTTTTATTTTGAGTTAATATTTCAAGTCCAAATTATGTATTATGCTTATAAATTATGAATCAACAATCAGTGACAAGGACACATTTGCTGGAAAAGCCAACATTGTCCAGAACACTCTAAAGGAGATCCATGTGGAAACACAAAAGATTAGTAGCACTACAAATGGAATTTGTCTCTGATAAATACAGACTTATTGAGATAAAACTTATTGGCCCCTATGGTATGCTTAGAAGATAGATCATTTCAGAGAAATACAGCCAAGTGACTTGGACAGATTACAGTTTCACAAAAACAAGTGAGACAAACATTTAACTAGACAACGTACCCAAAAGAAAACAGGAACCAGAATGCTTCCTAAAAAAGTCATGCTGTTTATTAAGCTCCTACAGATGGAATGTAAGTAAACACACTGGTCTGAAACCTTGGCTCTGGAAGCTCAAGGAATGAGCTGTGTAAGACTAATGACCTGTCCTATGGTAATTAATAAATGACAAGTGTAATCTGTTTGTGTTCTCTAAATCTTCCACATTTAAACAAAGCCAGTCATATAAAATAGTTGGTTGCAATTGGAAACCTATTAAATCTGACAGGGGTTTTATTCGTGAGAACTTAGTCATATATAGAGAACAGTCCCTTTGGTAAACCATGCCAACACCCTCTTGAAACGTGAAGCAGTGCACATGCACAGGATTATGTCTAGCAAAGACTCAGAGCCCATAATTAACTGACATTGTTTTTTATTTAAAAGCCAATCAATGACAGCATTGTCATATGGGTAAGATCTGCTTCTATTAAAAGCCTGTGAAAATGTTGTGATCATCTTTGTCTTACTCCAACAATAATTTCTCATTTTTATTACATAATTTAATTAGTTTTATTGCTTTTTAAAGGCCATGAAAATAGAAATGCTTATTTTTGTCCTTTTTAGTCATATTTATTACTTTTTACTTATATAACATGTTTGATCATTTTATTTTGAGAATTATCATTTTCTAATTAATATGCCAGATTTTCTTTGGTTATTGGTTTTGTTTTTTTAATGTTACTATTAGTGTAGTACTGAGGCAATTATTGCTGCTTATACCATTGCTATGTCACTTTTCCTGGAGAAACAATAACAAACATCTACCAACCTCAAATTAAAAAAAAAAAAAAAAAAGATTCCAAAATCAGTCTAGTGAAGGAATAGCATCATTAGGGTTACTTACATAAATGTGAGTGTGTGTGTGTGTGTGTGTGTGTGTGTGTGTGTGTGTGTGTAAGTCATATTTACAGGAGCATGGCTCAAAGGCAGATGTGCCACCAAAAAGAACTACTCCAGTCTTGGTGCCAGCTCATGAGAGCTACATCCTTGATATTGTCAGCAAAACAGGTAAGCAACTAGACAGGCCACAGATGCTCCTCTTTCCCTGGGAGTTCTTTCTGCTGGTTTAACCTTGTTACAGGAGAAGCCTCATGAATATGGCAAGTTCCAGGACTTCCTGAGACTTGTGAGTTTACTTCCTGAATCTTAAAAAGCTTTCCTATAGCATGAGATGTTATAAAAACAAATATCTGTATCCTTTCATTATGTAAAAGCACTTCTGAATTGCTAGACTATGACATATAAACAGTGTCTCAGGACAAAGGCTGGCATATAGATGCACATGGTCTTTTGTTTGAAAATCTTTCTTAAATCAGTTGTAACTGATTTGGCAGCTGTTTAATTAATTTTTATTTTTAATCTTAAACTCAACTTTTAATTTAATTTATAAATCTTATTTCTTAACTTTTTAATCGCTAATAATTTTATATGAAACTTTATTTTGTTAAAATAAATCCAATATTGGATTTATCATTATTTTCATACTCAGGTTTGTTGTCAAGTGTATATGAAAAATGACTACAAGTGTATAACTATAGGACAGAATTTAACTGATAGAAAAGACATTTTCAATACTGAGGTCTCTTTTTCCTGAGTTGCTGGAAACTCTAAGTGTGCCTCTGTCTTAGGATGACCTCACATGACTTAATAAACTTAAAGATATGTGCTGTGGGATGTTCTGTATGGCAAATGGTTGGTAAATAAAACACTGATTGGCCAGTAGTCAGGCAGGAGGAAGTATAGGCGGGACAAGGAGGAGAATAAAGCTGGGAAGTGGAAGGCTGAGTCAGAGACACTGCCAGCCACTACGATGACAAACAGCATGTGAAGATGCCGGTAAGCCACGAGCCATGTGGCAAGGTATAGATTTATAGAAATGGATTAATTTAAGCTGTAAGAACAGTTAGCAAGAAGCCTGCCACGGCCATACAGTTTGTAAGCAATATAAGTCTCTGTGTTTACTTGGTTGGGTCTGAGTGGCTGTGGGACTGGCAGGTGAGAGAGATTTGCCCTGACCGTGGGCCAGGCAGGAAAACTCTAGCTACAGATATGTCTTTTAAGATTGTCATTTCTCTTGAGTATCTTACAGTGACACCTCCTAAAAGAGGAACTAATTTTCTTTTGATATATTTTGACTAAATTTGTCTTTTACTCATTTTTAGTTAGTTTAAAATAATTTACATCTGAATTTACTTCTTTTGATTTGTAAATCTTCATAACTTGCTCCCAGGTTATTATTGAAATTTCATATTGTCATCAACTGATTCATGTCTCTTAAAGAAAAGCAGGCAGATGTTACTATGCAAAATTGATCTTTTTGGTTTGAGTCTTCTCTGTGGCTCGTTTCATTCAACTGGCCTTTTCAGTGCTATTAGTGAGACAGTGGTTTTTAATTTTTATCCTTGACATTTGGATTATTATGCTAAGTCACTCTTATTCTTACTTGAATATTCTCTTTATCTGTCATCCTAGTATATTACAGTGAGGAAAGTCTACTCTTCGTGTGTTGGGTCCTAATGGAAATTTGATTTTCAAAACCTAGGCAGTGTTAAATGGGTCTACAGGGGATATATTGTGATGCTGGGATTTCTACTGCTCCTCACTCAGTAGGGTTGGAAGGAGCTGAGGGAGTATTCTCACACCAGTCAGTCACTTGGTATCCCTATGTGAAGGAAGGTATCCTAGACCAAACAGTTTTGGAAGTGGGAGAACTTTTCCTAGCTGGACAGATGTGTGAGAGGCAGAAAGATATGACACTACTTTAAATAGAACAAGAGTGGGGGTAGAATTCTATTGTTGAATCAATCTTGTCTTCAGTGTTATTCAATATTTTCAGTAATTTCAATTATTTTCAATAATTATATATAAATGGTATATCTAAATACTCCATTGAACACATATTTGTCTATTCCATGAATAATGGAATTGGTAGAACGAGATGTAAGTAAGACATTACATATGCTCAAGTGTTAACTACCATAAATTAGTTTCAAGATTAACAGTAAAACATGAAAGATAATCTTCTGAGTCATCAGGGAAAGACTTATAAAGCACATATAGTATAAGATACTTAAATTGTATACAGTTGAGAACTACACTCACAGCATTTATCTGAATTAGGGAAAAAAGCTAATATACCCAATTAGTCATTCCTAGAATTTATTAGATTTACCAATTGGTACATATATATAGGTACATATTTTTAATTTTATTATGATTGTGATGCATAATTCAATTTGAAAAGTTCAATTTGAAGAGTGGTTTTGGCTACAACTCTCATTTTCCATGGCAAATTATCACTTATAAATCTAGATGAAAATGCAAAATAAACTGGCAGGGGGCACTATCCTACTCATGGGATATTGTAAAGAATCACTTCAAATTTAATGTTTTCAAAAGAACAAAGTTCTAAACTTAGTTCACTGGATCAAAACCAAGATGTTGGATCTTGAACTGACTGTTAGAGCTGAAGGAAATGTTCCCTCTTTGCTCTAGATTTGCTGGTGGTCAGCATCCTTTGACAACATCATTTCAGCTTCTGCCTCTGCAGTCCCTTCTGTATTCATGATCTCTATCTGCCTCTCTCTTAGAAAAAATACTTAATTCAAGTTAAATTTCTCATCTAACAATCCTTAGCTAAGTTGTACTTGCAAGGATTCATTTCTAAATAAGCAAACACTTATGGCTCTGAAGGTACATTTTTTTCATAAAGGACATGTTTTTCAGAGTTCTTAGTTATCATTCTGTAAATTGCTTTTAACTATTCATGTGTGGGAAGAAGAGCAGGAATGGGAACTGGAAAGCCAACTTTCAGTTGATGGGAAGAAGAATGAGCTCCAGGGTTATTTGCATCCTAATCCAGACTCTGTAAAAGAAAGAAAAGAAGAAATTGTGGATGCAGATTAATGAGTGCTGATCACATGATCTTAAAAATCTAAGATTATGCAGGCTGCTGAATCTAATTTTAGTGTTATTAATAATCATGTTTTGGCCACAGGCAGCAAAATGCAAATCAGTGAATCCTTTGATTTCTTAAGTATCTGTGTCTACAACTGTTATAGTAGGATAGCTAAATATCTTTCCTTCTATTTAGACTATCATTGTTATGTGAAAAACTAGATAGTAAATCCTGGAAACCAACTCTTTCAAAAACTTACTCACTAGCTGTATTTAAATGAGATGTTTATATCAGTCCTATTTACACAAGAGCATAAAAACAGTCATTCATCATTTTGACTGGAATCACTGGAGTTACACTTTCATTTCTCTCCAAGAGCTAGAATGGTCGTTGGCACTAGTCTAATGGAGAAGAGTCATGACAAAAGACTTTTGAAGATATTTGAGTGCCATACTTCATGATATAAATCACATAATTTTATATTTTTGGTTATGAGCCTAGCTTTTAATGGCTGAGCTATCCCTCCAGCCTTAAATTACATAATTTTAATTGGTTATAAATATTAAATGGTATCTTACTAGAGGTAACAATTATTCATTTAAAAAAATTTAAGTTTGTTGCAATTACTTGTTCATTCTTATGAATTATGTTTTACCTCTCTTAGAATTCAGATGTTGAAATTCTTTTATCTAAGAATATTATCTGGTTTAGAAATAGGGTCTCTGCATCTTTCATTATTTAAGTAAGGTCATACTAATGAAGGGCAATCCTCTTAACTAACATGACTGGTATCTCTGTGAAAAGTGAGATCTTAATAATAGCTATAAACAAAGAAACATGATATAAGCAATCAGAGTCATGAAGTTAAAGTGACTGAACACTGAAGATTACAAACAAATCACTAAAAGCAGGTAGCCAGCATGGAATAGGTCATTTTTATAGCCTAAAGAAGAGTCTAGGTCTGCCTGCTCCTTGATCTCAGTAGATAGTCTCTAGGTCTTGAGACAATATACTTATTTTATTTCAGTTGTACTACTAGTTTGTGATTCTTCATAAGAGCAACTCTTTAAAAAAATATACTTCCCATAAATGTCAGACATCACAACAACTTCATCCATGTGTATTCAGGTGTTCCTTGTTTGGTAGTACAGAAATGCTTTCACAGTCATTGGATATATCAGAAACTATGCATTTTATTCGATAAGCACAAAGTATTGATTGCAGCTATTGTGAATTTATGAATACCTATCTGTCCCTTAGAAGCCAGTTATTCTTCTTTTTTTTTTTTTTTTTTTTTTTTTTTTGGTTTTTCGAGACATGGTTTCTCTGTGTAGCTTTGCGCCTTTCCTGGGACTCACTTGGTAGCCCAGGCTGGCCTCGAACTCACAGAGATCTGCCTGGCTCTGCCTCCCGAGTGCTGGGATTAAAGGCGTGTGCCACCACCGCCCGGCTCAGTTAGTCTTCTATTAACCACCAGCTTTCCTTATTGGTATAGTGAAGACCAGGAACACAATTGCAATCCATTGGACTCGGGGCAAAGCAAAGCAAGAATCTATGGGAAATGTGTTGAATGTTTTCTTTCCTTTTTATTTGTTCTTTCATACAATACATCCTAATGACAATTTCCCCTACTACTCCTACTCCACCCCCACCCCCACTTCTCCTCTCCCTCAGATCTACTCCTCCCCTGTTTCCCTTCAGAAAAGAGCAGCACTACCAGTGATATCAATCAAGCATGGCATAACAAGATGCAATAAGACTAAGAACAAGCCATCATATCAAGGCTGAATGAGGCAACCCAGTAGAAGGAAAGGGGTCCCAAGATCTGGCAAAAGAGTAAGAAACACCCCCACGGCTAGGAGTCCTGCAAAACTGCCAAGCTAACAACCATAACATATATGCAGAGGACCTAGCACACACTCATGATGACTTACTTGGGGACCTAGCACACACCCATGGGACTTACTTGGGGATGTTCTTTCTCTTCTTACTGTAGTACAAAACAAGGTGACAGCTGATGAGGACATAGATGAACTGTTGAATATGTGGGACAAATAGAATAATGATCTACAAGAGAGTATGTGAATGGATCACAGAAACTTAATGATACTTTAAAAAATTATGTTTTCAATACCAAATGATTAATTTTGAAAACAAACAAGCAAGTAATGTTATAGACTGAGTAGGTTGATTTAATAAAAACAGAGGTCATGGATTTTAAAGAAAGAAAGGATGGGTATATGGAAGGGTTTGGAGGAAGGCAAGGGAGAAGTGATATAATTATAGTATATTCTGAAAAAAATAAAAGAAACAGTTTTTAAACGACTAAAAGTTCTGTCATTACTATTTGTTTTTCTTGCAATAAGATCTGTATTTTAATTTTCTGAAACTCAATCCCATTATCATCAGCTGTTTTCTAAAACATTGTATACTATGTTTGTTTTAGTGACAGTTTATGAAATTACTTTAAAGTAAATATTGGGTTGACATTCTGAATGAATATGTGCCAGTGACAGGTTAGTGTGAAGGAAGATATTTGAGAATGTGATGCATTAAGAATCCCGGTGAAGCACTCCATTGGGACTTTGTTTGTAATTATTGTTTAATTTATGTATGTGGAGGCTCCACTTGCATATATATATATATATATATATATATATATATATATATATATATGTACCATGTGTATACCTGGTGTGCTTGGGAGATAGAAATTTTTTTTGACCCCTGGGACTGGAGTTACAGATGATTGTGGCCCAGGAGGTGGGTGCCGGGAATTGAGTCTGTGTCATTTGGACGAGCAAGTGCTCTTAAACACTGAGTTATCTACTCAGCCTTCAGGTTTTTCTTATTAATGATCTGTTGCAGAGTTGTATATTTCTATATAATTCTTGGCTCTCACTAGATATTACACTTTGCATTTAACATAAAAACACGAGTCATGACTGTGATCCCCATTCCCTAACTTTCATGAGAACACATCACGTTCCTTCTCATGGGACATTGTGATTAGATTGGGAAAGCATTAAAGGGAATATCTCTGGCTTTTTGAAACAATGTGTGTGTGTGTGTGTGTGTGTGTGTGTGTGTGTGTGTGTGTGTGTGTAAAATTTTCTGAGCTCTGTGTGAGAGATAATAAGCCCATCACAGACCTCAGGCAGATGCCAATGGCTGCTTCTTTCTCCGGTAGGGAATTTAAATAATCATTCATGCTTGCTTCTAAGGAGTAACAAAATCCTTTTATTGCTCAGAGGAGAGTGCAGAAGCTGGCCTGGAGTTCAGAGATGCTAGTACTTTCCGGTTTTAGGTACACTAAAGCTCTCATCTGGGTCTCTCCACTTGAGAGTTGTACTTAGTTCTCAGAAGTAAGCTCATATTGTCACCAGTAGGCTCTCTCTTGATTCCATACTCATTTCCACCTGCTTATGGAGGGCTCTACTAAAAGCATAAATTAATAACCTGTGAAGGTTTCATCATTACTCTCATGTTTCTCTATTCCCAAGCCAGGCTGAACAATAACCGCACTTGAAGAATCCTTCCATTCAGCTGAACTTCATCTCTCTCCATGCTGGGCCACCCATACTGATAGCTTGGGCCACCCATATTGATAGCGTGTGTGTTTTTCCCCTCCCTGATACAGCTCTGTCACCTTGTTATCAAGATCCTCCTATAGGGTGGGTATCTCCTTACTGTGCCATGCTTTGACTTCCTGTACCAGGTTATTCCTTTGTATGGCCAGACAGAGTATTCTCTTCCCTGATGGAGATCTGACAACCAAATGGGTGGTCCCTTCATGTGTACTGCTGCCACTCCCCTTAAAGACAAATGCACATCTCTCTCCTAACATCTACCAAATACCAATAGCTTTTTAGGTAGGGATGAGTTGTTGTGTCGACCTCCTCCCACTCCATGCTGGAAATTTGTTAAGATTCATCTTAAACAGATCTTATGTATGGTATTGCAACCATTGAGTTCATATGTGCCTTTGTCCTCTTGTGTCCAGAAAATAGTTTTCTTATAGTCATCTACCACCTCTGGGCTCCTTATAATTTCATACTCCCTCTTTGAAGATAATCCTTGAGTCTTAGGAAGATAACTGTGATGTAGACAACAATTTAGGCTGAGCACTCAACCATCTCTTGTTAACTGCATGATGGCCATTGCTCATTTCTGTGTTAATCACCATCTACTGCAAGAACAGATACACTAATCAATGCATATGTCAATAACTCATTTACACTTGTTTTAATATAATATCTATTTACAAGACTAAGAGAACCAGTTTCTTTCCTAGGCCTTATGGCCTGTCTAGACAGAGGCTTTTGTTCTCAATAACTGTGCCAGATATGGGTTGCATCTCATGGAGCAGGTCTTAGATACAATCATGAAATGGTTGCTTACTTCCGTAACATTGATGCCAGTATTAGTTCCAGTGGATATGTCTTGCCAGGGCAGTCATTGTTGCAATTCACAGGGTTGGCAACTGGGTAAAACAGATGAATACTTTCTATTTGGTTACATGCATATCACTTTCTAGCACAATGAAATAGTATGCAATATTTGAGGGTATAGGACCTCACTTGGCAACCACACGAAAGGAGAGAACCCATTCATGGCACTGGGTTTTATTTTCTTACATGCGGTTTCTAGTTAGAGTATTGTCCCCTCATTATAGAATAATGCCATCCAAATTTTTTGTTATCTATGTACTGTATATATTGTAAGCAGGTACTGCAGTAGTAGAATTTCACATGACTTTTTAAAGAATCCTTTAGAATTAGTTATTTCTACTCATAGTCCCTCCTTTACCCTGCCTTCCAATCTGCCATTTAATCTTTCTTGTTCCATTATTCCTTATTCTCCTTTTATATCACTGTATTCTATCCCATGGCCCTCGAAAGATCCTCCCTCCCCCATAGTTTTTTTACTAGTTTCTTAATCACTATGGGCATTCCAAATGAAATATACATATCTAAAGAATCAAAGGTACCATATGAGAGAAAAGAGAGAGAATGTTATGGATCCTATTTAAGAAATGGTAATAAGTGGAAAAGCATAGAACACTTAATCATGTAAATCAAATATGTGGTTTAATCTTGCCACAAGCCCGTTTAATTTGTATAGACTGATGAAATCAGCAGTTTTTAATTAATCAGTCTTACTATATTTAAGTCAGTAGGTAATAGATCATTTAAAATAAATCCCATCTATATTTACATTGATGTAGAAGTATTTCTATGACATCTTGACCTGGAGTCTTTTGGATGCATATTTTTCTAAAGCCTGACTTTTTATTCTTCCATCTGCTATAAAAAATTCTCAGATCATGATGTACTCTACAGTATAAATTTTGGATAATTAGATAACATTATACAGTATGATGAAATTTATCAGTCATGTGCTATAAGACGTTTAAGTAGTGTCAGTTTTTCATTATGAGTAACAACTTTCATAAGCTATACATACAAAGAATTTATTCTGTAGCTCTATAAGCTTTACACTGATTTAAAGAGCCAGGCTAACCATGTGTAAAGCATATATAATTTTCCACATAGATGCAAACTGTGAATAGGAAATAAACATTAAAGAAATGCACATTTTATTTTCTGAGCACTAGATATTATGTGAAGTTCAAGAAAAAAGTAACAATTTATTCATTTTACTTGGAAGAGTAGACAGTTAATCTGAAAAACTTGGATGGCCGATTTTTCAAATAAATTGAAATTTATTTCACATATTCACACAGACCTTCACATGGTCTAAAAGAGAGTTTGTTTTTGAGAATTAATTAATGTTATAAATAAATGTGTAACATGATTTTTCTAAAGTTAACTTTCACTATCTCATTTATTTTAAGATGGCACATGTAAATTTAAAATATGTAAATTACCAAATGGCCAGTAAATTCCATGACACATTTGTCTCTGTGATTACAATATGATTTATACAATACATGAGACTATTTTATTTCAGACCATGTATACTTCCTATGTAAACTGCAAATGACTTCTAATATGTGTGCTATTTGTTTTTACATTTTAATAATATCATTCAACATTATAATATAGCAAAATTAATATGTGATAAATAAATGACACATTCTTGTTTTTCCTTACATTATCAGATAACTAGATTATGCCTACTTCTAATTAACACAATTTGTGTTTTACATGTTGTAAGTTCAGCTACTTCTTATTTTTTTAAACACAGGACTTTTTTAATTAAATATTTATTTATTTATTATGTATGCAGTGTTCTGCCTGCATATATGCCTGCAGACCAGAAGAGAGCACCAGATCTCATAACAGATGACTGTGAGCCACCAAGTGCATTGCTGGGAATTGAACACAGGATCCCTGGAAGAGCAGCCAGTGCTCTTAACCGCTGAACCATCTCTCCAGCCAATAATTCTTTTTCCCTCTATGTCTTTACTTGTTTCTGTCTCTCTTATAATGTTGTAGCTGTACTGGGTGACTCCTGTATATATTCTTACTCCAGGTATCCACATTCATTAATTCATATAAAAGTTTAAATAAAACTCTTCAAGTCAAAACAAGTCTTATCCACCGGACTTATTTCAATACATAAACACTGTTATCAAACTGTTAGAATAATAATCAACTTACTATTTCTGGTTGGAAATAAGTATTATATTTCAGAGTATTATATTTCAATAGAATTCCATCAACATTTGTATTACATACAATTATAAAACCAGTGACTGTCTACCTGGAATGTCCAGCCTCATAATATTGTGTCCCTTGGTTTCACACTCTGATATTGATCTCAGGTTCTCACCGTATCCATTCCCTGTTAACTTTATTTGGGAAACTTGTTTTTCACATTCTTTTAGATATTGTTTCCTTGTTTTGTATTATTGCCTGTATTTCTATAAACTTAACTCTATCACTGAGTTGTATACTTTGTTCTCCTTTTACATGATTTTGAGACATGACCTCACTAGGTTCCCCAGACTGGATTTCAACTCATTCCATAGCCCAAGCAGGCCTCAAACATGTAGCCCTCTTGCAGTAGATTTTCTAGGAGTTGTGATTATAGATCTTTGTTACCAAAGCCAAGCTTGAGGGCATTGTTATTCTATAGGTTCATCAATGATTTCTCTTGCGCCATGAGTCTAGTAAATTGTTTTTGTTGACTAGTGCAATTCTCTTTAAAATAAATTACAAAGAAAAAAAGATAATAGATCTAGGTATTATTTTGAAGATTTAAAAATATTCAATAGGAGTGGTTTGGTTTTTGTTGCCTTGGAATCACTTGGCTATCCTGTATATGCTCATATAGCATGATGGCATTGTTTTGGGAAGTTTCTGTCAATGAGCCCTTTTTAGGCAAGACAGGAAGCTTTGTGTGACTGTCCTGGCCTTTGGACCCCACTCTCCACAGTTCCTGAGTATCAAAGGCAATTGACACAGCTTGAAAGAATACCAAAGCACTTCTAGGGTTTAACCTTAGGTGGCTAGGTTTGGATTCAAGCTCCACCATTTTCTTCATCTAAATCCAAATGGCTAAAGTGGAGTTTCCTTTTGCTTATCACTTGACATCTTGCAGATTTTTTGTTACATATATAAGCATTATATAGTGTAGGTGCTTTATTCATAAATTGTTTTCATTTGGAATGAAGCTACTTTTTGTCCAAGAATCTACTTTATAAAGCCAAGGAAATATTTTACCAAATAGAATTAAAGAAGAAAGCCTTGTTCAAGGTTGTGATCTCATGGGTGGGCCATTAAACTCAGCTCCACTGACAGAACAAAGAGGTTACACTTCTAAGATTTGAGAATCAAGGTAAGTTGTATTTAAGATAATATTATAAGGCACAAGGGAAATACGCGTCAGCATGAGACTAGATTATATTTGCTAATTGACCCATATTGAGATTAAGTTTCTATACTCTCAAAGAGACTAAGAGAAAGGAGCATTTTTTTCCTTAGTCATTACAGTTTAAAGGGATAACTCCTACATGTTTGGAAGAACAGTAAATATGAAAAGAGGATCACAGGCAGTTAGATTTTCAGAAATGGAGAGACAGTATTAACAACTGCAAGTTGTATAAAATAGATGTCCTAATGAAAAGATTATCAGGTGACTATAGGCAGGATGAGACCTGTCTACAGTAGACAGAAGGAGAGGTAGGCACTAATGCAGGCTTGGTGAATTAATACAAGCTCTTTTAAAATGAATGCAGATGCTCCTGACTTAGAATGGAGTTACACACTGATGACCACATGGCAAGTTGAAAACATCCCAAGTGAAAAATGCACTTAATATAACTCATCCACAGAACACTGTAGCTTAGCAAAACAGTACACTGCAGAGCATGCCTTGTTATCTACCTCCCCCTGGATGTTGAACAGCTGCCTGGAAGCTGTGGCTCCCTGTGATCACCCAGCATCAACAGAGCATTTTTACCATAAATGAGTAGTCTATAAAGAAAAGAAGTTCATAATTCAAGGCATTGTTTGGGGAGTCACCTGTTTTACATTAGTTTCTGGTGCATAGGCTGCATAGAAAGTGGGAAGAATGGTTGTATATATGGGGAAAGCGCAAAAGGAAAGAGTTTTGAATTTTCTTTTAAAAAAATATGACTGTAACGACTAATGAAAAAAAAATCTGTGAGTTTGTGAATAAGCAAGGAGGGTTATATGAGAGGGTTTGGAGAGGTGAAAGGGATAGGAGAAGTTACAAAATTATATTATAGTCTCAAAATTAAAATAGATAAATAATTTTTAAAAATATCCATCAATCAAATAGATGTTCCTGGCCACTGTGGAAAAACTCTAGAGTTGCAACGTCATCCAGTTTTGACCAGAAGATGAGTAAGAGATCTGTGGGCTGGAAGGTTGGCCAGAGGATTCATAGCTTTTGTAAACTCAAGTGCTTAACAAATTTAGGAGTGTTTATTGTACTATATAATGTAACAAATTTAGGCCAATTCATTTTACTATATAAAAATATTTTATAGATTTATATTTAATCAAAGTAAAGACATACACATATACATACATCTGCAAATATAAACATGCAGACAGAGATATCAACATATGAATAAATACATTTGTATATTGAGACATAATTTATATGTGTATTCATTCAAATATTAATACAATCTGAATTTAGATACAAAATAAATTTGTAAAAATAAGAGATTTCTGTTTATAAAATAGATCTTAGATACATTTTGAACAGATTACAAAATGTTTTATTTAAATATGAACTACAAACTTACATATAATTCATTCTCATTATGATTTTGATTTTTGAATAAAAGTTAAATATATCATTAAAATTTTTAGAGACTAAGAGGGCTGTTTCTAGATATTCACTTAAGTTAGTTGATATCTTTGAGATATAGTTATAGATGACAGTTTTCAGCAATTGAGAAAAAATGTATGTGGGTGATGTATTGTGCACCCTAATAAAGCTTTCCTGGGGATCAGAGAACAGACAGCCACTAGATTAGACATAGAGGCCAGACAGTGGTGGCACACACACCTTTAATCCTATTACTGAGGAGGCAGAGAGCCATCTGGATCTCTGTAAGTTCAAAGCCACACTGGGAACAGAGCCAGGCATGACAGCACACACCTTTAATCTCAGCACTCACGATCTCATGTCTTTTCTTGGGAAGGACACACGCCTTTAATTCCAGGAAGTGGTGGCAGGAGGCAGAAAAGGTATATAAGGCATAAGGACCAGAAACCAGAAGCTTTTAAGCAGTTCAACTGAAACTCTCATGGGTGAGGATTCAGAGGCTTTCAGTCTGAGGATTCATAGAAATAGGATTGGCTGAGGAGTTTGAGGTGAGGTTGGCTATGGCTTGTTCTATTTCTCTTGATGATTCAGCTTTCACCCCAATATAAGGCACTGGGTTTTTCTATTAATAAGAAATTTTAAGATTTGTCTTACAAATATATTTTACCTAAAACATACTTGCAGTTAAAGTGTAGAAAAACTTCTGCAATGATTGTAGAATAATGGCACATTTAATCAGTTTCTCTGCCTCTATTGTGAGTTTGGTGCATGTAGACACTGTAGACAAATCCTTGGCTTCTTACATAATTATGGTTGAGTGACTTTGATAATTCTTTTTGCTTTTATTCTAACTCTATCAATATTCATGAAATTCACTTACAAATGATTCAGTTGTACCTACATTTTAAAAATAAATGAGTTTCACTAAGTGACTTTAAATTATAAATTGTACATTCAGATAGTTGCATAACCCTCCCAGTGTGTCCTTGTTTCTAGTGCAGGCTCTACCACCAGGGAAAATATGATTGAGAGAAATATAGTTCATAGTCACATTTGCTGATTTCTTCACCTCCAGAACAAAAGTTCTGACAAACAGCAATTTAAGGGAGGGAGGTTTAATTTGGCTCCTGGTTCAGAGATCTGCACCCCCATAATGGAAGCCAAGGTGTGGCAAGAAAAGCAACTTGGTCCGTGGTGTACCTGGGTAGAAGCAGAGAAAAGGGAATGACAGTCCTTGCTAGCTTCTGCCCTTTGTGCATGTTTTAATCTTTAGACCAGCAACTTCTGCTCATACTGGCATTGCCCATGATCAGGTTGGGTCTTTCTCCCTTAGGGAATCCTATATGAAAACATTGTGACAGATAAAACTAAAATTTTTATCCAGTAATATCATGAGCATTTTATCCCAAATTTGTTGGGAGTAAAAGTAACCATCATAGGTCCATTCCTTGTCAACTTGCCACCCCAAAACATCACTATGAACTATAACATTAGATGTCACCTTATTGAGTACAGAAGTACACTTAGTTGCTTAATTCTCAGTCACAAATGTAGGTACTGTATTCTGGCCAAATCAGAGTTAATGACAGCATGCTTAATTTGTGTATTTTATTCTTAACCAGTCAAGCCACAAACGATAATTTCTGTGAACATGAAATTTGCACTGTTTAGAGTAAAGTGAGGAGAGAGAGAAAGGAGAGAAGAAGAGCTGGAAGAACCCTAGAGAAGGATAATGTCATGGTCTGATGCATTTTACTTATGGCTGCACATTTTACATCTTGTCTATTCTGGGGTGGACTATACTGCTCAGCTCTAGAAACATTTATTCTTCATTTGTCTATGAAATTATTTCTGCAAGGATATTACACAATATCTACTTAGATATTTTGTACCGAGGATAGTGCTGCCTTCATATTGTGCTTTTTTGGGGGGTAAACTGCAGAGCTCAGCACAACCCATCAGCACCAGGATGTTTCTAATAAATCTCCAGCCTTGCTGTATATTAAGATCAGCCAGTTATAAGGCAAATACTTCAGCAGCAAGGATAAGTGTGCATATAAAATGACCCAGCAAAAAGATCAACGTAATTTTATTGGCATTAGTGGAAAAGCTGTATTTGGGGAGGCCTAGGAGATCGAGTTACTTGTAAGATCTCTATTGACCATACTATTCCTGATGCCATTTCTTAAATTAAAAATACTGTGGCTGCCATGATTCTTGTAATAGGGGAAGGTGGGGCTAACTCTTATGATTAGGGGATGGATGGATAAAAAGATAGATGGATGGATGGATGGATGGATGGATGGATGGGTGGGTGGGTGGGTGGGTGGATGGTGACACAAAAAGGGTATTGACAAAAACAATTACAAAATTCATAAAAGACAGACAGATGAATGTTGTTATCATAGCCCCCAGGAACAATGTCTATATCTGAATTTTTCTATCTTGCATATTTGCTACATTCTGAAACACACAAAATTTCATTTAAGAATATTGTGAATGTATCTTTGAATTAGAGTCAGGTGTTCTGAGGCTCTTAGACTCCTGGTGTGCACATTTATGACTAGAGCTAGATATCTCCAGAGTGATGTTCCAGTCCCCATTTCCATCATATGCATTAGGGAAATCAAGATGGGAGTAAAAATATTTCAGATCTATTTTTTCTTTAGGTGCATACTGTCATGATCAATATATTCCCAAGGAAGAAGAAAGGGAAAGAGTGTAATGTGGTTAAATCAGCCCATCTGGCAATGGGCTTAGTTCTTATGTACTTATAAATTGTACTATAAATCTGAGTGGCTTTTTCTGACTCAGCTAAACTACCAAGTGTAAAACACTGAATTGAAAGAACTGTGTTTTTTAAGGGCGAAGGAAATCTTTACTGCCGTGGTAATTGAGGCATTGGAGCCTCTCTGCAGAGGCTATGCTTTTGTGGTAGTGTGTCAGCCTGCGATGTGAATGTCATATTTGGGCCAACCAGTAAAATGACTGTATTACTGACTCTAAATAACCAGTCTTAAGCAGCAGAGTGACTCTTTAAACTTTGTGAATATAACACACAAAATTAATTCTCCTTTTTTTATTATTATGATGTGTGTGTGTGTGTGTGTGTGTGTGCATGCATGCCTTTTTTTGTGTGTGGGGGGGTCTGTGTGTGTGTGTGCGGGTGTGCACATGCCATCAAAATTTGCCTCCAGAAATTATATCATATGCAACAAAAACTCTGTGTTTGCTAACCACTCATTTCCTTCTCCTCTACTCTATCTCCCCATCATTTAACTTTTTCATGTCTATGCAACTAACTACCTTAAGTACTTCAGAGGTGTAGGATCATACAATATTAACATTTTTGTGATTGCTTAATTAAATTATTATAATGTCTTCAAGGTTCATCTCTGTAACAAGTGTCAGAATGTTGTCACTTTTTATGGTTCAATAGTACTGCATGGAATGTTTCTATATCATGTATTTACCCGTTGACCAATATGTGAACACTTGGAATATATCCACAATATAACTATTGTCAATTATACTATTATGGACATGATAGGTGATATAGATTTGGGTCTATACTTTGAATTATTTTGAACAAATATGCAAATGTAGTTCATACTAACTTTTAAAAGGGATATTTTTTTTTCCTTTTAACCCATGGAAATTATGAATGTTGCCAATGGTGTAGTAATTGCCAGCTTTACTAACAATGGTTTTCTTGGCAGTAACAGCAAGAGAAACAGACTGGAATTCAGATTTGGGATAGCAGCTGGAAGCCTCATTATCATGATTCTTGACTAATGAAGTAATTTCTAATGTGAAGAGTGGCTATAGCCTTGTGTAAATGAGCATTCATGACATTAGCAAGGTCATGTCAATGATGCCAATGGCTCAGACCCATGGGAATGGCACGTCTTCCTCCTGGTCCGAGTAAGGATGGTGTTGATGAATGATTTACATTTAACTAAAAACAGTGTTGGAGAAAGTACTGACCATAGCTTTCTCATCCAAGATTACTCACATCCCCTGAGACAGCTCTTACTGAAACCATCTGCCAAAATTAGCTAACTCACCTCCTCCTTCAAGTGGTTTGTAACAAGCCCTCTGAGGTTCCCGGCTGTTAGTTTATCTCTATCTGAGCATACGACTCACCTGATCTCAGCTTTACATTATCTGTGTCTGTCTTTCTTAATATTCCATTGCTTCCAGTGAGATTTCAGGGACCCAGACACACAGGCTATGGCACATGGCAATAACTCAAATTTCAGATTTGGGATAGTCATGAAAGCCTCATATTACAATTCTTGAATAGTGAAATAAAATCTGATTTGTCAATAAAGATTTCAAAATATGTGTTTGAAACAAAGGCTGAACGTCCAATAGAAAATAATTTGGTAGGTAGAGCAATGGAACTCATGTATTGATAGGACTATGCCACTTGATGACTATCTGTGTTTAAATACCTTTTCAATGTGGTTGGTAATGCCTAGCAAGTTTCAGGGCTCTCTCATGTTCCTCTGCCCTCTCTATGCTATCCATAAGTACTTGCTAGCTTTTTCTGTTTTCCTTTTGGGATCCTCTAGGTTACAGAGTGAAACTTAGCAACTCTGGGCATATGTGATCCCACTTGGCTCTTTCTTACCCTTTCTAGACTCAGTTCTGCAGTAGATTACCCTGGAAGGCAGAGGGAATTCAGATGGTCTTTCTTCTTCCAATACTTTCTTAGTACAGTATGTTTCTACAGTGCCCCAAACACTCAGGCGTATAACCTAGCCTTATGTCTAATTCCTGTAATAACAAAAACTGGCTCAGGTCTGAGCAGTCATTCACAAACACCCTTCCACCTTGCTTATTGTACTGTTATCTCAATAATGTTCTATTCTCATCATGTAAGGAGAGTGCAATAACATTTTTTTGTGCACACATCTCAACTCCTTGTTTTACTTAACTGGGAAACTCTCAACTAATGTGAGACTGAGAGTTTTCAATAAGTCATTATCATGACAGTTTCACTATGTACATCATGATACGTATTACCACATTGGTCAGCTATGTCACTGTGTGATTTTGATGGAGTCCATGGGCTCCATTTTTTACAAACCTTTTTTTATCCAAGGAGATGTTGACATTTAACAGCTAAGTATTACATTAATTTTATTTATAATTTACACGATACATCTTAAGAGTTTTCTGTTTTCTCTACTATCTTACCTGCTGTTGGATGATCCTTGTGAATATGTATTACTCTCATTGAATAATAATAAAGCTGTTTGGCCTATAGCAAGGCAGAATAAAGTTAGGTGGGATAATCAAACTGAGGACTTGGATGAAGAAGGGTGGAGTGGAGATAATCACAAGCAAGCTGCCCAAGAAGCAAGATGCCAGAGGACTGGTAAAGCCATGGACCATGTGGCAATACATAGATTGATAGAATGGGTTAATTTAAATATAAGAGCTAGTAAGTAATAAGCCTGAGCTATGAGCCAAGCATTCTGTAATTAATATAAGTTTTTGTGTGTTTATTTGAAACTGGGTGGTCAGGAAAGAAAAACTCTTCCTCCGTTTGTAATTACCATTTTTCATATATATATATAAATATATATATAAATATATATATATATATATATATATATATATATATATATATATATATATATATAAAGCTATATAACCTGCTAAGTCCACTGAACATAGCTCCTTTTTATGTGTTGGCCACTTGGGATTGGACACCCTATCTGGGAGTTCATTTCTGGAAGAGACTGATTCTCCCTCACTCAGCAGTCCATAGCTTCCTGAAGCTCTTCATATTGGGGTTGGTCCTCCTGAAATTTTCCCTGTCCATGTTGGAGTATTAATTGATGTTGTCCTTATTATTGTTTAGGCAACTAAATTGCCGAGAATTTGTAGGTGCATTTTCCCAATCATATTTGAGGGATGTTATTTATCTGTGGCCTTCTGTTCCTCTGTCTCTTAAATCCTTTCCACCCTTTTCTCTTCCACAATGTATCCTCAGCCTTAGGTATAGTGGTTGTGATGCAGATATATCATTTGGGGTTAGGCATCAGACAAACACTTATTGTCTACACTTTGACCAATTGTAGATCTCTGTGAAACTCTCTATCTGTTGCAAAAAGAAGATTCTTTTATGAGGAATGAGAACTACACTTATCTGTGTGTATAATGATAAGCATTTAAAAAACAGAAATTTTGTTAGTCTAAGAAAATGACAGTGTTAGGTTATTCTAGGCTCTATGACTTCACCAACCATAGGCAATTGGTTAGGTTTATAATACCAGGCATGACTACCCTTCCATTGAGAATGCCTCCGTTAGAGAGTCACTTCCAATCTAAAAGTGTCATCATTAGAGATATCTTGCCCAGACAGCCATTGTTGTAGTTTATAGAATTTACAGCAGGGTAGGACTACCAAATTTTCTTCTCCCCTGGTAGCACCTTTAGAAGCCATGAGAACAGTCCTCAGGAAGGAGAATTCCAGGTCATTTACAGCTGGATTCCTTGATTTATTGTGTCTTAATAGGGTCTGATCTTCAAGTTTCAGAAGGCAGCAAAAGACAATGGCAATCACCTGCATTTGTCTTCCCCCAATCAATAATTGTGATGTTTCCCTTGTTGGCATCAAGGTTATTGTTGTATAATACACATCTCATAGGAAGAATATAATCACCTCATGTGGCATAACTCCTTTAAAAATACATATGTGTATATTTTAATATCCATATATAATGTAAATTATAAGTAAGCTTATAAAATAATGTTGCCTGTGGCTTTTTCAAACATGTTTAGTGCTATTTATCTCTCCTTCCTACCTCTATCCCTCCCTGTGTTACCCTTCCTTCCATATCCTCAGTTAATAATATAATAATTGTAATAACTTACAATACAATGATTGTGAAATTTTGTCACCTTAACAGGATCTGGAATCTAGGGTAAAATCCTCTGAGGGAGAATCTAGATTGAATTGACTGAAAGGAGTTGACAAGTGAGGCAAAATAAACACTTGTGTGGTTAGATTTTGTCAGGAATTCTATCACAGCAAAAAGGAAAGTAGTCCCTCCTACATCTCTTGATATTGTTCATAGAGATGTGAGGTTGTATCATCTTTACGGAAAGGAGTGGTGTCTATAATAAAATCAGAACCACTGCATGTTTCAGACATCTGACAACTGGGTATATAGTCAAAAAGAATGAAATTGTTATGTCAAAAGTGATATCTATATTCACACATTTACTGGATCGTTATGCACAATGGTCAAGATATTGAATCAATTTAAATAATATCAGCTGATGAATGAATAAAGAAAACATGATTCATACAAAAAAAAGTGTTCAACCAAGTAAGACAGATGTTTCTGGACAACACTATACTAATGAAATGAGCCAAGCAACAAAAGACAAGGACAATGATTAGATTCTAAAGATTAAAACTAGGAAAGAGAATGGAAATGGTAATTATGAAGTTTTAACAGAGAAATGCACAATGCTGGTCAAAATGTAGTCAATTTCAGTTAGTGAGAAATAAACTAGAGATCTGTTAAAAATGTAATGGCTGCACTTAATAACAACCCCTTCAATACATTAAAGTGCTCATATATTATGTGTTACTACCATACAAATAATATGTATATGAAGTAATGGGTATGTTGTCTTGGTTAGTCATTTTATTGTGTACATATATCAGAAAATTATATTTTACACCATGCAATTACAGAATTTTGTTTGTCAATTAAACTGATTTATTAAAACAACATCTTGAGTAATGTTACTTTACCTCTCTAGGACCTAGAAAAATAAATGATCTATGTTATCATCATTAAAGGAAAGAAATAATGAGGGTTGAACTTTTAAACAAATGAAATAGAAATTAGAAAAAATAAAAATTAATGAAACCACGTGGATCTTTTGAGAATAAACAACAAAATTAAAAACAAGTCCAGCCAGTCTAAGCAATGCAATTAATAGATCATAAGTGGAAGAGTAGACATTACTGCTGATACCAGGGAAATGCTCACTGAGCATGATGTTAGCCTTAGACTTGTCATAAATGTTGAAATCTTCTATGCATCTATTGTCTTTTTAGCATGTGACTTTGTTGTTTGTGTGTTCACCTGTTTTGATTACATTTATTAGCGTATTTGTCAGGAGTGAGGGCAGCATCTCCTTGACACAATGCACATGTAAGGAACAGAGGACACTTTATGGAATTTGGTTCTCTCTTTGCACAAGATGGTTCTCAGGGATCAAGGTCAAGTTGCCCTGCTTGGCTGTACATGCCTGGAAATACTGAGGTATCTTAACAGCCCTGATATTTCTAAAGTGATCAATCATTTTGAACCATCCATGATTCGTAGGCATAAATCCCACTTGATGTTTGACTTTTTCTTTTCTCTGTCATTCTATTAGTTCAGAAGAACTTACTTGTAGAGTTTCTCTTGTGTGTTGATCAGAAATATGTTCTTTTATTATCCATTCCTCAGATTTGGGCACAAGGATAACAAAGAACAGTTCTCTAGGCTTTAGACTAGCCTCATTATTGCTCATTCTTGCTTGTAGCTACCAACAATAACTACACTGTACAAAGTGGCAAGAAAGTAATGTGTCATGATGATTAAAAAGAAACTTGCAAGGATAGCGCAAACTCTGTTTCAATCTTTCATAAGAAGCAGGATGTCCTTTTAATGCTGTGTCCTAACAACCTACATTTTTCCTTGGTAGAAACCCAAGATAGGCTATTCTTGAGTTTTTTAGCTGTGATGCATAGAAAACAGGTGGACAGAAATTTCTTCTACCCAAGACAGCCTTCCTGATTACTAATGGCATGTGGTAGACTTCACTGTACTTCTTACTACAATTTTGAGGAATAATTACAAGTCATTAATCTTGTGGCATATAAATGTATACTATCTTATCATATTCAAGCAAATTATTAACCTGGGCACAATGACTACATAGTTGCTGCTGATATTATATATTTATTTGGAAGTGTTCTCTCCACTTATGAAGTTTATGAACTATTTGTGCTAATGATTGTTTAAGCAAAAATTTCCTACAAAACCTTTAGGGAATAGCTTTTATGTTTTAAGAATTTGTTTATTGTTGATTCAATCTCTTCATTCAATGTTCTGTTTAATTTTTTTATTTCTTGATTTTATTTTATATCTTCAGGAATTTATCAATTTCTTCTAGATTTTCTTCTTCATTTATAGATAATTACTTTGGTAATCTCTTACAAACATTTCAATGTATTACCATAATATCAGTTGCAATGTCTTCCACAATGTCTTTAAGTATGTATTATTTTCTCTAAAGAGTTTAATTAAAAAAAATCTGGTACTCATTTTCCAGTTATTGGTGAAAAGTGTATAGCCACTTAAAGGCCCACACTGAGGCATGTTATATCTGAAAAAAATGACCACACTTCTTATTGTATATGGCATATTTGATTCTTAATAATGATTCTGTTATTATGTACTGTAGAAAATTGTGATTTGGGAGAAAAGGTTGGGTTTTTTGGTTTTTAATAAACTAAAGTGTGACAATGAGCTCTTTAATCACACAATTTTACTATTTGAAAACTCATTTTTATGTTCTAAGGAATAAATATCTTTGACTTTTTGATTGAATGAATAAAACAGGCTTACGATATTTATATAGGCCTTCGTTTACAAGTGCCATCCACTCTAAGGCTAAAACATTCAATTTCCTTAAGAGAACTAGACTGGCCTTTAAAATTTAGGAATAAATATGTTTTTGCAGATCATGTGACATCTAAGAAAAATAGATTTTTGATTAATTTGTTTAGTAGAACCATTCTTCATGGAAATAGAGTACATCTTTCTCCAGGAAATGTACAATTCAGTATAACCCAAGATGATTTATTAACATTCAAAACTATGATGTATTACTCAAAATCAAATATGGTTAAATTCTGATTATTTATGTGGTTGTTTTTTTGTATTTCAATTGCTTACATTAAAAATAAGAGGTGAGAAATCTAATTATGACAATGAATAATTCAGAGTAATATAATGTTATTTTTAGCCAAAAGTTCATTATTTTTATCTTTATTTTATGCACAAACCGTTAAAATTTTATTAGTTCATAGAATTGCAGAAGCTTTCAGGTTTTTCACGTGAAGAAATACCACACATCTTGAGATTTTTTTGTCAGGAGTTAATCAAGTTCCTTCTAATAATTGAAAAATTAATTTTAATCTTAATGAATTTTATTTTATTTTAATTTAGTTGTTAGTTTATTAAATTTTATTTAACCTGACTTACAAAGCGAAATAATTTCTAAGTGACAATGACACACTACTCTAAGGAATAGTATCAGATGTATTATAGTATATATTATACATGTCAAATCTCTTGCTCTGTTGCTCCCTCTGCCACTCTATTTCTCTCTCTAGCAGTCTCTCTTTCTCTTAAGCCCTTCACAGCTTCATTCAATTTGTAAATTTTCTTATTTTTCACCTAGAAATTTTGGTTAATCTTTGTTATGAATTAAATCTTACAAATCACCCCTCAGGAATATTTAATTTTATAGCTGTACAGTGTGTAGTCATTACTTCCATGTTCCATGTGTTGAATTTTGTGGGACTCAACTATGGGAGCAGGTGTATCTCTGACTGTTTTGTCCAATTTTGGACACTTTTCTTCTTGCTAGGTTGCCTCATCCATCTTCAGTGTGAGAACTTTTGCCTTGTCTTATTGTATTTTGTTTTGTCACTTTTGGTTGTAGTCTCTCAGAGGCCAACTCTTTTCTGATTAAGGATGGAGGGTGAGTGGTTCTGGGAAAGAGTGGATGGGGGTGGGTGGTGAGGGGCTGGGAGGAATGGAGGGAAAGAAAACTGTAGTGTGGATGCTTTGTATGAGAGAAGAATCTATTTTCTTTCTTGTTTAAATTATTTTTTATTTTATATACCAATACCTGTTCCCCCTCCAATCCCCCTTTTACCTACACCCCTCATCTTCCCCATACCCACCCCATCCCCTCTTCATAGGGAGCAACACAGTCTTGGCATACCAAGTTGGGACAGAACCAAGTCACTCCCCACTGCATCATGACTGAGTAAGGCATTGCACCATAGGGAATGGGCTCTAAAAAGAAAGTTCATGTACCTGGGATAAGTCCTGGTCTCATTGCCAGGGGACCCACAAACACATCAAGCCATGAAACAGTCGTCCACATTCAGAGGGCCTAATGCGTACCCATGCAGGCTCTCCAGCTGTCAGTCCAGAGTCCATGAGCTCCCAATAGCTTGGATCAGCCATCTTTGTGGTTTTCCCCATCATGATCCTGACCCCTCTTGTTCCTATAATCCCTTCTCCTTCTCTTCAACTTAACTCCAGGAGCTTGGGCAAGTGCTTTGCTGTGAGTCTCTGCATCTGTTTCCACCAGTTACTGGATGTAGGTTTTATGATGACAATTAGGGTAGACACCAATCTGAGTACAGTGGAAGGCTGCTAGTTCAAGCACTCTCTCCACCACTGCTATGAGTCTTAGCTGGGAACATTCTTGTGAGTTCCTAGGGATTTCCCTATTTCCAGATTTCTCCATAACTCCTTAATGGTTCACTCTGTCAAGGTATCTTTCATTGCTCTCCTTCTCACTCCCTCCCCAGACTCAGCCATCTTGAAGCCTCATGCTCTGACCTCCCATCCCTTCCCCTCTACTCCCCACTCCCAGTTTACCCAGGAGATCTTAACTCTTTCCCCTTCCTGGGGCAATCCATGCACGTCACTCTTAGGGTCATTCTCTTTACTTAGCTTCTCTGGGATTGTCAATTTTAGTCTGGTTATCTTTTGCTTTGTGTCTAATACTCACTTATGAGTAAGTACATACTGTGTTTGTCTTTCTGGGCCTGGGTTACCTCACTCAGGATTATTTTTTTTCTAGTTCCATCCATTTGCCTACAAATTTCATGATGACATTGTTTTTTTACCACTGCATTATACTCCGTTGTAGATGTACCACATTTTCTTTATCCATTCTTCAGTTGAGGGGAATCTAGATTATTTCCAGGTTCTGGTTATTACGAATGATGCTGCTATGAACATAGTTGAGCCTATGTCCTTGTGGTGTGGTTGAGCATCTTTTGGGTATATGCCCAAGAGTGGTATTGCTGGGTCTTGAGGAAGACTGATTCCCAATTTTCTGAGATACCATCATACTGATTTCAGGAGTAGCTGTATGAGAATATATTCCCACCAGCAGTGGAGAAGTGTTCCTCTTTCTCCATATCCTCTCTAACATAAAATGTTATCTGTGTTTTTGATCTTAGCCATTCTGGCAGGCCTGTATGCTATGCTATGGTATCTCAGAGTCATTTTGATTTGCATTTCCCTGTTGAACACTTCCTTAAATGTCTTTTGGCCATTTGAGATTCATCTGCTGATAATCCTCTGTTTAGATCTGCACCCCATTTTAAATTGGATTCTTTGATATTTTGATGTCTAGTTTCTTGAGTTCTTTATATGTTTTGGAGGTCAGCCTTCTGTCAGATGTGGGGGTAAAGATCTTTTCCCATTTCATAGGCTGCTATTTTGTCTTATTGACTGTGTCCTTCACCTTACAGAAGCTTCTCAGTTTTAGGCGGTCCCATTGATTGATTGTTGCTCTCAGTCTCTGTGCTACTAGTGTTATATTTAGGAAGTGGTCTCCCGTACCAATGTGTTTAAGGCTACGTCCTACTATCTCTTCTATGAGATTCAATGTAACTGGATTTATGTTGAGGTCTTTGATCCATTTGGATTTGAGTTTTGTGCATGGTGATTGATATGGATCTATTTGCATTCTTCTACATGAAGACATCCAGTTATGACAGCACCATTTGTTGAAAATGCTTTCTTTTCCCCATTATATATATAATTTTGGCTTCTTTGTGAAAAGTTAGGTTGGGGGAGGAGAATCTATTTTCAATAAATACACAGAGAGAGAGAGAGAGAGAGAGAGAGAGAGAGAGAGAGAGAGAGACAGAGACAGAGACAGACAGACAGACAGAGACAGAGACAGAGAGAGGATATTTTTTCATAAAATAAATGTTCTACTATTATATAATTGTGAGGTGTTGATTAATTGGTACATGTCCATATATTCCAAGTGATATTTGTCAAAAATTTCTTTTCCAAATAATAGTTGTTTTAATACATGATCAGATGTAATTTCCTTATCTTAAATGAGGATCTCAAGGTATTGAAATGCATGAGATCTCTGAAAAAATCAGTTATATGACAAAATCCATTGAAATGAAACTGAAATTAAAAAATCGATACTATAAAGCTAAATGCATATACCAATAAAAACTCTTTAAACTTTCATATTTTTAAGAGTAGAATGTAGGTTGTAGAGAGACCTGAAAAAATGTAACAGAAAATGATACCCCAACTTAGGTGAGAGAAATCTCATGGGGCCCTACTCCTTGATGAAGTTATTAACAACTTTAGAGAGAAAAAGAATTAATCTTACCTGGTATGAATCCCCTGATTGGTTATCTGATTCCAAGTGGCCATCCCTAGAAAAACACACATGAAGGAAACACTGAATGGGCTCAGCAGATTGTATGTACATGTTTATTCATTTATATGTGTATGTAAGAACAATGGTAAGAGAAGAGGAGGTTTTGAGTTTGTAAAGAGAAAACTATAAGAGGGGGATAAGGAAGAAGTGAGAGGAGGAAATGGTGTCATTATATTTTAAGTAAATAAAATAACTCCTGTTTTGCAAATTAACAGTCACATAGTCAATAAATAAGTGTTGGAACTACATCAACATAAGTAATTTGGTTTTTTTCTTACTGTCCAGATATTTAAAGGTAGGTAGTTTAAGTGTTGATGAAACATAGAACAGAAAACTGTTTTAGGATCTTGGTGAGAATGTTTCATTTGTGTAACTTTATGAAGATTTTTGAAGATATAAAAGTGGGGCTTTTAAAGAGAGTATGATGGTAGTTTCCAGAGGCTGGCAAAGAAGGTGAGGAAAGGACCAGGAATTGCTAGTCAATGAATAAATATTACTATGGTTAAAAAATGTTATGCATTGGATAACATACAAGAATGCATACATGCAAAATACAGTGCTATAGATTAAAATTTACTGAGGACTATCACTGAAAAGTGAATAAATGAGTAAGATGATTGATATATTGCCCATCTTCTTTTACTGTTTCCACATTGTACACATACATGGAATCATCATATTTTATCCTATAGCTATATACAATTATAAATAATAATGAAATATAAAAAAGTCAAAAGATATAGGACAAAACATATTGCAAATATAAAAACATCAGTAAAGTAGTAAATCAATACTGTTTTCTGGGGCTTGAGAAATTGCTTAGTGCTTGAATACTTACCGATTTGCGGAGGGCCCAAGATCTGTTATCAGTACTCACAGTGGGAGGCTGACAATGGCCTATAACTCCAGCTTTAGGGAATCAGATATACTTTTTTTTGGTTACCCTTGAATACCAGAAATCATGTACACATACCTACACACACACACACACACACACACACACACACACACACACAATCCTAAAAGTAAAATCAATCTTCAAAATTTAATATGATTTCAAAAACTAGAATATTTTGAACAGAACACGAACGGCCGTTTAAAAAATTATGCAAAAAAAAACTTGGAAAAATAACGTGGCATTGTTTGCCAGATAAAGTTGAAGCTTTAACTTTGCTCTCTAGGCTCCATGTATAATAGTCAAGTTCAGTGCTGTAAGTTGATAATCTCAGAAGTGGGAGGGCAGAAGTGGGTAGATAACTGGGTCTCACTGGAAACCAGCCTAGGTTAATTGAGACCCAGGCTTCAAAACACGAGGTGAGTAACTCCTGATTAACGACAGCAGAGGATGGCCTCAATACATACCAACATATCTATATCTATATCTATATCTATATCTATATCTATATCTATATCTATATCTATATCTATATCTATATCTATATCTATATCTATATCTATCTATCTATCTATCTATCTATATCTATATATATATGGACACATGCACGTGTGCACACACAAGATTCTTATAATATGATAAGGATTCTTATAATATGGTTATGAATGATTAATCACTACCTGTTTCCTGGGAATGGTAGGGCTTTAGCGACACAAGCACCAAGTAGCATTGACCATCTGCATAAGATCTGCTTCCAAAGAAATACCAAAAGCCATGAAAGTAGGAGGATGTCCAGTTGGGGGACAAAGGGAGTCAGTGAGGGTAGCAAGGGAACAGGGAAGGTAATGAAAGGTAATGAAGGGGAGTATGACCACAATATACTTATACAAGTAAGACAATTTACATTGTTAAAGCATAGCGCTTTATGTTAAGCATTAACTAAAATCTGTAACCATCTTCTGCCCATTACCAAATGGTATATTCTATTAACTTAGACTCTAGAACAGATGTGAGCATTTCAGAAACAGAACCCAAAGTAGGGAGTTCGAGAGATAATAAGTCATATCAGAGTATCATTTGCCACTTTACTGAGGTGGATACTAAGGATAAATGAATGATTTCAAATAGTTACAGAACTTCTCATCTCTGCATAACTTTAAAAATATCAGAACATAAGTCAGCTGTCAAGAGTTTTGACATCTGCTTTAAAAAAAAAGAGAAAGAAATGAAAATATCCAAGAAGTGTTTTGTTTGTCCTCACAAATGTGAAAACATCTCAACTGGACTTTGTATCCATGTATTATTTCCCACTATTCTACAGACAATATTTGCAGGTATGCACCCTCTTATGATGAGGCAGTGTTACTTTACCTCACAGAAAACTGTCTATAACTTATTCTAGAAAGAATCTGCCAGGAAACAAAGATGAGAATGTTAGAAATATTTAATAATGTTATGGTAAAATCTGCTGGGATAATGTTTTTAATGAAATGAAATAATAATGTAGAACATTACAACAGAGCCAGCACAGTAATGTAAAGTAATATAGAAATTGAAAAGATGCCTAAATGTGAACAGACTAGATAATGGTAGATGCAGAGCCGTGAAAATATTAAAAAAAGAATAAGATATGTGAAGCCCAATTTTAATAGAGGAATAAAGGGGTCATTGCATGTATAGGAAAGTAGAGCACATTTAAAATATGAAAATATTTGAGCATGAGTCATGACATTTGAAGAGCTTTGAATGTTAGCATCTGGGTCACAGAAGAGATCAGCCAAAATCCCATTAGTCACAAAATATGTGAGAATAAGAGACATATGTTTTCCTGTGTATGTTAATCTTAAACACACTTACTG